>NC_140590.1:1113431706-1114031706 GCF_964204655.1 Triturus cristatus
TTATTGATGCAATAACGTGTTGCAGTAACACAAGTCGATTTACCCTGCATTAACGCCTCACACAGTTCGAGTCAATAAATATTTCCACAGCGCTTACCAGGGCTGGCAGTCAGAGGCAGGTCGCTGAGCTCCTTTCCAGCGCCGACGTAACAAGACAGGATACAATGTAGCAAGGATTGTTTCAAACGCGCTTCCTCGCGCTGACGGAAAAAACAATGCAGGATCGCGTTTCCAGCGCGTGAGGCCAGATACAGGTCCAGAGGAACTCCGGATACACCGGACGCTCAAACACACGTCGAAGCTTTCAAATTCACTAGGAAGGGTCCGTGTAAACAGATCACATAGGAGAATGGCTGGTAGCCATTACTGGAAGGGTCCAAACAGGCAAAGGGGGCATGGTCCTCATGCAGGAAGGAAGACCAAGCACTGGTGAATGGGAGCAGACAGCCTATATGCTGCTGTCAGTCAGCTGACCTCTCGCAATGCAGCATGGGAAGGCATACAATGTACTCTCTCTTACAAGGCATTCTGGGATTTGTAGTTTTAACTTGAATTGCAGACAAAAAGAGTACAAGAAGCGCGACTTCTGACACTATTTATAAGTGTAACACTGCTACTACCATGATATTCAAACTAGGCGAGATGGCAGTCCGGATCTTTACATTCGTCAAGACCTTAAAGTGTAAGTGCTTCTTCAAAGCCTCAAGGGTGCTACATTCAAGCAAGTACTGATTGTGGTCTCTATATATACCCATACATTGGTGTTTCTTTTTTCAAAATATAAGTCCTTTTTTTATATCAGTACACACAATAGAACATCATCTTTTTGTAACTTTTAAAATATAGCTCATTAATAAACCAGAGATATTACTACAATCAGAATACTATTTATAATAGGCACCACAACACACACACACAAAATGTAATTTACTGTAGTCTGCATGTTTATTTAGAAAAATATTTTTATATGAAACACGTATAAAAAGCTAAATAATTGTTATGAAGTAATCAATAATTTTTTTTAATGATTTTCAACTATTTAAAAAATAACGTTCCTTCATGACACAAAAATGATGATGGATACTTCCTTCAATGACGTAATTCCAGTCCACATTATTGTCTGACATCCTCATTGATAAAGCTTTTTGTTTTTTAGGCAGAACCAACATGTGGGATGTCTAACTTATCCATCATTGATGACAGATTAGTAAGCCAATAATGAACCTACCTTTTTGTGCATGCACTGTCCCCTATTGGTTAAACTTCTACCTGATTGATGGAATCTGCTGCGTATACTCTATTGACGCAAAATCCAAGGTACACATTTTTAACTCCATATGGCCACTTGCCTCCCAACTACCATCTGCAGATGACCTCCTCATCATTTACTGGTCCCAAGTATCTGCTGGGAACCATCATGGGGGAAGGCCCAGGGTATTTGCCCCCCCCATATTCATATTAGAGTAACTGGAGATCATCGCAGAGAAGGTCCTGCCCCCAACTACAACCAACTCTGGTGAGTTATTTAAAACAAATGAAAATATATAAATATATATTTATTTCATGACTAATTTAAAATTTGGCAGACAGGCTGCTCTAACACAAATATGAAAGATATTGTGTCCCCTATACTAAAAGTACCTTCTAGACTTTGGGCCATGTTTTGAATTTTGTACGGATATCATTTTGACAAATTATAATAGACATTCAAAATAATTCTGCATAACACTATAGCCTGTCACGTCTCTAAGCATTTCAGCTAAGTTTTTACAAAAATAGAAAATGTATGGGCATCTCCATTCCATAAGAAAAACGCCTTCTCCCTCCCCTGCAAATCTAGAACATTTGACGTTGCCTCTAGGGCCTTTTTTCAACAACCATACTGTGCATTATATATTGTTCGTTAGAAATTAAAAATATATGTTTGCGTTATCAAAGCTCTCGATGAGCGAGGGCCAACTTCCCCGGGAATGGAAGGCAGCACAGGTATTCCCAGTTTGCGAAAGGACCAACCTATCTGCATAGGTTCTCTCTAACTATTCCCCTATCTCCCTTCTTCCTTTGATGAACAAACTATTGGAAAGATATATCAATAAAAAACCTACTGAACAAACAGAATCTGTTTTACCCTTCTCAGTTGGGTTTTAGACCTATACACAGCACAGGCCCTGATTGCGGTATCTGATGACAACAGATGCTCTCTAGACAATAATCAAGCTGTCCTAATAGCGCTGCTGGATTTGTCCGCTGCTTTGACGCAGTATCTCATCGAATTCTATTGCAAAGTCTAGAGGAGATTGGAATTTGTGGAAGTGCTCTTCAATGGTTTCCGAGTTTCATGACTCAAGCGCTGCGAGGCCTCCGGGTAGTTACGCGCTATAGAAATATAATTTTTCATTTCATTTCATTTCACTG
Source organism: Triturus cristatus (assembly GCF_964204655.1). Lineage (NCBI taxonomy): Eukaryota > Metazoa > Chordata > Amphibia > Caudata > Salamandridae > Triturus > Triturus cristatus. Next base: position 1,113,434,122 of record NC_140590.1, read on the forward strand.
CACACAGGTCATTAATTTAGGCTCCTTCTGGTCCCATGTTATGGACCTTACTAAGAGAGTACCCCGGGGCTCCTGTTTAAGCCCCATGCTGTTCAATATATATGTGGCCCTCTTGCAAAGATTGTGAGGGAATTTGGTTTTATCCCCATTTCCTATGCGGATGATACACAACTGCGTTTATCGTCCAATAAAAGTCCCTCAGCCACAAAATCACTTTTCTCAGAGGGCATGAAAGCCATGGATGATGGACAACTACCTCCAGCTAAATGCTGGAAGGACTGAGATTATTTTATTTGATAATACCAATGCACTTTGTGCCATGGATTGGTGGCCGGTGGACTTGGCCACTGCCCCATCTCTAAAACCGTGGTTTAAAAGTTAGGTGTGTACTTTGATCAGAACCTGTCCATGCAGGTTCAAGTGGGGGCTACCTCTGGGACCTGTTTTTACATGTTGCATCTGTTGCACAGAGTTTTTTCCTCCCTTCCTCTAGCTGTACGTAAAACCTTGGTTCAGGCACTGGTTATCAGCGCCTGGACTATTGCAACACTTTTCTGGTCGCGACCAATGAATCATTGTTGAATAGATTGCAGGTAGTACAGAATACGGCAGCGTGGCTTGTCACTATTATGCCTCCTAGAACGGCCTTCCTCCCCTCCTGCAACAACTTAACTGGCTGCTCACCCGCCAGATAATTATTTGTAAACTTTGCTTCTGCATTGTTAATAAAGCCCTAAATGGCAAAGGACCGAGTTACTTAACTGAGAAACATATTCCTTACCATCCGTGCAGGGTCTTACGCTCTGGTATGAAAGGCCTCCTTACTATTCCTCATGTTAGGAAATCTCGTACAAGAGGCAAAGCCTTTTTGTATATGGCCCCACGGCTATGGAATCGATTACTTCATACACTTTGACGATGTGATGATCAGGAAACTCCTGAAAACTGAACTTTTTTCAGTTTAGCTGTCTGCTGTCCTGTTATCATACTGCCTCAGCACAAAGATACCTCTTTGGGGATGATTCATGCACTTTATAAGCTTTTAAATTAAATTAAATTAAATACATAAGTAATTGCAGAGGGAAGCTTAGCTGTCTGAGTGTAACAATATTTCCAGTTTAGGAGTTATTGGTCCCATCTTGCCCTAGATTTTTGCATTATTAATTGGGCTCTGACTGTGTGCTGTTGTACAATCCAGCGAAGAATTTTCATTGAAAAGGATTTAGACTCATCAGGGTATTTGTCAAAAAATATTTACATGATTTCCTGAACCTATAGTATACAAGCACAGTCAAAGGGATTTAATAAAGTGAGTTTTCTGGACTCTCCATAGTAATGAAGGATCTCTCAGGGAACAGTGACCCCTCTGTGTTCAACCCTAAATTCTTCAAAACCTGCAATGACATGTCTACTCCCACAGCAGTTACTTTGAGCTGGTATGTTAGTGGCAGTTTTGGTGACTAAATGACCTTCAAGTGGGCCCTTTATTAATTGTATGCCATCTCAGCATGACAATTTCCAACTCTTTTCATTGAACTTGTTGATATAACAAGGCTAAAAGTGGCACCAGTGACATCCTATCTCTTTCCACTGTCATATGGGCCAAAAAAGGAGCAGGGTGCTTCCTATAGTGTGTGTATTGTGCCTGTGTGTATAGGTGATATAGTTTCTTATAAGGTGCCCTAAGATCACCTTGCTATGATGACGAAGTGAGCACCTCCCAACATAGTGCCTGATTACAATGCCTGTCGAACATCATTCCATGGCCCTGTCACATGAGGTTGGACAGCCGAAGGTCTCTTGAGAAGCGGAATGTCCGACCCACAGATTACAATGCACCTAGCCTGTACTCCGACTGACTCCTTACAGACCACAGACACCGAAAGCCTTCCCCCGACCGCTGCGTTGGTGGTTGGAGAAGAATGAAAAAAAACAGCCTAGGGAAGAGTGTATGAGATAAACAAATCTCCACTAAGATCGTTTAGTAGGAAAAAAATGTTTTTGCATGCTTCATCATCAGGGTTCTCCCCAATCCTCTATGGATTGAGCCGTACTACGAACAAACGGTTATGTTGGAGCATTTATAGATGGAAACTATGATAAAGACAGTGTAGGTGCAGGAAACTGGTAATTAAGTGCTGATAGTATAAAAATACCTGACTAGTAGGACTATGGTTTTAATCCCGCCTCTAGCCGGTAATGTCAAATTCAGGGGTTGTGACTGAAGAAGTGGACTGTAATGAGTCAGTTTTCTTCAGAAATGATCGGTCAACATGTTTTGAGCCGTTCCCCTAATGGCTCTTCTTCAGGACCTATAGGAAAACTGATTCCATTGGTACCACTCCTCAGAATCCTCTAATAGGACACAATGTATAGCATGCCATACGCATACCCCATTATACATACAGTAACTTTTTTGTCATTCCATATCTGAAATGAAAAGAAGGTAGAATATGTGAGAAACAAAAAGACTTATCAGCCTTGGCTGACAAACCTAGATTATGCAAACAATGTGAAACACCCTGCTGTGGAGGCGCTTAGTAAACCTGTAAAATGGTTATCACTCCGTACATAAAAAAACGATAAATGACCACCATTGTATCTTTCACTCATGGCTGTGAAAAATGTCTCCACCAATATGGGGAGGAATCGCAAGACAAAACAAAACAGACACACAAACACCATATTATATACATTTTTGATGCCGTACGAGTGAGTCATGGTCTTGCCAGTGAGGAGGAGCCTGTAGTCAAACCCTAAGTAAAGGAGAAAGTGGAACAATGGATCGTCAGGTGATAGTAACCAGTGTTGAGCTGTGGGACTGAAGAAAAACGTGAAAGTTGTCAATTGACTCCCTCCACTTGTGGCTATCAGGAGATATACCACGTGAGACTGCCCTCTTTACTTACTTCATCAAGGCTGTCCTCGGCATTCTTGCATAAATCGATTCCCTGGAGACCGCATCTTGATGATGTGTGTCTTCGGTTCCCTTTTCAAACTGACGCATAGCGGTTCCTTCCGCAAATGTGACAAGTTTGTGAAAAGACTAGACAACTCTGTGGTCTTCACAACTGGCCGCCCGCCGCGGGTCAAAAGCGGAGCTCTATCCAAATGCTGCAGAGACTGTATTGAGGAATAACAAAGCAACACACAAAAAGTTGAACTGTGTAAAGGTCTAACCATATACTTAATAGTCTTTACCATAATCAAAATGGACAAATTCCAGACATAAGCCTTTTACCTTCTACTCAAAATAGCAGTCAATACAAATGGAACAAATACTAAAAATAATACCAACACTCTAACCAGTCAGCAACCACCAATCCAACTGACTGTCAAACATGATATCTAAGAGTTGATTTCTTTTCTGCATTCTCATTCTTCCCTGTCTGATCTTCAATTCATGAAAAAGTACAACCACAACTGCTTGATCACATTCACAACCCAAGATTCATTCTCATTCCCTACCATACTTATTGTGATTTTCACTGAGAATGTTGAATTTTATTTCCTGGTTTTGTATGAAGTGTTCTGTTGCACCTTCTATTGAAAAAAATACCTACTGGTACACAGACCTAGTCCTACTAAACAATCCCAAATATTACATTTATAGAAGTGCCATGCTTTTGTCAAATACCTGAATTTGCTAAGCAATTTTACCATCTGCAAATCATTGGTTTCGATCATTGGAATAACTCACTAAAGAGAAAAGGAGAACACATATATGGCACTGGGAAGAGGAAGTAGGCCTTAACTTTGGTGTTTGGACTGGTGTGCTGATTGTCTTAAGATGCCAAGTGGGTTCTGAATACAGATGAGATGTACCAGAGTGTCAATGCAAATAAAATGCAAAATATAAACTTGTATAGTAATTCATCCTCAGCATGATTATCTAACCCTGCTTCAGGGAGGATGCAACAGTGATGCAATCAGACATCAACCATAATAGCATTCTGAGCCACAAGATGCTGCCTATGAGCTTGCAACTCGATGAACAGAAGCAGCCACCTTATAGAGAAACAAGTGTATAAAAAAGCAAGGTAAAAGCCGGGAAGCACATATGCCTGAGAAGGAGAACCAGGAAGAAAGAGGACATGAGAGGTTTTGGGATGCAAGTTCAAGTAGCTGGACTAAGTGGGAAAGCAGTTCCACTATAAATCATGAACAGGCAAGGAGCAATGACTTTAGTGTGGTTAAATATTCTCTCCCACTATTGACTCGTAATTGGAAACTCAAGAGAAGGATCCCACCCCACAGAGGTTAGGGGTCTAATCGATCCCTGATACCATTGACCCATTATCCAGAGTTTCCAGTCCCTTCCCTGTCTCAATTAGATAATTCTATGATTTACACTGGGTGATGAAGTGATCCTGATATTTACAAGACGTGATGAAGTGCTTCTGAGGTTTAAGTCTGGTCCTACTATGCATTATGAAAGCGTCTCAGTGACTTTGCCCCAATTTGCTTTTGTGCTAAAAAATGACTCTTTACTGCCAACTTCTGTATATCTCACTACTCCCTATTTGCAGCTCTAATTGTTATTTTACAGATAACAACATCTAACAAATGTTTATTACAAAGCCTGCTTCTACTGTCAACAGCAAAAAGGTAGCAGGATGGCAGCTGCGTGTCATTTCTCTGTCACACTGCCTTAAATAATATAATAGAGATAGTATATCACTCCCTTAGCAGCTGAATTATTAATATCACTAACAATTGACATTGATATTATCTTTGATAGAATCAACTGCAATTATTATTGATTGCAGTGATAATAAGCCATCACACAACACACTTTATCTCTTGCTGCATTTAGAGTGTGAGATATCAAATCTCTGAAAGGCATTGCGGCTACAAATAGGATTCTCCATCAAGAGAACCCTTATCATGCAGGCCTCTGCCATCAATGTTAGCAGAAAGCCTATGTTATATACAATGGGCTTCTTGATGTCTTCCAATAGTTTTTTTTTCCTTTTGGCACTACCATGCAGAGAATCGAGGATGCATATCGGAAAAAGTGTTCAGTGTCCACAACATGCTTGGAGTAAACTCCTATTATATTCACAAAACATATTTTACATTTTTAAAAACAACTACCCCACTTTGAGAATGAGTGTGAGAAGTTGGCCTCGTATATGCTGTCCACTAATTATAGTGGGCACTCTGTACCAGTCGAAACAACCCCTTATTGATGATAGGTTAAAGACAACCTTTAATGAAAGCTATCCTAGTGGTAGCTATGGAGAGAAGCCTTCAGGCTAAGTCTTGAATGAATGTAAAGCAGCTTGTTTTACCAGTCTATAATCTCTTGAATGGCTAAATGAAATACAACCACACTAGGAATATATATAAAATATATGTATTTATTTCTGAACACACTTTCTAGTCTCTTTATGAGACTAGAGGTCAAAACACATAAGTTACACTTCAAATATGACAGTAAAATAGCACAAATACACGTCAGGCCCTAGGGGCGAGCCAAACCATATACTAAAATAGTGATATAAGAACCACAACTTAACTAGACACAAGGCCTAGAGCCTGTAGAATCGCTGGGACCCCAAGGAACCACCAAAGGTAGAGACACAGGGGACCCACGGGGGTCGTGTGCAGCCGCGAGCTCCCGTTAGCTTCTATGTGGAAAGTCGCAGTTAGATTTTTAAAGATTAGGGACACTTAGAAATGAGTCATTACCAAACCCTTTGGGACTTAGGAAGTTCTAGGGTCAACACTCATGGGAGCACCAGAGTACTCGTGTTACCTCACCCAGGGAAGCCGGGTGCATAGGTGACAAATGGTGTTGGGTCGCGTCGTCGATTTCAATGGGAGCTGGCAAAGAAGTGCTGCTGCCGGGAAAATGCGAAGTGTCCGAAGAGATCCTAGCCTGGATAAAAGTCACGAAGAACCTGAAAGCAGAGGGGACAGAGTCTGGGTCACTTGCCAGTGACCAGGAAGATGATAGGCGAATGCCCACCGATGTCAGGTGATTTCATGTGAAGGAGGTGAAGCTTGACTCTTCAGCCACGAGGACCAGAAGGTGTTGAGGACAACCAGGAGCTGGATTCGAGCTGTCCCATGAAGGATGTCAAGTGCTGCAGTGTCGGTGCCCAGATTAGACACAACAAGCCTTGGCAACAGCAATCCAAGCAGAAAGGAGAAAGATGCTTCGGTGCAGACCAGCAAGGTCTGAGGGACTCACCACTTGGTTGGGAGTCAGGGCACGTCTGGAGAAACCAGGGAAACCCAAGGAAAATCAAAGTTACCCCATCAGGGACCCACCAGTCGACAGACCAGTGACCTTGAAGGGACCCCAAGAGGAAACACAAAATGGTGGCCCACAGGTCACTTGGGGTGAATAGGCCAACAATCTTCAGTGGATTCTCTGCGCAAGATGGGGGCTAAAGTAACCCCAAGCACGACTATAAGAGATGTCGAGAAGTCAATACACTTGCAAAAGTGCACAGTAAACAGGAGTTCCAGTTCCACGCAACTCACAAGGGCTGCGGGTCTCAGCTTTGCTGGGGACTCGGGTCGACCTCTGAGATGTGTGGAAATCCACTTCCTGGGCTACAAATACTTTGGAGTTGGGTGGGAGCTTCAGAAATGCAGACTGGCAAATTGCTTCATTGGTGCCTGCCAAGCAGGGGAGTCACTCCTTGACCCCAAGGGAGATTTCTTCAGTCCTCTAGTCTTTAGTAGGGTGTCGAAGTTCCAGGAATCAGCTTCAGAGTTTCGTCCAGGGATATCTAAAGTTCTGGTTACAGAGGTTCCTTACTTATACCTAAGGAAGGGGTTGGACTAGCTCTGGGGACCTCCCAATGGGAGGGTTTGGAAAGAAGGGTGGCTACACCCATATCCTTTGTCTAGTTTTGCACCAGAACAGGGGCTGGAAGCTTCTTAACCAGTTTGAGCTGGACTATGCACAGGGACACCAAATGTGCCCAGGTACAGGACTTCAAAGCACTCTGAGAGTGCTCCCACCCAGCCCCAATACACATCATCCTGTCTGGGAGGTGGTTACACCTCCCTGTGACAGGAAACCTATTGTCCAGGCCTCCGCTGCTGGAGATTTGGTCAGCAGCAGGAGGCCAGACCCGTGTCTGTGGCTGCAGCATCCATATTGTGATGCCAGGGCTCTGTTAAGTTTCTACCGGGTATACCAGTACTGCCATGTCTCTCCCTCTAGAAGGGTGGGATCATAGTCTCACATCAAGAACTGATGTTGGGGTATGATTCCAAGTTGTTTGACACCAAACACGACATGTTTCTGTGCAGCCAGTACAAAGTTAGCATTAACCGTTTAAGATATAATGCACTTAAGAGTATATGGTCAGGCTGCACCAATGACAACCCCGGAGAAGAGATTCCGAAGGCTGCAGAGGGGCTCAGCTCATGCTTGAGCACCCTCTCACATATAAACAAGCACCCTGCCTTCGGGTTTGATAAGGCCTGTCATAGGGGTGACTGATAGGTTACTATGTGCAGTGACAGGTGAGGTATAGTGAACTTATACCTCAGTAAGGGGTGCATGCACCACCTTACCCAGGCTGCAGTAGCAGACCTGGGGTGTCATTTTGGGTGGCTTTCCAGGGGTGGCATAATATATGCTTCAGCCCCTGGTAGGCCTCTGGGGTACCTATGCCCTGGGTACATAGTATACCATATACTAGGGACTCACAAGGGTACCCCAGAATCCAATCTGGAGTGTAGCTAATGTACATGCAATCAATTTAGAGAGGAAGCATCTAGGCTGGGGCACTGAATAGCAGGGTCCCAGCCAGACTAAAGTCGAAAAACAGTGAAACACCAGCAAAAAGTCAGGTTAAACATGTGAAGCAGATCTTACTCTCCTACAATGAGAACAAATGCTTATTATCAACATTGTGATCCAGCACACAATAGTTCCTTATGAATCTGTTCCTGCTTTATAGTTAGCAATAGTTTCAGTGAAAATGTGCTAACTTACATGCAGCAAATGTTAAACAAGGAGGGAAAGACTATGCTGGGCCACAGAAACAATGTCATTGTAATTCCAGAGAACTTAAGAGGAAGGGAACACCATGGCTCACATTCCAGCCCTCAGTAAAAATATTTTCAACATTGTTGGTTCTGCCAGTTCTTTGTTCATTTTGGGATTGTTGTCCTTGTTCAATAGAGAGTAACACTTGCTTTCGAGATGCTGGTAATACTGCTAACAGACTTCCCAGGTCTCTTTATCACTCACTGAAAGCAGGTGCATCAATCAGAGCTCATCAGCTGAGTAGCTTCTAGGGAGCCTTTCAAACAGAAGGAGGGTGGGAGCACACTGCCTTACATCACAGTACTCCGTTTGTTAGGATGTGTTATGGTAAATGCAGTACATAGTGCCTGGATACAATACTGGTTGATAAGCCATGCTTTCAAAATACTGATTGATTGATTGATAGTATTAGTCACTTCAGTAAAAGTCTTTAATTTTCACCATTGTTGTTGCAGCCAGTGCTGTGTATCTCTATAGATATGTTTCGAGATTGCATACCTTCTTGAGCAGAGAGCAACACGTTATTTTAGAGGTGCTTGAAATGCTGTTCACAGTCTTCTCAGGTCTCAGTACTACTCACTGAGCACCGGTACATCAACCACAGCTTGTCAGCTCATTACCTAGAGGGATACATACAACTAAATGCTAACCTGGGCTAAAGTCTCTGTAGCAAAGTAGGATCTGCTTCTTATTGTTATCCCCACTTTTTGCAAAATGTGATACGGTTTTTGACTAGTCTGGTTGGGATCCTGCTAAACAGGACCTCAGTCTATTTGGTTTCTCCTAAACTGTTATGTTGTGTACCTAGGTACCCTCCAGATTGGATACGGGGGGAACACTTGTCAGTCCCTAGTATATGGGACCCATGCACCGTGGGGATATAATATGCCACCCATGAGAGGCCATGCAAAATGGAACTACAGGCCTTCCATTGCAGCCTGTGTAAGTTGGTGCATGCACTACTTACTTAAGATATAGGTTTACTGCATTGAATTGAAGGGTGTTAGACAACCCCGGGCAACCTCTCTAGCCCCTAGGATGGTCTCTTAGGGCTCCACAGGGCCTTAGGCACCCTCTATTCCACTTACTGCCCTCTTTATGAACTTCCGACTCCGCCGGAGTCGTGTCGACGCCGAGAGGCGGTTCCGGTTCGATGTCGCTAGCCGGCCTCGGCTCGATGTCAGTTCCTGTTGACGCCGTGAGGCGGTTCCGGTTCGATGTCGGCGGTCGGCCTCGGCTCGATGTCAGTTCCTGATGACGCCGTGAGGCGGTTCCGGATCGATGTCGGCGGTCGGCCTCGGCTCGATGTCGGTCTCCGGCGTCACAGGGTCACGATCTCCCTCCTTCCGGGTGTCTCCGGAGTGCGACCTCCACTCCCGACCTCCGGTGCTCTTCTCTTCAGGTTTCCGGCGACTCCGGAGTGCGATCTCCACTCCCGACCTCCGGTGCTCCTTTCTTCCGGTTCCGGCGACTCCGGAGTGCGATCTCCACTCCCGACCGCCGGCACGATTCTCCTTGGTCCCGGCGGCTCTGGAGTGCGATCTCCACTCCCGACCTCCGGTACGCTTCACCTTGGTCTCCGGCGACTCCGGAGGGCGGACTTCACTCCCCCGTCGACGCCGCACACTCGACCTCAGGTGTCTTCCTCCTCGACCTCTGGTACTCTCCACGACCTCCGTCAGCGCCCTCTCTCGACCTCTGGTGGCTCCGGGTACGACGTCTGCTTTCCAGTCAGCGCCGCTTCTTCACCTCCGGCCCCAGGTCTCTAGGCTTCTCGACGTTGGACTCCAGGGAAACCAATAAACAGGTCAGGAACTTGCTGTTCTTCACTTCCAAGGCCTGTTCCGGCTGTTCAGGTCCTTGTGTTGGTTCTTCTTGATTTTATCCCACACAGGGCTCCAGGTTGGGCTCAGTCAGTATGGACTAGTATCAAGGGTGGGTTTATGGACCCCACTCCAGGCACAAGTTTCCACCCCTGCTGCCTCACTCCTTCCTCCTTCAGGTTTTTGCTGCTCTCTCTTCACCAGTCAGGTGCCAACTGCTGACTCCAACTGTCAACTCCAACTTACAACTCTGAGCTGGCTTCCCAACATTCCAAACCGGCCTCACGCTGTCACAGGGTTCTAGAATGTTCTGGAAGGTGCTAGTAGGTTCCAGTGATGTCACAGGTGACAATGGGTGGCCACCATTTTGTGTCTCAGGCCCTCAGACAGAAGTTCCCGGGGTAGGGAAAATGGCTCCCTGACCCTGCATCAACACTAAAAAGTCTGGTGGTTCCCAAAAAGGAAAAATACTAACAGGGTTTGAGGCAAAAGTGGGACAAAATAAATAATGATGAGGAGGGACCACCCAAAGGGCTGACAGGTCTAACACGCGTCCCCCCCAGCTGAAAGTGGGGAGAGCTACCCAACCCCTTGGGAGTTCTCATCACTAAGGCGGAAATACCTTGAGAGACCGTCTGCATTGGCGTGGTCCACTCCAGGCCGATGTTCCACCTGAAAGTCCATTCCCTGTAGGGAGATAGACCACCTTAGCAACTTGGGATTCTCCCCCTTCATCTGCATCAGCCAACTAAGGGGTCTGTGGTCGGTCTGAACCAGGAAGTGCGAGCCAAACAGGTATGGCCGCAACTTCTTCAGAGCCCATACCACTGCAAAGGCTTCACGCTCTATTGCACTCCACTTCTGTTCCCTGGGAAGTAGTCTCCGGGATAGGAAGACCATGGGTTGATCCACACCCTCTTCATTGAGTTGCGATAATACTGCCCCAATGCCATGTTCCGATGCATCCGTCTGGACAATGAACTTCTTGGAAAAATCTGGGGCCCTTAAGACCGGGGCCTCGCACATGGCTTGCTTCAGTCTCACAAAGGCCTGCTGACAAGCCTCCGTCCAGACTACCCGTCGAGGTTGTTTCTTGGACGTGAGCTCCGTGAGGGGGGCCACAATGGTACCGTACCCCTTCACGAAGCGACGGTAATATCCCGTGAGGCCCAGAAAAGCTCGGACCTCAGTCTGGGTCTTGGGGGGTTCCCAGGCCATGATAGCCTCGATTTTCGCCTGGAGGGGTTGCACCGCTCCCCTACCCACCAAGTGTCCAAGGTACACTACCGACCCCTGCCCGATCTGGCATTTACTGGCCTTGATCGTCAATCCAGCTTGTCTCAGGGCCTGGAGAACAGCTTGCAGGTGACGCAAGTGATCCTCCCAGCTGTTACTGAAGACGGCTATGTCATCCAGATAAGCAGCAGAGAAACTCTCCATTCCAGTGAGGATCTGGTTCACCAGACGCTGAAACGTGGCAGGTGCGTTCTTGAGCCCAAAGGGCATCACACAGAACTGGTAGTGGCCATTGGGCGTGGAGAAGGCTAACCTTTCCCTTGCTCCATCAGTCAGAGAGATCTGCCAGTACCCGAAGTAAGGTCAAAGGTACTTAGATATTGGGCAGCTCCCAGCCGGTCAATCAATTCATCCGCCCTTGGGATCGGATGAGCATCAGTCTTGGTTACTGAGTTCAGTCCCCGGTAGTCCACACAGAACCTCAGTTCCGGTTGGGCACCCGGTGGTGCAGCTTTTGGTACTAACACCACCGGACTGGACCAGGGGCTGCTGGAAGGTTCGATCACTCCTAGCTCCAGCATCTTAGTGACTTCACTGTGAATGCTGGCCTTCACCTTGTCTGACATCCGGTAGATCTTAGACTTCACAGGTGGGCTGTCTCCTGTGTCCACATCATGGACACACAGGTGAGTCCTACCCGGAACAAGGGAGAACAACGAAGAGTACTGTCCCAGGACCTGGCGGCAGTCCTCCCGCTGTTCAGGAGTTAGAGATGGGGAGAGAATCACTCCCTCCACCGACCCATCCTTCTCTTGAGACGCAAATAAGTCGGGGAGAGGCTCGCTTTCCACGTCCTCTGCTCCGTCAGTCACCATCATCAAAATGACTTCGGGCCTCTCGTGGTGGGGTTTGAGGCGGTTGGCATGCAGCACCCGTAGGGGCTGACGAGGGGTCTTAAGGTCCACCAAATAGGTAGCCTTACCCTTCTTCTCCAATACCTCAAAGGGTCCTGACCAGCGATCCTGGAGGGCGCTAAGCTCCCCTGGTTCGATCACCCACACCTTCTGGCCAGGCTCCAACTCCACCGGGTGAGCATTGTGGTCATACCACGCCTTCATTACTGCTTGGCTGGCTTCCAAGTTGTCAGAAGCTTGCTTCCACAACTTAGCCATTTGGCTCCGGAAGGCCAGCATGTAGCTCACCACATCCTGGGGAAGCTTTCTGGGAGTTCTTTCCCATCCGTCTCTCACCAGGCTGAGAGGTCCATGTACATACAAAAGCTCGAAGGGGCTGAAGCCCACTCCCTTCTGTCCCATTTCCTCCGCAGGCTTTCAGGCAGACTTCTGATCATGCCTTTCAAGGTTTTGTTGAACCTCTCCACCAGACCATTGGTCTAGGGGTGGTAAGGAGTGGTGAACTGATAGGTCACTCCACACTCCTTCCACATGGCCCGCATGTATGCTGACATGAAGTTGGTCCCCCTGTCGGACACAACTTCCTTGGGAAAACCCACTCGGGTAAAGATTCCCATCAGGGCCCTAGCCACAACAGGTGCGGTAATGGTCCTCAGAGGTATTGCCTCTGGGTACCGTGTGGCATGATCCACCAGAACCAGGATAAACCTGTGACCAGCTGTAGTAGGTGGATCTAACGGACCCACAATGTCGATGCCCACCCTTTCAAAGGGGGAGCTAATGACAGGAAGTGGTTCCAGGGGAGCTTTCAGCTTCACCCCTGTTTTCCCACTGGCTTGGCAAGACACACATGTACGGCAGTAGGTGTCGGACAACACTTTCATTTGAGGCCAATAAAAGTGTGGGACAAGACGGGCGAAGGTCTTGTCTTGCCCCAGGTGTCCTGCCAAGGGGATCTCGTGAGCCAACTCCAGTAGGAAGGCTCGGTAACGTTGAGGGACTACTAAGGCTCGTGACGATCCATGTAGGGGTGCCTTGGGTTCACTGTAGAGGAGGCCATCCTCCCAGTAAACGTTGTAGTTCCCCTCAACGTTCCCTGCTGCCTGGGCTTCGGCCTGACGCCTCAGTCCCTCAAGGGTAGGGCACTCCCTCTGGCCCTTGCAGAATTCCTCCCTGGTCGGCCCTCCCTCCACGTGCCACTCGGCCGGGATGGGTAGGTCCTCCAGTTTGGTAACATCCCCCACCGCGGACTCCTGGTCCACCACCTCCGGTGGCCTATCCGTCACACGGGGCGCGGATGCCGAGGCAGGCTCCCCCTGTCCTCGGTTCTTCCCTTGGTCGGCAGCTGGCTGGGCCTTTGTTCCAGGCTCCAGCCGAAACGAACTCCCTCTCCGGGTAGTCGCGGACCTTGTGCTAACACAGGCCCAGTCATGTGTACCCAGCATCTCAGCATGAGTCCGGTATTCCACCTCCTTCCAAGCATTGTGCTCCATGTCATTCCCCAGCAGACAATCGACTGGCACGGCAGGGCTTACGGCAACTCGAAGTGAACCTGCAACCCCCTCCCATTCAAAGGGAACCTCGGCCACCAGATAGTGGCCTGTTCTGCCGTCAGCCATCGCGGCTGGGTGGAGTACATCGGGAATTACCTGCTCTGGAGACACCAGTTGGCTACGTACCATAGTCATACTGGCTCCTGTGTCTCTCAGAGCCTCCCCTCTTTGGCCGTTGATGGTGACCCACTGCCCATACTTTACGGTATTTGCGGGCACCTGGATCTTAGGAACCATCTCCCGTTCTCCCAGGGACACTAAAGTGACACCCGCCCACTCCCTTCCCTTAGTTAAGGGCATCTCCTCCCCGAGCACTGCACTAACTACTCCGGGGGCCTTTCCTCCAATGGGAGGGGGTGGTCTTTTCAGGCACTTCGCATCTCCCTTATAGTGTCCGACGCCACCGCACTCGAAGCAATGGACAACCCTTGGCTGCTGACTCTGGCCAGGATTAGGGATTCTGGGTGGGTTAGCCCTAGGGGTGAATCCTGTTCCCTTCCCTGGGAAACTATTTTGGGGGCCTTTGGAGAACTCCTTTTTCTTTTCCCCTCCCTCTTTCTTCTGGGGGGCGCCATGTCTGGCCTTTTGAGTATCCCCTCCAGTCCCCCTTGTGGACACCCGGGTACTAGCCCAAATGTCCGCCTCCTCAGCAAGCTTCCGGGGACTGGTCAGCTTGCTATCCACCAGGTGTTGACGCAGTTCAGGGAAACATTTTTCGAGCAGGTGTTCCTTCAACATTAAATCAAACAACCCCTCGTAGTCCCTCACCTCACTGCCTTGAATCCAACCCTCTAATGCCTTCTTCGCATAATCCAGGAAATCCACCCAAATCTGTGTGCCCAGTTTGTGGCTACCCCGGAACTTCTGTCGGTACTTCTCGGGTGTTAGTCCAAACTTCCTTACGAGCGCCACTTTCATGGTGGGGTAGTGGGTCTGCTCATCCTGCTCTAGGGCCAATAATGCATCCCTACCAGCTGGAGGCATGTACTTGTACAATCCCCCTCCCCAGTACTTCTCTGGAACCCCATGGGCCCTTAAAGAGACCTCATAGGCCGCTAGCCACTTGGCAATATCATCCCCTGCACTATAGCTAGCTACTATGTCTTTTGGCAGGTAGGGTTTGGGTTCCCTGGTGATTTCTTGGTCTTTGCTGCCACCTTTAGGAACAGTTTGTGCCCCGACCCGTAAGATCTGGAGATCCATCTCCTTGAGCCTCAACTCGTGAGCCATCCTCCGTTCCTCCTTTTCTTTCTCCAGCTCCGCTAACTTCCATGTGAGCTGTCTTTTCTCCCTCCAGTCAGTTAGCTCTGCTTCAGATAAGCCACCGCTAGAGACAGTGCTGCCCTTCCTGGAAATGGTTCTGGGCCCCGCTACTAGGTTCCCCACCTCAGGTTGGTACAACCCAGCCCCCTCGCTAACAGGCTTTCCATCCCTGTCCTCCTGCTCAGCCTTACTTTCCCGTCGTGCCTCCCACCAAGCCCTCAGGCTGGTCTGGAGCTCACCCTTCCTTGCACCTGGGGGACAATACACCCCCTCTCTCTCACAAAACTCTTTGAGTTGGGCCACAGTGTAAGCTTCCACATCTTCCAGCACAAACTCCATTTTGCCCACTCAGGTTAAAGAACAGGTGTTTACAGAAGCTATGCAGGGGGGTACCTTATATAATACCTCCTCCCACCACCAGAGTAAATTTGGAAAAAACAAAACTCAAAATTAGGAAGGCCGCTTTGAGAAAACTCCCGGTGTAGGCCTATGGACTACCCACAATTATTGTCGAGTGGACGCAAGCACAGCTCTATCCCACCGCTGAACACCAATTATGTTAGAAAACCCCGGGCAACCGAGGTTAGCAGTCACCCGGTGTCTCCCAACACACACTGTGGTAGCTTGGCTCGAGCGGTAAGGAAGGCACCGTGTTAAGCGTACGTCACACCCACACAATAACCATGCGTTCATCCGTTCCAAAAACGACTCTACACCGTAAAAATTTATGAAAATATCTCTGTGTTTATCTTGTTTTCTCTTAGTTGCAGGTTAAATAAATAATAACACATTTACAGTACACAAAGCTTCTTCTGTAAGAAGGGTAGGTCAAATAAATAAGCTCAGAACATAAATAATCAATGAATAAATAGAGGTGCATACAATACATAGGCAAATAAATACTGCGAGGGAATAAATACTGTGAGACAATAAATACTGTGAGACAATAAATACTGTGAAACAATAAATAGGATAAATACAAGGAATACAATACTCTCAATAAATATAAGCCATCAGTACACTTTCAAATCAGGTCACATTTGTGAGGTACTATGGGTTGATTTGGCCCAATCACAGCTTGTGGTTATGTGGATGGCCTGAGGGTGTCTCACCTAGCTTGGATAAGGCTGAGGCTAAAACTGAGGTAGGTCAAGTGTAATCTAGGAATCTGGCTCTCCCAACCTACACAACCCCTCACACAGGTCACTGTATCAGTCTCAGTCCACCCCTGGCACTCCCAGGCTGGTCTTAACACCTCTCTAGCCCGAAGGATGGTCTCTTAGGGCTCCACAGGGCCTTAGGCGCCCTCTATTCCACTTACTGCCCTCTTTATGAACTTCCGACTGCGCCGGAGTCGTGTCGACGCCGAGAGGCGGTTCCGGTTCGATGTCGCTAGCCGGCCTCGGCTCGATGTCAGTTCCTGTTGACGCCGTGAGGCGGTTCCGGATCGATGTCGGTGGTCGGCCTCGGCTCGATGTCGGTCTCCGGCGTCACAGGGTCACGATCTCCCTCCTTCCGGGTGTTTCCGGAGTGCGACCTCCACTCCCGACCTACCCTTCTTACAGAAGAAGCTTTGTGTACTGTAAGTGTGTTATTATTTATTTAACTTGCAACTAAGAGAAAACAAGATAAACACAGAGATATTTTCATAAATTTTTACGGTGTAGAGTCGTTTTTGGAACGGATGAACGCATGGTTATTGTGTGGGTGTGACGTACGCTTAACACGGTGCCTTCCTTACCGCTCGAGCCAAGCTACCACAGTGTGTGTTGGGAGACACCGGGTGACTGCTAACCTCGGTTGCCCGGGGTTTTCTAACAAAGGGTCACTGCACTTAAAACCTATGAGTCACCCCTCTAGCAGGCCTTTACAATCCTGAGGGCGGGGTGCTTGGTTGTAAGTGAGAGGGTGCCACTGGATGAGCAGAACACCCCTGCAGCCTACTGACTCCATTCTCCCGGGTTGTCAGTGAGGCAGATATTTACGACCTATAGAGTGGCATTATGCGACCGCGTGATGACCATCTCTAAAACGGCTGAAACTAAACCTATTGTGTTTGGTGTCAAACATGTTGGAATCATACCTCCACACCGTAATCGGTGTGAGAGGTACAATTCCACCCCATAGAAGTGAGCTTTGTTGGGTCCCTTGTGTTTCCGGTACCAGCCTTCTAGTTCTTGACAGCACAAAATGGTTGATGCCGATCAGAGACACATTTCTACCCTCCTGCTTTCCTGCTTCTAAGCCAAGCTCAAGCAGAGGACGGCAAAACAATAGGCATCCTGTCACAGTTAGGTGTGACCTCCTCCCAAACAGGATTTAGTG
This sequence comes from Triturus cristatus, assembly GCF_964204655.1. Classification (NCBI taxonomy): domain Eukaryota; kingdom Metazoa; phylum Chordata; class Amphibia; order Caudata; family Salamandridae; genus Triturus; species Triturus cristatus. Next base: position 1,113,451,256 of record NC_140590.1, read on the forward strand.
TATTAGGGCTGGGTGGCTGCACTTGCAAGCAACTGAAAGTCTGCATGTTGGGCACATTTGGTTTCCCTGTGCATAGTCCAATTCAAATCAGTCCTGGGAGCTGTTGGCTTCCAATATGGCATGAAACTGGACAAAGGACATGGGAGAAACCTCCCCACTGTCCAGACCCTCCCCTGGGAGGGTCCCTGGAATCTTGCCAACCCTGTTCTGTGGGTATATACGGGTTTAGCTGGCTGTAGGACCTTAGATTCGATGTGGACAATATTCTAAACCAGAAGCCACTGAGCTTTGACCGTCTGGACACTCTGGACTTTGCTGGACTTCATTTGGGCCCGACTTTGTCTCCCTCTCAGTCTGAAGTATAATCTTTGCCCATGCACCATAAAGAATCCATGCAGGACTTGTGGAGCATCAAGGACAACCAAAGACATGTGCGGGAACAGCAACACTGCTTTATGGTCTGCTGACCCTGAGCTCCTGGGGACTCTGAAGGCTTCAGCAACACAGGAGATGATTGCTACTTTCCATGAGGCTTGATATGAACTCTCACCAAGTTTGAGGTCAGAATCTCTCATGGGGACTGCAATTCTTGAATCCCTGAGCACTGCATACATTTGCAAGTGCATATGCATGTTGGCATATCCCAAACAAATGCATTGGGCTCCCAGTAGCTCCAACCTCTGGCACCATTTCCTACCAAGAACTTTGGCCTCCTCACATTGAGTGCTCCGTGTGCTGTTGTTTGGTGAAATAGCTTGAGGCCCTCTTGCAACACCTGTGCCTCCGGCCTGTGGGTCCACTTGAGGGTCAACTTTGCATTTCTTAGGCTCTCCTGGTTGCTCCAGGCCTGCACTGACTCCCCTGCATTTGGTGAGTCTCCTGGAACTTGCTGGTCCAAACCGTACACATCCTTGACCTTCTGCATGGGTTGCCGTTGCCAAGGCTTGTTGGTGGTCCCGCTGGACACCGACCCCTCAGCACTCGACATTCTTTGTGGGACAGTTTATATCCAGCTCCTAGTCATCCTCAGGATCTCCTGGTCCCCAAAGCTGCAGACTCAAGGACTCCATCAACGAATCTGAAGCACCCAACATCCGTGGGCATATGTCTACTGAGCCACTGGTCACTCCTGAGTGACCTAGACTCCTTCTCCTCTGCTTTCAGGTACTCTTCAACAAGAATCCACCTTTGGATTCCAACTGACACTTTTCTTACTTCCAGCAGCGACTCTTCTTCAAAGTCCTCCATTGGGCTCGATGCCGGTTTCCGACACCGCTTCAGACCTAAGCACCTGGCTTTCCTGGGATAGGTAACTTGGGTACCTCGGTATATACAGGTTTTCCTCAAAGTCCACAGGGAAGGGTCCTTAATCTTTAAAACTTCATCCACGGCTTACCCATAGAATTGTACGGAGCATGCAATTGTGTTAAAACACTGCACCCTTCCACCGTGGGGTCCATACTTACTCACCTTGGGTGGTTTCTTGAGGTCCGAGTGATCCTACATCCTCTCAACACTGTCTTGATTTGACTTGTGGTTCTTCTACAACTTTCTTAGTAAATGGTTTGGTCCTCCCCTGGGGCCCACTGTGTAATAGTGCTATTTACTGTCATTTCTGTGCTTAAGAATTGTGTGCTGTGTGATTATCTTCATGTAGGAGATACTGTGTCATACTAGATAGTGTTATATTAATAAATGCATATTTTTATAACTACTGTGTGGTTTTCCTTTCACTTAACCAAAACTATAAGGTTGCATTCGGGTAAAATAAGCTGCTTAATATTCCTTCAAGACTAAGCCTGGAGGCTGCTCTCCACAGCTCTCACTTGGATAGCTTTCTAAGGTGATTTTTGGCCTCTTAAATTACCATAAGGGTTGTTTGGACTGGTGCAAGGTGCCTATTTTAATTAGTGGACAGCATAAAACAGGCCAACTTCTCACATAGGTGTGCAGTGGTTGGGATTCAAGCCTGCATTGTTTTAACAGATAAATCTTTGTATTGATTAACTGAAACACCACTAGTACTAGCTACATATAATACTAGCTTAGAATAAGTAAGTTCTACTGAGCTTAGGGTTGGGAAAGTCAAGGGTCTAGCAAACCCTTTCTCCAACCTCAGAGAGTTTAGTTCCCACTAGGTTAGGTAGGTGCACCACCTCATCACACTTAGTATGTCTGCAAAAGGAGATGCCAGTGGCTCTCTGCCCTCGTGATACAGTGAGCTTTCATTTCAAAAACTGAAAGCCCTGTGTGCCTCTAGATAGTTGGTTGAAGATGGGGAGAAGTGCCAACAGTCAATGCCTGGTAGAGGTGTTACTTCTAGATGGCTTAAGGTAAACCCCTGGATCAGATGAACAGGTCAGAGTGGGTAGGACAGGGAATGAAGACAGGTCAGGAGGTGACACCTTTTATGACCTAGACTCTAACCCTGACCTGGGGGAACCTGATTGTTCCCACCCGGATAACTCGGATCTTTAAAAGGAAAGTGGAGGAGGCCATGATGCTCCCCTCTTTACTCCTCCTGGAAGAGTGAAGAGTTTACCAAGGAAATCTAGATCTCCCTCTGCAGAGTCTAATCACTCAGGACAGTCTAGGGACCTCTGTATCTAGCAAGAGGGACCACTCTTATAATAGGGAGTACCAATTTCTTGAACTTGAGAAACCTAGGCTTAGGCTCAGGCAAGAGAGGTTGGTCCTTGATAAAGACTCCCTAGAAGTTCAGAAAGCTAGAAATAAGTTGGGACTAGAGTCCCATGGTGGCAGAAACAGGGTCCTTAGAGTTAAGAAACATATCTCTGATAATAGGAACCTGAGCAAGATTGTCCCTACCTACCATTTTTGGGGTGGACATCCATAAATGGATAATAGCTTTGGAGAGCGCCTGGAAAGTTCAGAGGGTCCCTAAAGAGCAGTGGGCAGCTATATTGTGGCTTTCCTTTTCTGACAAAGTTATAGATAAGCTCCTCACTGTTAAAGAAGAGGATGGTGACAATTACTCAGTTTTGAAGAGTACTCACATTGATGGGTTTGGCTTAACCACTGAATATTATAGGATTAAGTTCAGAGACACCCATAAGGTGCAGAATCAGGATTGGGTGGACTTTGTGGATAGTGCCATTAAGGCTCAGGAAAGCTGGTTGCTTGGCAGCAAATTGAATGATTTAAATGGATTATACAATTTAATTATGAGGGAGCAGATCCTTAATAATTTCCAAAATCAGTTATTGCATCAATACCTGGTTGACTCTTAAATGACTTCTCGTCAAGAATTGGGAAAGAGAGCAGATAAGTGGGTCAGGACATCCAGAACAATAGTGTTGACCAAAAGAAACAAGATTCTAAAATACCTTGGATAAGGGTCGGGTCAAGGGTAAAGATCAAAAACAGTCTTCATCAGGGCCCCAGAAACCTGCATCTGGGGTGGAGTCACAATAAAACAAAGGTAAAGGCAAAAAAAACCTTGTTGTTACTTTTGTCAGGTAAAGACCGATTGGACAAAATATGCTGATTGTCTAATAGCCAGGGAAATTCCTCTTATCACCATTGCCCCTAAGGCAATGGCATCCCCTAGCACAAGTACAAATGGTGGTACAGGAAACAAGGGATTAGTAGGCTTGACCTCGGGCTCTGAGGTGGGTTCTGGCCTAGTCAGAACTCCAGCTCAGGCTGTGCATGTCCTTGATGGTGGCATGTATATTGCCACCCTATTTGTCAGTCCCAGTATTCTGGGCAAATACAGTCAGCAGCCTTTAATAAATGGTAAAGAAGCCATGGCATAGAGGACACAGGGACAAGTGTCACCATGGTGACAAAAGATCCTGTGGCCCCTGACCAAATCATACTTGGAGAAATCTACCAAGTGACCAATGCAAACAATGTCAGGACTGATCATTCCTTGGCAGTTTTTAATTTCAGCTGGGAAGGGGTAACTTGCCCCAAGAAAGTTGTGGTTAGCTCAGACCTACCAGTAAAATGTATGTTGGGCAATGATTTGGAGACTTCAGCCTGGGCTGAACTGGAACTTAGGACTCATGCAGCAATGCTGGGCATCTCTGCAGATGTGTTTACTGTGACCAGGTCACAGGCCACACTGACAAACACAGACCAGGCCCTGGATCCTGGAACAATGGACCAAGGGCATTCCAATAGAAGGAGCAGGTGAAATAAGACTGTGTCCTTCCGCTAGACTCAGAGTGAGGATCAGTCTCCTGAGGGAGATGATCTTAGTCCCTGTGAACGACTGTCTCAGATGAACTGGAACCTGACCAGGTTGAGTTCTTGGGGACAGGGGGCCCTTCTAGGGCAGATCTGAGACAGGAGCAGCACAGCTGCCCCTCTCCTGAACCCCTCAGACAGCAAGCTGCTGCTGAGGCTGCTGGGAGTGTCAGTGGATCCCACAGGATCTATTAGGATGAGGGAATCCTGTACTCAGAGGATAGAGACCTCAAGCCTTTTACCACCAGAAGGTTGTTCATACCTCTGAGGTTTAGGGGCTTCCTACTCAAATTGGCACATTATATTCCCTTAGTAGGACACCTAGGCTAAAGCCGGAATTGGGACAGACTTGTTTATCACTTTCAATGGCCTCACATGTCTGAGGACACCAAGACGTTCTGTCACTCCTAACCACCTGCCAAGCCAGTGGTAAGTCAGGTGGTACCACAAAGGCCCCCCTTATACCACTACCAGTGGTGGGGGTTCCCTTTGAGAGGGTTGTGATTGATATCAATGGCCCCATGAACCCTCCTACACCATCTAGACACAGTTACATACTAGTTGTGATGGACCATGCCACTAGGTATCCAGAAGAAATACCCCTTAGAGCTTCCACAGACCCTGTGTGGCCAGGGCCCTCCCAGGAATCTTCCAGAGTGGGTTTCCCTAAGGAGGTCTTAACTGACAGTGGCACACACTTTATGTCTAGTTACATCACTGCAATGTGGAAGGAGTGTGGAGGGAACTATAAGTTCACCACACCCTATCACCCACAATGCAACAGGTTATTTGAAAGGTCCAACAAAACCCTCAAGGACATGATCATATACCTGCCAGAAAAGCTTAGGTGAAAATGGGATGTTCTTTTGCCCTGCTTTCTCTTTGCCTACAGTGAGGTCCCACAGCAGGGGGTGGGCTACAGCCCTTTTAAACTTCTGTTTCGGCATCCAGTTAGAAGTACCCTATGTTTGATGAGGGAGGGATAGGAGTTATCTCTCAAACCTCCTAAACAAGACATTGTGGACCATGTACTTGGTCTCTGCTCCAGGATAGCTGAGTAAATGAAGAAGGCCAGCAAAACCCTTGAGGCAAGTCAAGAATTACAGAAAGCTTGGCGTGACCAAAAGGCTGTTCTTACTGTTTATCAGCCAGGGCAGAAGGTGTGGGTGCTGGAGCTTGTGGCCCCAGCAGCTCTCCAGAACAAATGGAGTGGACCCCATGTGATAATTGAGCAGAGAGGTAAGGTCACCTACTTGGTGGACCATGGCACTCCTAGGAGCCCCCACAGGGTGCTCTATGTGAACAGGCTCAAACCTTTTGTAGGCAGGGCTGACATGGGCTTGAAAAATAAATGTAGAACGGTCGCACTCCCAAATGGTGAGTGACTGTAATCTGTGTATTCAAGAAAATACTATTCTTAGGTGCTTGTGAGTGCCAACTCCTGATCTCCAGAGGTGTAATCAATATAGTAGCTCAATAGCGTCCTCCTAAAGGAAAAGAACGTACTCACATAGCACTCTGCTATGGCGATGGAATCGCGTTTTAAATGTTCATCAAGTAAACACAAATCCAGTTCAATTATTCATCCAATGGATCTCTGACATAATTTCGACAGACAGAAAATCGACCTACAAATATATCGCAACACAAATATCGATGTCAAGAATATCGACATCCTATCTACAACATGGTAAGTGCAAAAATATCGATAATTAAATATCGATGTCAAAAATATCGTTATTAAAAATATCGTTTTTTTTTTACTTTAAAAATATATGTAAAATAAACCAAATAATACTTAGAAATTATATAAACATAATTAAATATATTGTATAATATTTAAAATGTATAATTAAAATATATAATTTAATACAACTTTAATTAAACATATACATATAATATATAATATATATACTTACTTAATAATTAATTTTAATAATAATTTCTGTAACGTATAAATTATTAAATGTTTTAAAAAATTACCAATACATCTATACACATAAAACAATAACATCAATCAATATTTAATAATTACATATAGCAAATAATAATCAATATTTTTAATTTAAATAATTTTTATTATTAATGATATATTACAATAGCTAAAATAATACAAAACATATTAAATATCAGACACAATAAAACTACTAGTCCAACTCCAACAAAAACAACAGTAAAGAAAATGTAGGATAGCGTAGGGGTAAAAATTACTATTCCAACTCCAAAGAGTGCAACAGTAGGGAAAGCGTTGGATAGCGTAGGGTTAAAATTACTATTCCAACTCCAGAGAGTGCAATAGAAGGGAAAGTGTTGGATAGCGTAAGGGTAAAAATTACTATTCCCACTCCAGAGAATACAACACTAGGGAAAACGTTGGATAGCGTAGGGATAAAAATTACTATTCCAACTCCAAAGAGTGCAACAGGCGGGAAAGCGTTAGATAGCGTAGGGGTAAAAATTACTATTCCAACTCCAGAGAGTGTAATAGTAGGGAAAGCGTTGGATAGCGTAAGGGTAAAAATTACTATTCCCACTCCAGAGAGTGTAACAGTAGGGAAAGTGTTGGATAGCGTAGGGGTAAAAATTACTATTCCAACTCCACAGAGTGCAACAGTAGGGAAAGCGTTAGATAGCATAGGGGTAAAAATTACTATTCCAACTCCACAGAGTGCAACAGTAGGGAAAGCGTTAGATAGCGTAGGGGTAAAAATTACTATTCCAACTCCAGAGAGTGTAATAGTAGGGAAAGCGTTGGATAGCGTAAGGTTAAAAATTACTATTCCAACTCCAGAGAGTGTAACAGTAGGGAAAGTGTTGGATAGCGTAGGGGTAAAAATTACTATTCCAACTCCAGAGAGTGCAACAGTAGGGAAAGTGTTGGATAGCGTAGGGGTAAAAATTACTATTCCCACTCCAGAGAGTGCAACAGTAGGGAAAGTGTTGGATAGCGTAGGGGTAAAAATTACTATTCCCACTCAAGTAAGTCCAACAGTAGGGAAAGCGTTGGATAGCGTAGGGGTAAAAAATACTATTCCCACTCCAGTGAGTGCAACAGTAGTGAAAACGCTGGATAGCTTAGAATTAAAAATTACTATTGCCACTCCAGTGAGTGCAACACTAGGGAAAACATTGCATAGCGTAGAGGTAAAAATTACTATTCCCACTACAGAGAGTGCAACAGTAGTGAAAACGCTGGATAGCGTAGGGGTAAAAATTACTATTCCCACTCCAGTAAGTGAAACAGTAGGGAAAGCGCTGGATAGCGTAGGGGTAAAAATTACTATTCCCACTCCAGAGAGTGCAACAGTAGTGAAAGTGCTGGATAGCGTAGGGGTAAAAATAACTATTCCAACTCCATAGAGTGCAATAGTAGGGAAAGCGTTGGATAGCGTAAGGGTAAAAATTACTATTGCCACTACAGAGAGTGCAACAGTAGGGAAAGTGTTGGATAGCGTAGGGGTAAAAATTACTATTCCAACTACATAGAATGCAACAGTAAGGAAACCACTGGATAGCATAGGGGTAAAAATTACTATTCTCACTCCAGTGAGTCCAACAGTAGGGAAAGCGTTGGATAGCGTACGGGTAAAAATTAATATTCCCACTCCAGAGAGTGCAACAGTAGTGAAAACGCTGGATAGCGTAGGGGTACAAATTACTATCCCCACTCCAGTAAGTGAAACAGTTGGGAAAGCGCTGGATAGCATAGGGGTAAAAATTACTATTACCACTCCAGTAAGTCCAACAGTAGGGAAAGCGTTGGATAGCATAAGGGTAAAAATTAATATTCTCACTCCAGTGAGTCCAACAGTAGGGAAACCGTTGGATAGCGTAGGGGTAAAAATTACTATTCCCACTCCAGTGAATCCAACAGTAGGGAAAGTGTTGGATAGCATAGGGGTAAAAATTACTATTCCCACTCCAGGGAGTGCAATAGTAGGGAAAGCGTTGGATAGTTTAAGAGTAAAAATTACTATTCCAACTCCAGGGAGTGCAATAGTATTGAAAACGCTGGATAGCTTAGGAGTAAAAATTACTATTCCAACTCCAGGGAGTGCAATAGTAGGGAAAGCGTTGGATAGCGTAAGGGTAAAAATTACTATTGCCACTCCAGAGAGTGCAACAGTAGGGAAAGTGTTGGATAGCGTAGGGGTAAAAATTACTATTCCAACTACAGAGAATGCAACAGTAAGGAAACCACTGGATAGCATAGGGGTAAAAATTACTATTCTCACTCCAGTGAGTCCAACAGTAGGGAAAGCGTTGGATAGCGTAGGGGTAAAAATTACTATTCCCACTCCAGAGAGTGCAACAGTAGTGAAAACGCTGGATAGCGTAGGGGTACAAATTACTATTCCCACTCCAGTAAGTGAAACAGTAGGGAAAGCGCTGGATAGCATAGGGGTAAAAATTACTATTCCCACTCCAGTAAGTCCAACAGTAGGGAAAGCGTTGGATAGAATAAGGGTTAAAATTAATATTCCCACTCCAGTGAGTCCAACAGTAGGGAAACCGTTGGATAGCGTAGGGGTAAAAATTACTATTCCCACTCCAGTGAATCCAACAGTAGGGAAAGTGTTGGATAGCATAGGGGTAAAAATTACTATTCCCACTCCAGGGAGTGCAATAGTAGGGAAAGCGTTGGATAGTTTAGGAGTAAAAATTACTATTCCCACTCCAGGGAGTGCAATAGTATTGAAAACGCTGGATAGCTTAGGAGTAAAAATTACTATTCCCACTCCAGGGAGTGCAATAGTAGGGAATGCGTTGGATAGCGTAGGGGTAAAAATTACTATTCCCACTCCAGAGAGTGCAATAGTAGGGAAAGCGTTGGATACCTTGGGTGTACAAATTACTATTCCAACTCCAGAGAGTGCAATAGTAGGGAAAGCGTTGGATAGCGTAAGGTTAAAAATTACTATTCCCACTCCAGAGAGTGCAACAGTAGGGAAAGTGTTGGATTGCGGTGTGGAAAAAAATTACTATTCCAACTACAGAGAATGCAACAGTAGGGAAACCACTGGATAGCATAGGAGTAAAAATTACTATTCCCACTCCAGTGAGTCCAACAGTAGGGAATGCGTTGGATAGCGTAGGGGTACAAATTACTATTCCCACTCCAGAGAGTGCAACAGTAGTGAAAACACTGATTAGCGTAGGGGTACAAATTACTATTCCCACTCCACTAAGTGGAACAGTAGGGAAAGTGCTGGATAGTGTAGGGGTAAAAATTACTATTCCCACTCCAGAGAGTGCAACAGTAGTGAAAACGCTGATTAGCGTAGGGGTACAAATTACTATTCCCACTCCACTAACTGAAACAGTAGGGGAAGCGCTGGATAGCGTAGGGGTAAAAATTACTATTGCCACTCCAGAGAGTGCAACAGTAGTGAAAGCGCTGGATAGCGTAGGGGTAAAAATTAAGGGTGGGCGTAGTGGGCGTAGTGGGGCTACGTGAAGCAGCACGTAGTGTGCCCAAATCTACGCACACTACGCGCTTCGCGTAGCCCCACTACGTGCCACCCACCTCCCGCCCGCCCTTCTTTTAAATAATATAAGCAATGAAAAATAAATTAAAGTAAGTCGACTTACCCGTAAGCGCGGCGTCTCCGGGGCTCCCTCTTTCTGTTTCTAATTTCTTCTGGCAAATGCGCATGCGCGGACGCCCGCGCATGCGCATTTCTCGCGAGAAATGCGCATGCGCGGGTGTCCGTGCATGCGCATTTGCCAGAAGAAATTAGAAACAGAAAGAGGGAGCCCCGGAGACGCCGCGCTTACGGGTAAGTCGACTTACTTTAATTTATTTTTCATTGCTTATATTATTAAAAGGAGGGCAGGCGGGAGGTGGGTGGCGGGTGGCAAGCAGCTACGCTTCGCCCTCGGCGTGTGCGTAGCGCTGCCCTGCTTCGCCTACTTCGGAAAGTGCGAAGCAGGCAGCGCTACGTACACTACGTGGGCGAAGCGTAGTGCTACGCCCGGGGTTAGTAAAAATTACTATTCCCACTCCAGAGAGTGCAACAGTAGGGAATGCGCTGGATAGCGTAGGTGTAAAAATTACTATTCCCACTCCAGATAGTAAAACAGTTGGGAAAGCACTGGATAGCATAGGGATTCTATAAACACAATAACCAATGAAATAATTATTAATAAAAAAATAGCATGTTAATAATTAATTTACAAAATAATTATTATTAAATACCAATTATTTTAAAAAAATATTTACATAAATAACTTTGAATTACATCCCACACTATTCCCCCTTTAACACACAACACACTACACATACAAAATACACAATACATTTAAATATCAATTTATCTATTATTTACAATTAATAATACATTCTTTATAATTAATACAGTTATTATTTACTAATTTATACATATTAACTACCAAATTACAATTGTTCACAAATTAATTAATAATTAACAATACATTAATTAGCCATAACAACAAATAACATGAAATAATAAATTATTTATATTTGCTATATTTAACGTACTAATAACAATTAATTACCAATTAATAATTAATTAACAATTAATTATTATTAATTACAAATAAATAAAAATTATCATTAATTATTGTAATTTAATTACATCCCACCCTATTCCCCTATAAACCCACAACCCACTACACATAAAAATTCACATAATTAATTTAATCATCAATTAATCACTTAATAAAATTTAAATCACCAATTAATTAGTAATTAACAATTAATTAATTAACATTACCAATAAATAAATATTAATATTAAACTAATTATAACCTATATAATTAACCAATTAAAAAAATTAATTTACAATTAATAATTAATTAACAAATTAATTAATCATAAATACCAATTAAACAATATATATTAATTCATTAATTATAATTAAATTACTTCCCACCCTATTCCCCTATAAACCCACAACCCGCTCTGATACTAAAACGCTAAATTAAATCTTAAATAATTATTAATCTATAAACATTAATTTTTAAATGTATTAAAATACATTACAATAATCTTTAACATACAAATAAAATACATTACACTAATAAAATATCGATATTATTGACATCGAAATTTTTGCTTACGATATTACTTACATCTATATTTCTGTTTTCGATATTGTTAACTTCGATAATACTTACCTTGGGGTCGATATTCTGTCCATCGATATTCTTGACTTCGATATTCTTGACCTACGATATTAACAACTCGATATACTTGTAGGTCGAAATTTAAAACTCGATATTTAGACTGCTCACCTCATCCAATAGAGAGTTTATTCTCCAGTTCGTAATTCTCATTCTTCATATGATGCTTCTTATATAAAGGAATCCATAGTATTTACATGTAAAATTTGTATACAGAGTACCAGGTAGCATAAACTCCCCGAAGCATTTCGGGTCTAACCCTTCTTCAGGGGTTATTTCCTATAGAGAATGGAAAATAACTTAATGAGCGGAAATGCAAGACCTCATGAATGCAAAACAAATGTTATGATAATGATAGTAGTGACCAAAGAATATATCAGTAACTGTCCAAAGTCTAGAAATTAAGTGTGCAATCCATAAATGAAGAAAAGAAGGAAGAAACACCCAGAGTGAACTCAACAGTATGGAGACGAGTGTAAGACTCGCGGTGCAAGTTATCGGTATGGTGATCTGACAAAAAGAACCTGGGTTGCGGTGCAAAGTGCCAAACATGAAACGTATAGCATAGATGCTTATTCAAATGCTAAAATAACTTCGAGCAAGAGCTCATATAAATGCGTGATCAAAATCGCGTGATAAAAAATACTCGTGTATACACAAAAACCAACGTGTACATTAAGTGAAAACCACACATAAGAACAAAATAAAAACGGACATGCGTACCTGTTACTCAAATCATCCGTTAACAAACTGGTAATCAAGCGTGGTGTGTCCCCCGTCCCTCAAGACTCGGAAAAGAAATATCGGAAAAACCGGAAAAACCGGAAGTGAACAGGCTATCAGTGTGAACACTGAAGAAATGTTCGTAAATACGGAAAAAATACTTGCGTACGTGAGAACGTCGGTGAAACAAACAGAGAAAACAGACACGAAGGCATTGAAAAAAGACTAATAGACAAGAAGAAAAAAAGTAAAAACGTGAGGTAGAGGAAAATGGTGAAAAAAGTGAAAATGAATCCAGAATGTGAAACAAAGTCATAAGATACATTGTAACCAAATTCAACAGTGGTATAAGTATCAGTCATATACACGAGGGGCAGTTCAAAAAATATGTATGGCAACTGATTTCTGAACAAAAAAAGGCATAAAAGTCAAGTTATGCAGAAATATAAGCGTAGGTCACATATACATAGTACAGTTCGAGAAATTATAAGTAACAACTAAATTCTAAACGCTCATATAACCCCATCGGGTGTACAGAGTTAAGTTTGTTGATCCAAAATAATTCTCGTTGTAGGAGAAAGCTTCTGTTATCTCCCCCTTGTCTCACTGTTATTTGTTCCAACACCATAAACCTAACTTGACTGATATTATGGTTTAGCTCCAGAATATGGGCCGCCACCGTTGACATGGTGTTCTTCAATCGTATGTTGCTTTTGTATTCCGTGAGTCGGGTCTTCATTTTATGTTCCGTTTTGCCAACATATGGTAATCCGCACGGACATTTCAATAAGTATACCACATTGCTAGAGTCGCAGGTGGCGGTGACTCGTAGTTTGATCGGAGTACCTTTGGAGGTATGCATAATGGTAGTACCCTTAATGATATTATTGCAGCTGCCACAATTATGACAAGGAACAGTGCCTCTGTAGTTCCCCTCCAGATAGGATACTGAGGTACCCTTGTCAGTCCCTAGTATTTGGTTGCTGTCGACCAGAGACATATTTCTGCCCTCCTGATGTTGGGCCAAGCTCGAGCAGGGGAAGGCAGAACAATAGGCATCCTGTAACAGGGAGGTGTGACCACCTCCCAGACAGGATTTAGTGTATTAAGGATAAGTGGGTATGCTTGCAAGCAACTGAAAGTCTGCAAGAGGGGCACATTTGGTGCCCCTGTGCATAGTCCAGCTCAAACCAGTCCTGGGAGCCATTGGCTCTCACTGGGGCGTGAAACTTGATAAAGGACAAGGCAGTAATCTCCCCACTGTCCAGACCCTCCCCTGGGAGGGTCCCCTGAATCTTGCCAACCCTCTTCCGTGGGTACAAAAGGGCTTACCCTGCTGTGGGATGTTAGATTCAACATGGAAAAGATTCTGAACCAGAAACCACTAAACTTAAGCAGTCTGGACACTCTGGACTTCACTGGACTATGTTTGGGCCCGACTTCATCTCCCTCTCAGTCTGAAGCATCGTCTGTTTCTGTGCACCATACAAGATCCGTGCAGGACCTGTGGAGCTGCAAGGACAACCAAAGACATCTACTTTGGAGTGAAGGAGTCACTCCTTTGCATACGCAGACACCGCAACACTGCTGTGTGGTCTGCTAACCCTGAGCTCCTATGGACTCTGAAGGGTTCAGCAGCACAGGAGGTGGGTTTCTAAATCCTGTGAGGCCCAAGCTGCCATTTCATCAAGTTTGAGGTCAGAATTCATTGTGGGGGTTGCAATACCTGAACCCCTGAGCACCACGTATATTTGCAAGTGCATATGCTTGTTGTCATTTCCCAAACAAATGCATTGGGCTCCAAGTAGCCCCAACCTCTGGCACTATTTCCTACCAAGAAATGTGGCCTCCTTGCATCGAGAGCTCCGTGGGCTATTGCTTGTTGAAATTACTTGAGGTCCTCTCGTGACTCCTGTGCCTCCAGCCTGTGGGTTCACTTAAGGGTCAACTTTGCTTTTCTTGGGCTCCCCTGGTTGCTCCATGCCTGCCCTGACTTCCCCACATTTTGTGAGTCTCCTGGCTCTTGCTGGTCCAAACCTTACATATCACTGATCTTCTGCGTGGGTTGCCGGTGCCAAGGCTTTTTAGTGCTCCTGCTGGACATCGACTCAGCACTTGGCATCCTTCGAGGGACAGCTCGTATCTGGTTCCTAGTCATCCTCGACATCTCCTTTTACCTGTAGCTGCAGAGTCAATGATTCTATCAACAAACCTGAAGCACCCAACATTGATGGGCATTCGTCTGCTGAGCCCCAGGTCCCTCCTTAGTGACCCAGACTCGGTCCTCTCTGCTTTCAGGTACTCTTTGACAAGAATCCACCTTTGGAATCCAACTGACACTTTTCTTCCTTTTAGCAGCGACTCAGCAGCGACTCTTCTTCAAAGTCCTCTGTTGGGTTCGACGGAGGTTTCTGAAGCCACTTCAAATCTATGCACCCAGCTTCCCTGGGATAGGTAACTTGGGTACCTCAGTATCCACAGGTGGGGTGGCTCTTCAACCTTCTATCTTCCACGGGGTTCCCTTGAAGTCCACTGGGAAGGGTCCTTAAACTCTAAAACTTCAACCCCATATTTCCAATAGAATTTTACAGAGCACACGGTTGTGTTCCCACACTGCACCCGTCCTCCATGGGGTCCCTTCTCACTCACCTTGGGTGGCTCCTTGGGGTCCCAGCGATTCTACGTCCTCTCGACACTGTCTTGACTTGAGTCGTTTTTCTTATACCACTTTCTCAGTGCATGGTTTAGTCCCTCTTTGGGGCCCACTGTGTATTAGTGCTATTTACTGTATCTTCTGTGCTTTAGTATTGTGTTCTTTGTGATTATCTCTGTGTAGGAGATACTGTGTTGTACTAGATAGTGTTATATTAATAAATACATATTTTTATAACTACTGTGTGGTTCTCCTTCCATTTAACCAAGACTATAAGATTGCATTCTGGTAAAAAAACAAGCTGCATAACATTCCTTCAAGACTGAGCCTGAAGGCTGCTCTGCACAGATACCATTTGGAAAGCTTTCTAAGGTTATCTTTGACCTTTTAAATCAACATAAGTGTTGTTTAGACTGGTGCCCATTTTAATTAGCGGACAGCATATACCAGACCATCTTATCACAGTCTATTTCTTCAAACACAACTAAATACATCTGGCAGCCCCTTCATGTATTGTTCATCAACATTCAAAATCTGTCCACATTGCACGGATAGTGACATACACTCTACCTCGAGTTAAATTGCGATGACTCCCTCATCTTCCATCAAAGATTGCTGACAGCTTTATTATACAGATCACTGCAATTCAGCCAAAACGTCTCAACCCAACATTCACTAAGACAGCATCAATGGATTTATCAACGCCAAATCTCACCAGCTTTTTCTTCCATAGGCAACTCATCTGTACCAGAACAAATTACTGATATGTTCTACCAACTCATAAAATGCTCCATACCACATTACTGTTTATTTGTATCAATAGTATTTGTTTCAATCCATCTTTAATTAAATGTGCAGCATATGGCTTTAGAATAAATCTGTAATAATTGTACAATTGCATGCATATTGTAATATTCCAAATTCATCTACCTTTGCTGGCCACCCCAGCTCACAAGCTGAAGAATACATGTATATCACAGCTCCACAAGTTTATTATGATAAAAAAGTGTGAACTATCTAGAAAACATTTGTGTGCGGAGAAGAGTTATAATATAAGTTTGGACTACTTCATAGCCTTTTACTCTCTTAGAGTTGGTATGGAGAGGCTGGTTTTCTCTTTGACACAGAAACCCCATTACGATTTGTACACAGTGATATTGCTGGGTGTATTACTGATATGTCCGATCACTCATACCCCGGTGTTTCCACACCCATTTTTTTCTGGGTGTTGAATCACTGACTCGGTGTTGAGCCAGTAAATCAATTTCAGGCGTGTTAATGCAACAGAACTATCCCAAGGTCATGCCTTACAACATTCTCAGGTAAGGGAGCAGGATACAGTGTTTCCACCTGCCATGATTCTTCTTTATCTTTCCTCTCCTACACTCCTAACACTCCTCCATTCCACAACCTCACATTTGCACCACCCCAAGCTATTTATCATCTCTTTATATCATTTTCTAAATTTGCATGTTAAATCCCTTAGAATTGGGCATACCAAATGGAATTACAACCAGTAATACCAGATCCAAAGAGGTATTCTGCACTCTGAACAATTTGTCTCATAGTTGCAGGAATACTACACAAATATTCTTTCTCAATCAATCAAGTTGTATTTTTTTAGTGCGGCTTGTACCCTGAGAGAGTATCTAGGTGCTGTACTGGGTGTTTCAGTTTGAGTCAGGGAGCTGGGTCTTGAGTCCCTTCATGAAATGGGTCATCGAGGGTGAAGTCCTGAAGTAGAGGGGTAGGAGTAGGGCTTTACAGGACTTGATAGTGAGGTGAGAAAAAGAGCATCCTTCGGAGTGGCAATTGTGGATTTCAGGTATCTGTGAAAGGGTTAGGTGAGCAGAGGTTCCTGTGGGGTCAGTGGAAAATTAGGTGGTGTTTCATGTGGGTGGGTCCTTTGTCTTAGAGGTCTTTGTTGGTGTGGGACAGGAATTTGAATTGTCATCTCTTCTCTATGGGGAGCCAGTGGAGGGCCTTCAGGTGCTGGGTGATGTGAGTCCTCTTGGGCAGATTGAGGATGACTCTAGCTGCTGTGTTCTGGATCATCTGGAATCTTTTCAGGAACTCAATGGTGTTGCCTTCATAAAGTGAATTGCCATACTCCAGTCTACTGATGTTGAGGGACTGCATCTCTGTTTTCCTGGTGCTGATGGGGAGCCAATTGAAAACTTTGTGGGACATGTGAAGAGTGAGGAAGCAGACTAGGGAGAGAGCGTTGACCTGACATTTCATGGAGAGTTCGCTGTTCATGACGATTATAAATTTGTGGGCATGGTCTTTCGGAGTGGGGGTGGGTCCCTGTTATGATGGCCATTAGGAGACATTCCAGAGCGCAGTGGGTCTGTCAAAGATTTGAACTTGTTGTTCTTCAGCCAGGCTGGGAAGTTCTTCATACAGTTGTGGAAGTTGTCTTTGTTGATCTGTGGTCCATTGAGAGCTTTGTCGAGCTGTGGTCCATTGAGACCCTGATGACAAGCTGGGTATAGTTGGTGTAGGAGATGATGTTGATGTTGTGGGTGCTGGCGATATATGTGAGTGTCATGTAGATTTTGAAAAGGTTTGGACTGAGGGATTAGCCTTGAGCGATGCCGCAGATTGTGTGCGGGGGCTGTGAGGTGAAGGGAGGGAGACGGATTCTCTGGGTGTCCCCCTTGAAAAAGGATGCCATCCATCTGAGTGGGTCATCTGTGATTCTGATCCGGTGCAGTTGACGATGTTGAAGGCTGCAGAGAGGTCAAGCAGGATCAGAGCAACAGATTATCCTCTCTCAAGTAGGATGCGGAAGTCAGGTGGTCTCACTTCTGAGTGTTTCAAAGGCATTGGGAAAAGTAGCTGTGGTGATGGAGATGTTGAGGATTGTGGTGAGCTGGGGTCTGATCTCATCTGTTCTGAGGTTGAAATGAATGTGGGGGCATGGGTCAGTGGATGATCCAGAGTTGATGAGTAATAGTGGTTGGTGTGCTGGGTTGTTCCCATGCAGAGATTGGGTGGGCAGCGTTGTTGGTCAATAGGATGCTGAAGAGGTCAGTGGGTTGGGGATCAACTTTGCATAGATGGTAGCTATTTTGTTGTGGAAGTGGTTGGAAAGAGCATCTCAGAATTCCTGCAAGATGGGGATTGAGTGTTGGTGGCTGAAAGGCAGGTGAACTCTCGGCCGATGGTGAAGAGTTCCTTGGTTTGGTGATTGCTGGTCCTGATTTGGTTTGCCAGGGCCTCCTTTTTTTATAGTTTTGAGCAGGCAGTGGTAGTTGTTGGGGGGGGCAGACTTGAAAGGTGCTCGATCAGTGTGGTCCCTGCTGGTATGCCATTTAATTTTGTTGGCATTTGCGCTTCATGTGTTGAGTTCTGGAGTGCACCAACTGGCTCATTTAGTGGAATTTTGTATTTTGGCTGTTCTGGTGTGAGCGACTCGATTGGTAGTGCTGATGATCCAGGTGCTGAAATTCTCTACTGCTTGGTTTAATTTTGTGATGATATTCAGATGTGTGATGCTGAGGCCATCAGTCCATTGTTGCTGAGTGACCTTGGTCCAGCTGTGGAGGGGATACTGTGGTGGTTGAGGGTGGTGTGGGGAGGTCCAGTGAAGGGGAAGTGTACGATGGAGTGATCTGACCAGGTGAGTTCCATTGTGTGGCTGTACCTGATTCTTTTGCAGGACTTGAAGATGAGGTCCAGCTTGTGTCCTGCTTTGTGTGTGGGCTCCATGCTTGACGGCGATGCTGCCAATATTTTCAGAAGGTCAGTGAAGTTGGTGTCAGTGGGGATGTCCAGATGGACATCGAGGTCTCCCAGGAAGATGTGTTCAGATTCAATGGCAAGTGGGATGATGAATTAATCAATGGCATCGCTGATACCAGGGTCTGGTCCTGGCCGTCCTAAGTGAGGGTGCCTTTGATGGTGGTTATGTCATTGGTAGTGTTGCAGGTGATCAATTTCGTGTGTATGATGGTGATGCCACCTCCATGCCTGTTGGTGCATTTGCAGTGTTTCATCTTGTAGCCAATGGGTGTAGAAGTGGTGATCTCAGGTTGAGCCAGTTTCAGTTGCTATCGATGAAAGTACCCATTGCTCCAGAATCAACCAAGGCTTGGGACTCTTTCCACTCTTCTCCGATCTTGATCGCAATAGTGATATAAAAGAAGTGTTTCATATCCGTAGTACTTAAAGAGGGTAGAAAGGTAGTGCTCGAGGGTTCACCTCCAATTTCTCTCAAGCCTCCTAGTTATCTGTATCCTTCTTTGTGTAGATGCTCGCCCCTTTTCTGGAACCACCCCTGGTGGTTTGGGGTTTTTGTAAGCATTCTCTAACGAAATGCCCCCTTTTTCCTCAATAGAGGCATAGCCCGTTCTTCCTCCACAGTTCTCTCTCTTCGGAGGTCAGAGACGCCCGCACCATATCAATCTCAATTGGTTCTGCGTTACTTCGTGGGGGTTCCCCTGTACGTGAGCGTTCAAACCTCGGGGGTATCCGCTCCTTACTCCGAGTGTCGCTTTTCTTGCCGCTCATTTGGTGCTCTAGTCTCAACGTCAGGTTGATGAGCTCGGCCGAAGATGTCAGCTGTGGATCGATCTGTGCGATAATATCCTTCCGCTCGCCTCTCAATCCCTGATAGTAGATTGCAAACTGCTTTTCTTCCAGCCATTTGGTTTCTGCCACCAACCGTCTGAAAGTGGTGCAGTATTCCACCAGTTCTTTATTCCCTTGCCGACGCTCAAGTAGTTCTTGATCTGTGGAGAGGGTGTGGGATCTACTGTCAAAGATATTCTCAAATTCTTCTCTGAATGAGTCCCAGTCGTAAAGGAGAGGATCATCTCTCTGTACTAATGGGACTGCCCACAGAGCTGCATCCCCCGCCAAATAGGAAATGAGGAACGCCACACGTGCTTGGTTAGCGGTGAACGCCTTGGCCTTGCAGTTAAAGTGTAACATGACTTGGGTGAGAAACACCTGTATTTTATTCACATCACCATAATACCTTTCAGGGGGTGCTAAGGGTATAGGCGTGGGTACTTCTACTGTGATAGGGTGAGGTTGGAACAGTGAAGCCCCCCCTATATCGAAAGGATTTCTTTGTAAACGATCTACCTTGGCTTGTAAATTTGCAGTTTCTAGTCTAGAGGCAGCCAGTTCATGTTGTACTACTTGTAATGTGGCTAACACATCCTCAAGAGTAGCCATTTCCGAGCAGAGAAATCGATCAGGAGGAGTTAAATCTGTGGGCCGAGTATTCTGTTGTGCTCCTCAACTCCTCAGGATCGGATCGATGCTCATTATGGTCCACCTCTTGATAGTCTGAGTGCTATTACAGCGCAGAAAATATAACCATAGGCACTTTCCCAAAACGGTGCTCGCCGGTATGAACAGTGGTGCAGCTTCACCCTTACCGGACCTGCTCTCGTGGTTGCTGATAGTTTTCCGGACTGATAAGCCCTCCCCGGAATTACGGCTGCAAAGCTCCACACGGGTCACCAGTCAGCGTCTCAGCTCTGAGGCATCCCCCGCTGAACTCCACAGTCGAACTGCGAAAGTGATTAGGAACAAAGGAACAAACACAACGAACACTCTCTTTGAATCTCTGGCTTCAATATACTCGGCGACGCCGCCAGGGCAGAAGTGTGTTAATATGCCTTCCGCCGCTGTGCCTGCATGCCGCGCTGCTGCCAGTGCTCATGGGACATGTAGTCCTTGAGCCAATTTCGTGCTGATCGCGGAAAACAGGACAGGGCTTATGCGAGACCTGACACTCATGCTGCATGTCTCTATCTCTCGAGTACTTCGCCGGCATCTGAGGGGAGATCTTCGTGGTTCTGAGCCGGCGTGAACTTCTACCTGCTCCCGTGTCTGAGGAGCTGTTTTGTGTTTCTTGTTGTCAGCTGTGAGGAGGTCTTCTCTCACATCGTGCCTGCGTCAGCGCCGCCCGTTCCAGCTTCCTGTGATGCCATGGGTGAGTCCTTCGGCAGCTGCTCTTTTAGTCAGCATGCCCCCTGGGAATCGACTCACTTGCTCACAATCCAGCAGTTCATGTGAGTATGCCTTTTAGTGTAGTGTCTCACGTGTGAGCGCTCTCCGCTTGGCATCCCACAAGTCCTGTTCATCGCTATTTCCTGCTCACGTTTATCTCCTCTAGGAACTTATTTGGCGAGCTCAGCTGTACTGACATCTCATTTCTTTGCATCTCCCCTAATGGCACTTCTGTTCCTGGATCTCTCGTCTCACAATCCTGGTCTGGGATGGTATAGTAAGTTTACAGCATTTGTTTCATGCTGACAGGCACAGCATACCTTTGCCTGCAGCTTCCAGCAAACCTTTTGAATGGTTCTCGGTCTAGTTTATTATTCTGATTATATATTTACAGAGTGGTTTGAGGAAGAAAAGTTCCAACACCTGTCATACCTATTTTAGTAGACCTTTTAATCATATATTCACGCTGATGGGCATAGCATTTCACGCTCACAGCTTTTAATACATTGTTTCATTGTACCTCGTCCACACTGACAGGCACAGGCTCTTTGCCTGTAGCCATTGTGACTTCAGTAAAAGTTTATTCCTACTCATGTCCTAATGTATATGTATCTAGGGGTGTATCTCTTTGAAGGAAGCGTTTATAGTTGGTTTCTTCTTGTCATCTCCTGCCATACATTCTTTCAACACTGTAAAGTAGTTTTTAAAACATGTCAGTTGCAAATATGAGTCAACCCCCTCCATTTTTGAACGATGAAAGGGAACTAGACATTCACTGGGGCAGATGGGTTAAGATGTTGCATTCATATCTTATGGCAATTGGTGGGGAGAAGTTTTCTTCAGCAAGAAAACAACATATCCTCTTACACAATTTGGGTACTCAAGCAAGAAAAGTCTATGAGGACCTTGCAGATGGTGAAGAAAAAGGGGGTGAAGGGGATGATGATGTGTTCACCACTACGTTAAGGAAATTGGGTTCCCATTTCAAAGACAAGATCAATATATTCTTAGAATGACATAAGGTCTTTAAAAGGGTACAAGGCAAAAATGAGAAAGCTACCTCCTACATTGCCGCCTTGAGGGGACTTTCAGCTACTTGTAAATTTGGGGCACTTACTGATTCTCTTATTAGGGATCAATTAGTTTGTTGCACCAATGACTAAAAGGTGCAAGAGAAACCACTAACCCAAAATCCTAATTTGGAAGAAGCTGTTAGTATAGCTAAAAGCATAGAACACACAGCATACTGTGTTAAAGAGATGAAAACTAGTAAAGAATTCTCTGAAGATGAAAAACAAGTAAATGAGGACAAAGGAGATGAGGAGTTTCTAAAGGTTACAGAGGCACACACTTTAGCTAAACCTAAAGCTAAGAAAGAAAATTTCAAGTGCTATCGTTGTGGGAACAGTAATCACCTTGCTAATTTCCCCAGTTGCCCTGCTAGTTGGGTAAGTTGTAGGAGGTGCAATAAGAATTGGTCATTTCTCCAAGACGTGCAATTCCAAAGAGGTAAAGAGTGAGGTACATGTGGTGCATGATGAACAAGTTTCGGTGTCTAGAGGCAACACATTTATATTTCAAGTGTGTGACCAAGAGTTGGAAGAGAAAATGAATTACCCTGTATGTGAGATACATTTAGATGGAAAGAAAGTTAATGCATTCACAGACTCATGTTCTCCATACAGAAGGGGGATGGGAGCACACTGCTACCTCCCAGCACAGTTCGCCCCTTTGCATCCTGGTACATGCAGTTCAATTTTAATGCTTACTTGAAATTTTGCAGAGTGTCTCACCAAAGTTGGTGCAGGTTAGTGCTGTTAATCTCTAGACACATGTGTTTCTGGATTTCATCCTTCTTCAGTAGAGATAAAACGAAATTCTTCTGGGGTTTGCTGAGAAAGCTGCCACAATCCTCTCAGGTCTCTGTACCTCTCCCTGGCGCACAGGTGCCTCCCATGAGCTCGTCAGCCCAGTGGCTCAAGGGAGCCTTTTTGAAACAGAAGGGGGATGGGAGCACACTGCTACCTCCCAGCACAGTTCGCCCCTTTGCATCCTGGTACATGCAGTTCAATTTTAATGCTTACTTGAAATTTTGCAGAATGTCTCACCAAAGTTGGTGCAGGTTAGTGCTGTTAATCTCTAGACACATGTGTTTCTGGATTTCATCCTTCTTCAGTAGAGATAAAACAAAATTCTTCTGGGGTTTGCTGAGAAAGCTGCCACAATCCTCTCAGGTCTCTGTACCTCTCCCTGGCGCACAGGTGCCTCCCATGAGCTCATCAGCCCAGTGGCTCAAGGGAGCCTTTTTGAAACAGAAGGGGGATGGGAGCACACTGCTACCTCCCAGCACAGTTCGCCCCTTTGCATCCTGGTACATGCAGTTCAATTTTAATGCTTACTTGAAATTTTGCAGAGTGTCTCACCAAAGTTGGTGCAGGTTAGTGCTGTTAATCTCTAGACACATGTGTTTCTGGATTTCATCCTTCTTCAGTAGAGATAAAACGAAATTCTTCTGGGGTTTGCTGAGAAAGCTGCCACAATCCTCTCAGGTCTCTGTACCTCTCCCTGGCGCACAGGTGCCTCCCATGAGCTCGTCAGCCCATGTTCTCCATACACCCTGGTAGATGGAAAAACGTTTAATAGGTTGTTCCATGAAAAGGAATACAAGCTAGAAAAGCTGGACATACACCGTGGGGGATATAATAAGGAACCCATTCCTTTAAAAGGAATGGTGAAAATGAGCATCACTTTCAAGGGTAGACATACGTATGGCAAGGTGTATATTACCGAGAAGGGAAGCAACCTACTGGGATGGAAACACCAAAAGGATTTACGCATCACTCTAGACCCCAATAACAAACAACAGGTATTACTGGTAGACAGATCCTTGATGGGGGTGGGTGTATGCGAGGAATTTCCTGAAGTTTTTTCTGACCAGGTGGGAGTGTTGAAAAACTATGAGCACAAGATAAAATTGAAAAATGGTGCCATCCCTGTTGCACACAAGACTAGATCTGTTCCTATGCTCATGCGTGAACCCTAGAAAAGAGAACTTGAGAAATTAGAAAAACAGGGAATCACGCAAGCTGTAAAAAACTCTGAATGGTTGGCCCCCATTGTGATCACATCTAAAAAAAACAGCGAAGACATCCGCATGTGTGTGGACCTTAGAAGTTTGAATGCAAACATATGGGTACCCGCTCCCCAAGATTAATGAAATGTTATCTGTGATCAATGATGCAGGATTCTTCTCTGTTTTAGATCTCACATCGGCATACTATCAGGTACCCCTAAACCCAGAATCACTATCGTTAACCTCTTTTACTACACCATTTGGCATATATACAATTCTGAGGATGCCATTTGGCTTGGCTTCTGCCGCATCGGCCTTCCAAAGAATAATGCAACATGTTCTGGCGGAGGTAGATGAATCCATAAGTTTCCAGGACGATATTCTTATCTATGGTAGGCCAACAAGTCCTGGTCAAGAAACCTGTCACCAGCTCTAATAGGCACAACAAAATGTATGGTCCTGTAAGGATAAGTTATGTCAGTAGAAATGTGGTCACTTTGGCAGATGGCAGGATGTGGAGCATGGACAGACTTGTTCCACATTCTGTGCAAGCCACTTGCAGCAAGCCGAACAACGTCTCAAAGGAAATGTCTAACATGTTGGACACTAAACGTTGTAACAGAACTGTAAAGCCTCCGGAGTGGCAGAAAGACTATCTCATGAAATAAGTTTTCTTCACCCATGTACCTTATTGCTGTTTTCTTTTGAAAGGAAGATGTGTTATAATCTTGGTGTTATTTACCTCCCTCTACCCTTCCTTCCTTTATACTTTTCCTTGGTACGCTCCTATCCTCCCCTTCCCTCCATCCCCATTGGTTCCTCCTTAGAATGTTCCTAGAGTGCACAAATGAATGTTCATGGTTGTAATCCTCCTTAGGAGGTGGAGGGTTGACAGTTCATCTTGTGGATTTACTTACTACAGTAGGGTTCTCCCTTGAGTTGATTTAACTGATGTACATAGATGTTTCTATGGTCAGCATGTAGTTCTGCAAATATCAGTAGGTTTCAATCACAGTTTGGACATGTCAATTTGTCACGTTAACTACTCAGGAAATTGAATGCAATGCCAAGATTGATGTAATGTCCCACCTGTCCAGGGCCAGATGTCATGTAGAGCAAGAGATGTGTGAAGGGCCATGCCACTGTTTATGCACTGTGACAATGCCTGACAGCTCTTCACCGAAAAAAAAGGGAGTAGAGTGTAGTTTATGTGAAAAAAACACAGTTCACAGAAACTCTTTAAGTGTAAGCATCTTTTTCTATTAAAATTTGAACATGTTTAAAAGATTCTGAAACCTGACTTGAAAAAACACTGTGAGAGTGCAATATATTTTATTACACAATCTAAAAAGCACTGATATTGCCTTGTTGTGGTTATCTACATGTGTGCTAAAAAGGCTTGATCTATGAATCTGAGATTAAATAGCCAAATCTGTATACATAATTTTTGAGAATCCTGAAAAAAAAATCCAAAGCACTACTGTGAATCCACCAAAACACTGTGACTCAGAGGTTTTGTGAACACTTGCATTGGATGCAGTGTTAATCATACTTTGGGCACAATGTACATGGCTGAAGACAAAGGCATGCTAAACATAGCGGAAGACCATGCACTACTTAATTCACTAGTTAGGTGGTTGGTGCAGTCTTGAGTGAAGAAATCTGAACCTAGAGTGCATTGTGCATGGCAAACATCATGTGTTTCTGGTCTGAGTGGCACTAAGGATGGACAAAGGACCTGGCCATAGGCCATGCTCCGTGCCATGAGGCTGGTTACCCTGGCAAAGCAGTATGCTGCTTGTTTGTGTGGAATGGGGTAGGGTGTAGGTTGTTATCATAGTATGTAAGTCTCTAGAATTAATGATATTAAAACAGATGTCTACAACAATCTCTGTCGATAAGTTTCCTCAGCTTAGTGCCAGGCCATGTGTCAGACTTTGTCCCAAAGCATGCTGGTCAGTGGGAGGACATGTGCAGCTGGCTTGAAAGCAAAGGGGGCTAGGCACAGGGCCTATTGTTAGCAAGACATTGCACATAGAAGTCACTGCTCCTGATTTAAAGATAGCAATAGTTTAGTGATGTATCATGGTACTGGCTAGTGTGCAGAGCTGTTGCTTCTTGATTTAAGTAACCTGAGAAAAAGACACAAAAAATCATATTAATATTGCACACAGAGCTGTGTCAACAGCTGTGCTGGAGGTATGGATTTGCCAAACGTCAGACCCTACATCCAGAACATATTGTAAATAGCCAAAGGCTGCATACAGCCTACCTGAATGACATTTTTGTTGGGCAGAGGGTCAGGCAAAGCAAAAAAAAGCCAGCTACCATGCCTAGAGGCCATTATAAGTGGCCACAAGTATGCACTGCTATTATATGTGGGGCAAGCAGTAGTCCAAATTCTGGCTGTAGGCCAGATACTGTGTCCAGAGGGCTTGCACATCTGGTTAGCATGGGTTTGCTCAGGGAGTCAGGTACTTGGATCCA
Source organism: Triturus cristatus (assembly GCF_964204655.1). Classification (NCBI taxonomy): domain Eukaryota; kingdom Metazoa; phylum Chordata; class Amphibia; order Caudata; family Salamandridae; genus Triturus; species Triturus cristatus. The sequence continues at coordinate 1,113,477,523 of NC_140590.1, forward strand.
GATTTGAGCTGCCTTAAAAACAAAAAACTAAATCTCATCTCTATTAAAATTCCTATAAGGGTTAAAAAAAGTTGTATCAGTGGAACCTCATGCCCAGACCTTATGGTTAATCAAGAAGGGAGGGAAAGATCTTATACATTTCTACAAAAATATTTTTGACTCTAATCATATTACTGTGGTAACAGCTCTTGACTGGCAAGTAGAAACCTTTCTAACTCTACTTAGTACAGATTATGTCCTACTGTGGGCATGAGATTTTAACATACAGGCATGCAATATCTCCAACCTTCAGGTATGCTACCCCACTCATGGTGAAAGGGACGCAATTGACCACTTTTGCCATAATGAGCATGGGGAAGCCTTAAACCGGATGATATCCATATATGATCTCCTCTTACTTAGGGGAGGCAATGTCCAAAACGGGGTTGTGTTTCCAACCTTTATAGGGAGAAAAATGTACTTAGTTATTGACCACATTCTAGTGTCTATCCTGGATATATTAAGGTGTGGCAACCCCACTGTTGTTCCCTCCATTTTGAGTAATCACAATTTATTGGCCCTATCTCTGTTTTTTGGGGGCCCTCAGAGTGAAGTTTTTACTCTAGTGCACATTACCCCAATTAGGAAAAATTTAACTAGAATAAAGTGGACGGGCGTTGATCCAAGTAGGACACTAAAGCAAACAATAACACAGAATCAGGGTGAAATAGCCTATTGCCTCCAAGATGAGATTTCCCCAATCATACTAATTAGAAATTTTAACCCTATTACCATGTATATTTAAACACTTTTAACTAGGCAAACAGGTAAAATACCCCCAAATAAAAAGAGGTGGTTCAACAATATTTGCACTAATGCACTTAAGGTGCTTAAATATGCACTGTCCAAAACACCGCGAGCCGCACTGGTGATTAAATCCCTAAGACAAGAATATAAAATAACTCTAGTAGACCAGAACAAGGTACTACAAAAAGAAGTGTGGGGACACCTGATTATCTCCACAGAAACAAGGAACAACAAACTCTTCTGGGACATAGTAAATGCCCCTTTTTTAAAAATGATGTACCAGAGTGTGTTTCACTTATCCCGGTAGAAAAATGGGTGGCACATTTCTCTGGAATTTTTCACACAAATGGGGAGACAGTGGGGGGATTAGATCGGGAACCCCACGAAGAGAGGCTCTGCATCCTAGATATCACATGTGCACAGGTTCTCTAGGCAATTTAGGAGAGTGCTGGGGGGCGGGCACCAGGTCCCGATGGAGTCCCAGTTGACGTCTATAAATCTGAACCAGAATTATGGAGAACACTAGAGTGTTTAATTCAGCCACAATGGAAAAAACACCACAAACATGGGGCAAATCTATTATTGTCACAATATACAACAAGGAGACAAAAGTGACCCAAAAACCTACTGCCCGATTTCCCTCCTGGATACTTCTTTAGAAGTCATGAGTAGGGTCCTACTTAAAAGGCTGGAGGAATGGGTTGAGGAGCATCATATTTTAAAGCCTATGCGGTATGTGTTCAGGAAATGTTTGGGGACAATTGAACCATGTCTTAACTTGGAGCTACTCATCGGCAAATACACTAAGGCAAAGATGGGTCACCTTTATTTATGCTTTCTCGATTTGAGTAGTGCTTTTGATTTAGTTTACTATGGCAAACCTTGACCGACCTTGGAGCCCCACGGACAATTATCAACTGTCTTTTCACGTCTAAATGAAAAATTAACTTGTGTGGTCCATTTTGGCCCTCAGGCCGAATATACACCTAAATTCAAAGTAGGACAGGGTATACGACAAGGATGTGTGCCAGCTCCAATTTTATTTTCCCTTTTCATAATAAAATCAGAAACCTGAGTTTCACCATTGCTTCTTTGCCTCAATTGACAGTGTATTCCTGGACTCTCTAGTCTGCATAGGCTCATGAGCAGCAGTTATATTTGTGATCTGCTCAGAATTTCAGGGCATCCAAATTCAATGAATAATTTTTCTCATGGCTTCATACCATCTCATAATCACAACCACACAATAATACTGTCATAGATGTGAGTCCTGATTGGTCAGACGTGAGGGCGGACTACATGAAATGCTTAATATTGCACAGCTTGGAAGGAATCAGCCATACAATGATTAGGGCTTACTGGTTTAACGGATAGCCATGAAAACCCCCAAATTTAGACTTAATTATGTTCATTTTAGGCATTTCCCCAAAATACTTGCTGGAGCGGGTAATGCTAAATTTTGTATACCCCCCCAATTTGCATGTGCATACTTGAATAATCAATTAATTATAACCATATTAAGTGTTTGAACTGGAATACTAATCAATCTGATGAATGTATGGATTATACGTGGGGTTTGCATTTGCATGGCCAAAATAATTCGTAATCTAAAATATGTACGCATACTAATATTAGAAAATTAGAAAATTGCATGTTATGTGTTGCTTTTGTGACGTAATTGTAAGTTGCACCAGATGACATCACTGGTTGAGTATAAACGCTTTGAATGTTGCTATTATGCTGGATAATTACATACACATAGGGGAATTAGTGAGGGTTTAACATTTTATTAGCCATTTCCATGTTTTAATTATGTTTTGTGTTTGTTTTACTAAAGTTGACCATAAGGGCCTTCGCTAAGATGGCCGCTCCTTTGACTCGACGCGACTGACAACACTCCACGAGGTTTTGGGTGAAATGCCCCTGCGTGACAAAGGACAGCAGTGGCCTCGTCCTGACCCCAGCCAGGCTGTTCTAATTAAGGACATACTGGGAGAAGTGCCAAAGAAAATGAACAATGGACTGTCTTTAAAACCGGAACCAGCAAGTGCGATGATCTAACTTGATGCACTATGTGAGAACTTCACCGACCGACCTCAAGTCCACTAATGAGAATCGTCTAAAATTGATATTTGTGACAATTTTACATTGATTTTACTATAAAAATCCGATAGAATAGTGAGTTGCGCGCTCTTTTTCTTTTTCCTGGCGTTATGCTGACGTAGAGGATGGTGACACTGCAGGACAGCTGTTTCCCTGAATCTTTGACGGACTGAATTGCTGCCCAATTTCCTGATGAACTATAAATTCTTTGATCTAATGGGCAGAGATTGACTGGTACGCGCTTATGGTCTCGATCCAATCTATGGGACTGTAGCGTGTTGCGGGACGATTTGATTGACCTAGAGGACGACAATTAGCCAGAATAGGTAAATATGGTGATCTGTGGTTTGAATAACAGTCCATTTTAATTTGCACTAATTAAGATAAAGCTTGTTAATGATTACTGACAAATGAGTTGAGTTGTTTATTCATAGAGAATGTTTAAATCTAAAATGTAAATTAGAAGATTTGAAGATTCATCTTACCGAACAACTAAATTAGATCCATCGAATTACGTGGAAGGGATATCTAGAAAGTTAGGTATGGGATATGTTGGATCATATATATTATGTGAATAGATATGTAAATATACCTTTCTTTAGGTTATAAGGTATTCCTTACATGTCAGCGTTTGGAACAATCATCTCTCGGAAAAAACAGACCAATGATGTATGAATGTTGGTGTAATGGGCCCCACCAGTGAATGTATTGATTGAATGCGTTAGTGAGAATTTCGGTCTGTAACGAAGGGAGGATTTTGGATTCAATGCTGCAGCAGTTTTTCTGGTAGCAGGATGATGGTTTTTATTGATTTGGTTTGGTGATATTTGCTTGTACATTGCCTATTGATTATTGATTGGTATTGGTTTATGAACTAACACTCTATGTGAGTTACGTCGAGTTTTATGTTGTTTGCACAGCTTCTGGGATGTAGGAAGTTTGGAAGTTTGTAACAGTTCTGTAGTAGGGCAGAGGTAAGAGCTGCTCTCGGGAAAGACGGATTTGTTGTTGTCCTGTAGGTACACAGGGAAAACGTGTAACGATTGGAGTTGCACAACGCATTGTCTGGGTTCGATTCTGTAGCATCATCGTGTGTTGCCATTAGAAGATATTTATCTGTATAAGAGAAGTGTGTATGATAGCAAAGGTTACCTGTGAAAATTTTGGTCTTAGGTACCAGGAGGCCGGAAGGTACTCTGATAACACTTATCACTGAAAAGTTAGCAGGTGTTCTCTGAGCTTGCTAGAAAGACAGGGTAGAGGGAAGTGCTACCTTGTTAACGAGTGTCATAATTCTGTAGTAGGACAGACTGTTCGCTGTTCTCGGGAAAGACAGGATTCTGTGTGAATGAACTACATTTTCTGTGTGAAAGTGTGTGAATGAAAAAGCATTCCGATTAATTGCGAAACTCTGGTTTCATTTCTCAGGAGCATTGGGTCTCCAACTAGGGTGCCGATTGCGATCCGTAAAAAAAATTCCCCGTACGATTCGTATCTGGTTCTTTTCCCGTACGAATCGTACAAGTCCCGTACAAACTGGCAAGTACGATTCGTATGGGAAAAAATACATACGAATCGCATTGGGAATATTCCCCGACAGGTCCTCGGGTCGGGAAAAGTGTCCGACACGTCCCCGGACGATTTTACGTACGAATCGGAAAACTGAGGTCCGAGCGCGCAAGTACGATCCGTCCCGTCCGTCCGAATGTACAACCGGACGGAAAAAACACCATACGGAGCGCACTTCTATAGCAACCATGGAGACGTTCAAACATGTGCCAGCATATGCACCGAACACCCCCCCAGCAACTCCGTAGGTATGTGCTGTCCCCCCAGCCCCCCGTATGTACGCGCCATCCCCCCAGCCCCCTCGTATGTATGCGCCGTCCCCCCAGCCCCCCGTATGTACGCGCCTTCCCCCCAGCCCCCCCGTATGTACGCGCCATCCCCCCAGCCCCCGCATGTATGTATGGAGCGTACCCCCAGCCGTGTATGTACGAAGCGTACCCCCGGCCCCCCGTGTATGGACGGAGCGTCCCCCAGGCCCCCGTGTATGTACGTGCAGTCCCCCAGCCCCCGCATGTATGTACGGAGCGTACCCCCACCCGTGTATGTACGGAGCGTACCCCCAGCCCCCTGTGTATGGACGGAGCGTACCCCCAGGCCCCCGTGTATATACGGAGCGTACTCCCAGCCCCCCGTGTATGGACGTAGCGTACCCCCAGCCCCCGTGTATGTACGGAGCATAACCCCAGCCCCCCGTGTATGGACGGAGCATACCCCCACCCCCTATGGACGGTGCGGACCAGGACACTGCAAAACACCACAAGGAGAGTCAAGTCGAATCGCACAACACCACAAAACACGTCCAACACGCCCAAATACATCCAATACACTGACCTGCAACAGCCAAACAGGAAAACAGAGGCCCAAAACAAAACCACTTCTTATAACACACCCACCCAAAGTTCAAACACAGCCACACCCACAAATGGACCAATAAAAAGGGCCCACACACACAAACCATGAGCCTTTGCAACAGACCCACTGCTGCCAGACCCCACACACAACCCACTGCACCATACTTCAACCTTGAATACACCTTACACTTGCACACCTTCAAACAACCACCTTCACAAACACCCCCTCATCACATTCACACACACCTTCACAATCACACCCACACACCCACAACCACCCACACTCACACCCCACACCATGCCTACAAACAAGAATCCAAAGTTCACAAGGGAGGAGCTGGACATCCTTGTCAACGAAATTATCAGAGTCGAGCCACAGCTCTTTGGAACATTGGGCAGACAGACCAGCGTAGCAGCAAAATCAGCCTTGTGGCAGAGGATCGTCGACAGGGTGAATGCTGTTGTGCCCGTCAGAAGGACCAGGCATGAATGCCAAGCCAGGTGGTACGATCTGCGGAGGACGGTCCGCCGCAAAATGACGGACGAATATAACCAGGGGAACATCACTGGAGGTGGCCCGCCCCGCAGACCGGTACACTACCATCCCTGGGAGGAGAAGGTGATGCGCACGCTGCCGCCGGTGGGAGTACACGGAGTAGAAGGAGTCGCCGAGCCTGGTGAGTACACAAACAACTCACCTCACATGGGGGAACCGCATCCACAACCCAACTCCCAATATTGCACGCAACTACCCCAAAGCCATCACCGGACACAACCACACTCAAAAAACATGCACATGCCACCAGCGGCTCCATGCCCCACCAAGCAAGGCTATGCCAAGTCACAGGCCACACAAAACACCAACACAATACAGGATGTCCGTGATGCCGTGAGGGTGGGCCTCAAAATACACATTGTGCAACTCAGAAGCAGACACCAATGCCCTTAGCCCATATGGCCTAGGGCAGAGCTATCCAAACAGTGTGTCCCGACACAGTACTGTGTCGCCTGCAAATGGTGGCCGCGTCGCAGGATGACATGGGTATAAAGGCCCAATTTGCACATAACAGCAGCTAAGGAAGAGGCATCACTGTGAAAGAGTGTCAGCACACACTGCCGCAGCAGCGCACACTCAGAGACACTCTGCCCAATGGGGGCTGGGAGATCCTAAACAAAGCCACATGAACAAGACAATGGCCATTGAAAGACCTGCAAAGTGTGTGTGCCCAGGTTGCTGGGCTGAGGTGACAGTGGGTGACAGACTGAGGGAGGGAGAGGGAGAGAGAGGGAGGGAGACAGAGGGCGACAGAGGGCGAAAGAGGGAGACAGACAGAGGGAGGAGGGTGACAGAGGGAGGTAGAGAGGGAGACAGAGGGAGACAAAATCACCCTTGGGTGGTGTGGGCATGTCAGCTCGTCAGCAGGTGGACTGTGTGCATGTTGACAAGGTTTGGCAGTGCCTGAACCACCCCTTTTTGTGTTGGAAATCACTGCCCCATGTGTCAAACTGTGCACGAGTAGATACTTGCTGCAGGCACAAACCTAACCTTACACCCAGTATTCCCACTCCCTGTGTTTGTTAGAACCCTGTCACAAATGCATAAGTTACCTACCTGCAGTCTCAAATAGATATGAAAAAGCACCATTTGGCCACGTACAGTGCAACACGTAATCCGGTTCTGCATTGCGCGCTACGGCCGCTCGCTACACTGCTTACTGCGTTCCAAAATGATGCAACAACAAAGAGTGTGTCACACATAGGAAAAGTGTTGAAAGCTGTGGCCAAGGGACATACCCATGCACCATGCACAATGCACAGGGACTTGCCAAGTACAGACTAGGTAGATGACACTTGGCCCTGCTGTAGACAGCACAAGGCACTCCTGTGACCACTGTACACTCAAACACCAACTCCACATGCCACCTACCTACCACAGGAACTCACATTCACTGTCATGGCAGCATGCACCATGATGGGATAGACACATCACCTGGTAGACCCAATGACAAATCACACCACACACAACAGCATGCCTGGTCACACACACCCCCCTTACACAAGCACACACCCCCGGGGCAGCCAAAGCAAATTGCCACTCCCACAATGGACATGTGACACAACAAGACCAATCCATGGCCAAATAAGCATCCCAACACTCATTAGACAGGCCAAATAACCAGGAGTACATATCAATCTGTCCCCCGGAACATACCCATCCACAAGTGCACTGTGAGAGGAATGCTAGCCATATCCAACTACCCAGAGGAACTGTGGCAACTTGAATATGTATGAAACATGGATGTCGCATGTAACACAATTAACATTGTCTCTCTCTCACACACAGGGCAACGTCGTTGATCTCCCCCCAACACCGGGGGGGAAGAATCACAGGACCAGGCTCCGCGTGAAGATGATCCCACCGGCAGCGACGACTCTCACCACTCCGTGGATGACCCCAACCAACCTGGCCCCTCTGGTGCCCAAGCACCTGCAGCACCTGCATCAGGTACAACTGTGCCAACCACCACCCCCATTCCTGCCACATCCCAGGATACACCCAGGAGCCCTGCTCGCACACAGCAACGCAGCCATTCTGACCAGGAGGGACAAGGTACTCCGGGCACCCAGGAGGAGGCAGGCGACCCTGCAAATGCAATCCCTCAGGGGTCCCGGAGACCCGATGTGCCCACAATGGCAGGCCAGGCTCAAGTGGGCAGGGGTGGTGGGAGTGGAGGACGGTGGAGGCGCGAACCTAACCAGCCAGATGAGGAACCGGTTATGTCACACGTCCGCAACATCCTGGACACATACCGGCGTGACACCAGGGGCATCAGCCAGGTAGTGGAGACCCTCAACGAGATTAAGAACATGCAGGCCGAGCAATATGCCAGTCAACAGCGACACCAAGGACGGATGGAAGCAAGACTGGCTGAGCTTGTGGCAGTGCAAACGGACATGAGCCGTTCACTCCGTCGGATTGCTGAAAACATGGGCAACCCTCCCTGTGCCACCAGGCGAAGATCACCACCAGCCACAGGGAGGGATCAGGAGGAGGAGGATTCATCCGATGGAGCATCACAGACATCGTCACGGCCTGCTTCTGAGGGTCCCCGGAGGAAGGTGGGTCGTCCATGCAAAAGACCGTGAGAGTCAGCGGGACATCACCATCTCCCAGGTCACCTGGCCTGGCACCTGGCCCTCTGGCGCCACAGCAGCACCTCATCAAATGACATTCTCTGCCACATGGACTTGCTGGTCACTGTCTGACCAATGTTGACAAAGACTGTGGCATGGACTCTGATGACTTCCAATGGCAAGGATACCAACTCCCCCAGTGAACTTTGGATTCTAGACACCCGGCGAGCACCTCTTGTCATCCCCCCAAACACGTACCCCACCACTAATAAAAATCATCACAATCACGAGATGATGCCATCATTTTGCATTATTCCATAACATGTGTGTGTTGTAATGTCAAACCATGCCTGAGTTTTGAAGTAACTCCAACCATCCATACCCTGGGGTCTGAGTCTGGCATAGGACACACATGGGTCACAATGTATCAGCCAATATAGACATGGAGCACCATACTCACCCGTGATGGGCCCAACCAGCTGAGGGGGTGCCTGCACAACTGTGCGGACAGACCTATTTTGAAGAGCAACAGTCATGCACAGAGGTTAGGTATCATGTGGAGTGTCCTGGGGTGGGAGTCCCAGGTATGTGTAGCCAGGTGGGAGAACTATGTCCTGCATGCTGGAGTCAGGTGGATGTGGAGAATGGTGGCCAGGCCAAGGTTGGATGCATGGAGATGGCACAATGGGGTCTTGGATGACAGTGCCACGAGGTTGTGTTGAGGTCGTGGGCTGCATCCTGAGTGTGGGCGGGGATTGTGAAGGTCATCCTGCAGCTGGCAGTGATCCATTGCAGCTATCTCTGTTGGACGGTGATGTGGCTTGGTCGCCGGATGTAGAAGCAGAGCTGTGCAGATGCACCCTGGATGTGGACAAGTATCATGGGAGTTGTAATGTACTTGTCCGTAGAGTGCAGGGTAGGATTAGACACGGATGTTGTAGTTGACCTGGGGGATGGTCTGTCTTGCCTTGAGGTGGATCGAACTGTGGATCTTGTGCATAATGCAGAGTGTACTGCAGCCTGAGGTACAGATGCTGGTGATCAGCATAGCACATGTGAGCAAGCAATCCATGCTGAACACCAGCTTGTGTGCATGGACACTGTGTGCCTGTGCAGGGCCCTTGCGGGTGGGACACAAGCAGTCGACCCAGCTGTAAGGGGACAATCCGCAGATGAACACCTCAGTCCTGTACAAGTCCAGCATCAGGTGGCTGATGTTCAGCCATCTGCAAATGGATACCATGCATTATTCAATATGAGAACTGGCAAGGACTGCGTCTTTGGGGTGGGTGAGGAGCACCTGGCTGTCAATGGGGCACCAGATGATGATGAGATGCAGTGCGCATGTCATGGTGTAGAGGGGGATCCTGGACACATTGTAGACTGACACGCTGTGACATGATACCTGTGCCATGTGTCCCACAACGACACCATACTACATGCAGAGGCCTGGAGTACCACTCCCATGGCCTTGTTGGGGTACAGAGCCAGTGGGGAGTAGGAGGGACATGACCTGGTTGTTGTGACAGGGCCTGGAAGGCGTGCCAGCGCTGTGTAGGCAGTTGGAGTAGCACACTCATAATGCAAAGGTGTTGTGTGGCCGATTAGTGCATGCCTGAGTGCATGCAACAGATGTATTAGATGGACATTGCTTGGTGGGTGGCCTCAACATCATGGTGTAGCGTGATGTGGCACATGCAAGGACATGAGGCACGTGCAATGTGCACGTAGCATGTGCAGACGGTCCAGCCTTTGCCACCTCAACTGTGTCACACACAAGCAGATTACACCCAAATCAATGGGTGGAGGGAGGAAGGGGGGTGCGTCTTAGAGGCGTGAGTGTGAGGCTAAATCTAGAAACTCTGTGTGCCCTTGCTGCAGGGCCTGCAGCAGCAGGCGCCATGTCCAGAAAACCATGCCACAAGTTGCACACAAAGACAAGGATGTCAAAAAGGAACAATGCAAAAGGTGTATGTTAAGGAAGGAGTGTATGGTTCAACATGGCACACACACAGACAATGGATGCACATGCAGCACAGTGGCCGTTGTGGGGACTGACATGGCAAAATACCTACACAGCCATGGACATCATGCACAATACAGATTATAATCCCTAACAGACAGCTTGCATCTTGCTACTCTACACATAGACTCATATGCACATTCTCTGATAACTATGCCAGACATGACGCATGCACAGTGGCAAGAGACCAGCATTTACAGAGATGAGGCACCTTGGAGGCAGAGGGACACCTTTATTAGTCATGTGTGCTGGAAGGCAAATGCATCTATATAACAGGTGCACAGGTCATGTGGATGAACATGTGGGACCTTCACTGGCACCCCCCTTTGCACCACAGATGCTGGAAATCCATAGAACTGGCACACAAGTGACGGTTTTGAGCTAAACACCCCCTGCTGCTCACGGAGAGGCTGCTATTCACCATTGAGCCTCCAATGGGGATGTACCACACTATGTCAACCCGGTGCATCCCGTATGTTTCCGAGGGCAGTGTTACACACATTGATGCCTTCATCACAATCCACTATCCCATTACAGATGACTGTCACCAAGTGTGACTATCAATTCAGGTGAATCCAGCTCCATGTCATGTGCCCCATGGTGATTCTACATGTATGCAAAGTAAACAAACATGAACAGGAGCAGTGCACACACATTCCAAACAAATACCACACCCAAAAATCCGTGCTGCATCCCTTACCCTAAGGAGAATTCTCAACATGTCGGTGCATGTAACGCTGATTCATCACACGTTGCTGTGTTCATGAGGAATAGCAGGAGCACAACTATGCCACCAGCAGACAGCATGCGCAAATACCTGGGGATGAGAGACACACAAGAAGTCAGCCAAATGAAGCACATCCGCATGCATGGGCATGTACTCGACACGTATAAGGTTGTCAACATGCTAGGTGAAAATAGTGTATCAGGAAATACATTCTTCTATTGACCATCACTCGAGTGACGCATCCACACACCTCTGACTCACTTTGCATACATGCAGATGGACCCACACATTGCAACACATGCCACACAAGGCTCAATGCGTGCACACTCAGACACTGGAACTCACCACTAAGCAAAGAAGGTGCGTATGAGCCGACTCCGGATGTCCTCTTCCTCCTCCTCCTCCTCCACATCACTTGCCTCGTCACCAAGCCCTTCATCCTCCACGGGTGGATGTTCTTGCTCATCCGGATCCAGTATGAGTGGCACAGCTTTCTCCACTGCCATGTTGTGCAGCATGCAGCACAGATTTTGCAGACCTTCACCGGTGCATATGGGAGTGCGCCGCCGGTCTTGTGGAGGCACCGGAATCGGCTCTTCAGGAGGCCAAAAGTCCTCTCTATCACTCGCCTGGTCTGCCCATGGGCGTTGTTGTAGCGGTGATCGGCAGCAGTTTTGGGGTTGCGGAGAGGCGTGATCAGCCATGGCATGTTGGGATAGCCAGAGTCCCCTACATGGAAACATCATGGACAGAAGTGGGTCATGAGAAGCAGTAAGACATAAAGATGACACTAAATACAGGACTAACAGAGTATACCCACCAACAAGACATGCTCGCTCGTGCGCAGCTGCAGCATCATTTCAGGCACCCTGCTACGCCTCATGATCTAGGCATCGTGTGCTGATCCTGGAAAACGAGCACAGACATGGGAAATCACCATGTTAGCAAGACACACCACAAGGGCATTAATGGAGTGGTAATGTTTGCGGTTCCTATAGGCTACCTCCTGTGCCTGTGGTGGTACCAAAGCCACATGTGTCCCATCAATAGACCCAATGAGATGGGGCATCCTTCCCAGGGCATAGAACTCACCCTTCACACCTGTCAACTGCTCAGGAGTTGGGAAATGAATGAACTCATCCAGGTGTACATGGCCTCTAAAGAATCATGCAGGACACAGCTGAACATGGTCTGGGACATGCCACCAACATGAGCTATGGTATATTGAAACGTACCCGTGGCAAAGAAATGTAGGGCTGCCATCACCTTCATCTTGGGTGTCAGTGCAGTAGGATACCTGTGTAGTGGTTGGAGGTGTGGTGCCAGCCTTGCCGTCAAGTTCTCAAAGGAGTGAAGGGGATGTGTGGCACATAGGGCACCATCACACATGACATGTGTACACAGCTCATCACACATCTATTGGGTTCAAACACGAGGAGATAAGTGCCACATCACAGCCTTACACACCTAGGCCCGAGACATGTAGGACTGCACTGACAATGACTTGATGTCCAGCCTTGGCCAAGTATGACAGCTCCATTCCTTTCTGTGTTCCGCCTGTCATCAGTGTAAGGTGTGAAACGCACCGTACATACGCTCTGAAGGCGTGTGTAGGGTCCGTATCACTATGGGAGTGTTGCCGTAGGCATACGCCATAGGGATACGGTCTGTACACTCGTGTGTAGGGTCCGTCTCACTATGGGAGTGTTGCTGTAGGCGTACGCCATAGGGATACGGTCCGTACATGCGTGTGTAGGGGCCGTATCATTATGGGAGTGTTGCCGTAGGCGTACGCCATAGGGATACGGTCCGTACACGCCTGTGTAGGGTCCGTATCACTATGGGAGTGTTGCCGTAGGTGTACGCCATAGGGATACGGTCCATACACGCGTGTGTAGGGGCCATCTCACTATGGGAGTGTTGCCGTAGGCGTACGCCATAGGGATACGGTCCGTACACGCGTGTGTAGGGGCTGTATCACTATGGGAGTGTTGCCGTAGGCGTACACCATAGGGATACAGTCCGTACACGCATGTGTGGGGGCCGTATCACTATGGCGTACGCCTACGGCAGCACTCCCATAGTGATAGGGACCCTACACATGCGTGTACGGACCGTATCACTGGAGTAGTGGTGCCCTAGGGCCGTGGAACGCACCGTACCTGTGTGTGAATAGTGAAATTACATAGGGGACACATGAGGGACAAGTATAAGGGCCTAAATGCATGCTGGTTGTCATGGATACCGAGTTTCCATTTCAAATTTTTCATCAGGTGGCCAGCAAAAGTCGGTTGGAGACAATATACTATGTTGCAAAGTGGTTGTTGACTTGACATCATGCTCAATTTTGGCACACACTGGGGTAGGTTTAAAGGGATTGGAGGAAACGTAGGATGCAAATGAGATTGACCCATCACTCTGTACTCCTGTAAATGAAACAGGCCAGCAGGGCAAATATAAGGCAGCCAGGCCCCATGAGAGAGCACTTGCCTGCACAACCTTTCATTCCACACCACTGCTGCTGCTCGTGATTCCTCTGTCACCATGTCCAGGTCTGTGGAGAGGGCCCATCCATTCACACAGGAGGAGAACCATGCTCTGCTGGATGTGATCCTCCCACAGTACCCCATGCTGTATGGTCGACCAGGGGAGCAGGTGAGTGCTGACTCCACTAGCTTAGACTGTGCCCCTTTTTTGTGACTGTCACTTCTGGCATTGTGTCCAGCTGTGACAGACATGCTATGTACTTTAGAGTGTGTCCCAGGGGGGGGAATGCCTCATGTCTCCCATGCAGAGCATGCTGTAGTGCATGTCTGCACTCCTCACTTGCATAGTGCTTACTGTGACAATCACTGCATGGTGCATGCCACATTCAGCCTGGCTAATCCTCTTGGGAATGTTGTTTCTACAGTCCTGATGTGATTCTGTGGTCCCCCCAGTGTGACAGGTGACTGTACCCACAGATGTGTGTGAGTTGAGTGTACCTGTGGTGAGAGTGTCCAAATGATGTGTTTGTCCCCTGGACATTGGTGTGTGTGTAAGTCCCCTGTCATGTGGGTGAGTGTCTATGTGGAGTGTTGCACCCCAGCTGCATGAGGGATGCATATACTCTACCCATCTGATGTGAGCAGGGAGCAGTGCTGTGTGTCTGCCGTGCTGAACCAGCCCCACACCTGTGACACCCCCCAATCTAGTGGCACATGTTCAGAGTGAGGTTTGTACCCGCAGTTGCCAATGGCAGGTGATTGTCCTGTGCCTGTGTGTGTCTGTGTACCCTGCTGAGGTTGCGTCAGTGGCCTGGGGCATGTGACTGCTTTGAGGTGCTGTACATAATCGTGGTGTAGCTTGTGATGCACAGTGTGAGCCAGGATCAGTGATTGTGTTGCACCCCTCATTCCACCTGTGTACTTTCAATGCCACGTAGTGCATTTGGCCTTCCCCAGAGGATAATGTCCCTATGACAAAGCTGGAATGAGTTTGCTGCATACTATGCCCTGTTCAAACCAGCCAAATTGGTCAAATGTGTGTCTCTGTGACATGTAGCAGGTGTATTGATGTTGTCTTACTTTGTCATCCTCACAGGTAGGCGCCTATGCCAAGGGGGAGATTTGGAGGCAAGCCGTCAGTGGCGTGAGGTCGGTGGAGGGTCGGAAGCGGCGCCTGGCCCAGGTGAGGAAACGCTGGCAGGATATCCGGTGCTGGACCAGGAGGATCGCCCGGGTCCTGCTGGGGGACTCACCAGAGAGCCATAAGAACCGTGGGTGCCGGCTCCTGACCCACATCATGAAGCGTGTCCTGACTGTGGTCTTCCCTGACTTGGATAGGCGCTTACAGGAGAAGCAGCAGCAGGAAGGGGGTAGTTACATGTGTGTTTCTTGTGTGTCACCAGCTTTTGGAAGTGCGCAGTTGCAGGGATACACTGCCAGGGTTTATATGTGCAGTGCATATCCTGTTCCCCAAAGTAAACCGGTGCTGTTCTTCCTCCCTTCCCCTCCTTGACATGTGTTCCCTGGTCTGTGTGTAGTCACTCTTGCACAAGGTTATCTAGGCTGCCAGTTTATCCAAGTGCCCAATGCTTGCAGCATCATGTGTGGGGGTGGTGTGTAACATGTTTTGGGACCTTGCCTGTGCCCTGTCCAGTTCAGTCATTGTGGGGTCCATGTTAGTTGGCACTGATGCTGAGTCCTGACATAGGAGTGTGTCTTAAAAGTGTACTGCCTTACAGCATGCATGACCAATGTTGTGCCTCAGACATGATGTGCATGAGTGTGAGATATGCATAGTGCAGGGACGGTCGCTTCTGTTGCAGTCATATCCATCCAGGACCATGGAGGAGTGTGGCCACTACAGTCCCATGGGGCACCTTTTCCTAGGTATCATGTGTGTCATCCAACAATGTGGACATTCTCTGTGTCTTCAGCATAGGTTGGGCTCTGTGGCATTGTACCCTGGCCTCATTTGTATTTACGTTAAGTGTGCTACATGTGTCCACTGTACAGGGTGACCCAATTTGGCTTGTGCATACTCACAGTGGCCAGTGCCTGTGTGTTTTGGTACAACTACCTGATGATGGTTGTTTGTCAATTATATGTGTGGACAGGCGCACGAGGGTTAGTTTGTGTACATTTAGGATTCATTCAAGGGTATTTTAGTAATCCCCGAGTAAGAGGTGTAAGTACTTCCTCTGTCTCAATCACATTGTCTCAGGTAGGGGGGGGTTTGTGCGGGCAAGGCCTACATGTCCAAACCGTATGTGTCCTTGCCAGGTCTGACCTGTGTGTGATGATTGTCTGAACATACACTCAACATGCAGTGACCCAGTCATGTTGGGCATGGTTTAATGTATTTGCTAAGCAGCATGTGCCAAAAGTTAAAAGACATGGTTCCTGCTCATCCCTTTTTTGGCTACGGTGTGTGGTCCAGATGCTGTGCTCGACTGTCCCCAGAGACTAGCTCCTCTGTCTAATTTGATATCAAGTTATTTGCTGTTGTGTCATGCTCTCCATTTTTTCTCAGTGGCATGGTGGGTCAACCAACTGTGTGGTGCAGGGCCTACATATGTGCCTTGTATTGTAGATGTTACTCATGTTGCTTTTCATGCTATGCACTGTGACCTATGTAGTTTTGAATCATGTGTCATATGTATACAGGTGTCTGATTATTTCATGTCTCTTCACCTTGCCCACAGCATCGTCGGAGGAAACCGAGGGAGACACTGGCACGGACCTTGAGGAGGGATCCAGCAGCGCTGCCACCAGTGCTGTCGAGTCTGGCTCAGCAAGTGGCACGGAGGCCGAGGGGAGTGAGGCGGAGGACCTGTCCAGTCCCACCACTGACTATGACGCTGACGGGTCCGAGGCTGAGCTTCAAGAGGGGGCGGAGGCTGCTCCCAGAGCTGAAAGCAGCACTCCATCTCTCGCCGCCCCCTCCATTCCCATCACCGGCCTCCCACTTGCTCGGCTCCCTTCCGTCCGTGCTAGGCGACACCATGTCTCCTTCGTGCCAGGCACCACACCCCCTGGCCCTGTCTCCCCTGCTGCCGTCAGTGCCAAGTCTGTGGACATTCTGCGGCAGTTACAGGTTGGTAAGGCATCGCAGCTTAATGTCCTCCATGGCCACACCAGACTGCTGACACAGATGGTGTCGTACATGGAGGGCATGTCAACAGCGATGTCTGACCAACGGATGTTGCTGAGGTCCATAGACTCGTCACTGACTGCAGCAGTGGGTTTTCTGCAGTGCTCCGTCCCCCCCTACCCCTGCACCATCCAGACTTCCAACTCCCATGCCTGTCCCAAGCACACCCAGACGTCCCCATGCACGCACCCCACCAGACACAGGCAGCACACCACCAGGGAAGGCCAAGCGCACACCTCCTGTCACGCACACACAGGGGGAAGTAGGCACACCCACTGGGTCGGGGGGCAAATGGAAGACACGCAGCCACAGTGGGAGTCCGCAGTCCTCACGACCCACTTCCTCCAAAACCACTCCTCTTAGCTCTCCGGCCCAAGAGTCGGACAAAGAGTCCTTCATGCCCAGTCTGTCCATCAGCCCCAGTGTGGCACCACCCAGCAAGCGGTGGAGGCAGGACCCGGGCAGGGGAGTTGAGTCCCCCACCCTGTCCACACCCTCCCCCAGTAGCGCTGCAACCCATCCCTCCGATTCCCCCCCTCCTTGGGGCCTGTCGTTCCTTCGGGTGCAGGGGAGACACTTGAAGAACTTGTGAGCGTGTGCAGCACCGTGCTAACCACCACCTTTGGTGCTGCCCCACCCCCTGTGGTGGAGTCATCCGTCCCTGCACCCACAACACCTACCCTTGCCCCTCCTGTCCCTGCGGTGCCTGGTCCTTCCCCCCCACATGATGCCCCCCCGTGGATGAACAGGAACTGTGAACTGTGCAGGCAAGCTAAGGGATACGCATCCCAATGTGTCCCCCCAGCACTTCGCATATGGACTGGCCTATGGGCCTTGTATATAGTGTACATTTACATTCTATTTCTTTGACATGCTGAATAAAGCATTTTGTTTTGCATTTGCACACTAGTGCTATTATGTTCTTGCTGTTGGTGGTGCTGCTCCCTGAGTTGGGGTGTTGATAATGTGTAAGGTCTCTGGGAAATGTAGTAGTGTGCTGCTCATGGGGTGGACCCTGGTATCTGTGTGCCATCACAAGGTCTCTGCAAATATTCTTTGGTCATGTAAGCTCTTACTGTATGGTGATATTGTCCCAAGGAGTGTTCCTTCCTCTGTGGCACCTGACATCTTCCCTGCAGGGTGTTTCCCAATTGTTGTGCTGAGCTGTGTCTACATTTCCTGGGTGTGTGATGGATCCCTTCAACTTTGGCCATGCATGCTCAGCAATGTCTCCACCTGCATCATGTGTGGCATCCTTGGTGGTCACTGTACTTGTGTATGGAGTATATTGACATGACTTCATGTGGACATGTTCTCTTTTACGCACTATGCATGTGTGTACTCCAGCCTCGCACACATGTGTTACGTGTTCTGCAGGGTCTTTGGGCACCTGACTGACAATTGTGGGCATTGTATCTGTGGGTACTCCACCCTTTTCCTTCCATGGGAGGCAAAAACTTGTTGGCTGACCCAGCACCTGTACATTCCTATCAGTCCTGGAATGTGCGTGACAGTGTGTGTTCCCTTTGGGTCTCTTAGTTTAGTAGGGTGGCACATGAACATGTTGCATGCTCTCAGTGTGTGTATTGTGCTGTCAGCGCCAGGGGTGGGTATGCATGTGTCATTTGTCATCACACCCACATGTGGATTGTCATGCAGTGGGGGATGGACATCCACCCTCATGGGAGTAGGACCCTGCTGTCAGTTATGTGTTGGCATGCCACTCTCAATATAGTCACACTTTGTGTATGCCTTCATGCACCCATGGAGTTTGGCTAATTGTAGGATGGTGTACACACCACCATGTCTGTGTCCACTGCTGGGAGGACTCTGCACCCACCCCTCCTATGTCTGAGCACTGCTGGGAGTGATAGGCACCCACCCCTCCTATGTCTGGGCACTGCTGGGAGGACTCTGCACCCACCCCTCCTATGTCTGGGCACTGCTGGGGGGACTCTTCACCCACCCCTCCTATGTCTGGGCACTGCTGGGGGGACTCTGCAACCACCCCTCATATGTCTGGGCACTGCTGGGAGTGATAGGCACCCACCCCTCCTGTGTCTGGGCACTGCTGGGAGTGATAGGCACCCACCCCTCCTGTGTCTGGGCACTGCTGGGGGGACTCTGCACCCACCCCTCCTATGTCTGGGCACTGCTGGGAGTGATAGGCACCCACCCCTCCTATGTCTGGGCACTGCTGGGAGGACTCTGCACCCACCCCTCCTATGTCTTGGCACTGCTGGGAGTGATAGGCACCCACCCCTCCTATGTCTGGGCACTGCTGGAAGGACTCTGCACCCACCCTCATATGTCTGGGCACTGCTGGGAGTGATAGGCACCCACCCCTCCTGTGTCTGGGCACTGCTGGGGGGACTCTGCACCCACCCCTCCTATGTCTGGGCACTGCTGGGAGGACTCTGCACCCACCCCTCCTATGTCTGGGCACTGCTGGGAGGACTCTGCACCCACCCCTCCTATGTCTGTGCACTGCTGGGAGTGATAGGCACCCACCCCTCCTATGTCTGGGCACTGCTGGAAGGACTCTGCACCCACCCCTCATATGTGTGGGCACTGCTGGGGGGACTCTGCACCCACCCCTCCTATGTCTGGGCACTGCTGGGAGTGATAGGCACCCACCCCTCCTGTGTCTGGGCACTGCTGGGAGTGATAGGCACCCACCGCTCCTGTGTCTGGGCACTGCTGGGGGGACTCTGCACCCACCCCTCCTATGTCTGGGCACTGCTGGGAGGACTCTGCACCCACCCCTCCTATGTCTGGGCACTGCTGGGAGTGATAGGCACCCACCCCTCCTATGTCTGGGCACTGCTGGGAGGACTCTGCACCCACCCCTATGTGTCTGTCCACTGGTGTGGTACGACCCGTACCCACGTCCTACAGGCCTGGGTATGGCCAGTACCCCTACGTCACCCCAACAATGGCGGTACGGGCCGTACGCACATGCTAAAGGCATGGGTACAGTCCGTACCTCCATTGTTGGGGTGCCGTAGGGGTATGGACCGTACCAATGCCTTTAGGACGTGGGTATGCTCCATACCTCCATTGTTGGGGTGCTGTAGGGGTACGGGCCGAACCCATGCCTTTGGGACGTGGGTACGGGCCGTACCACACCTACCCCTACGTCACCCCAACAATGGCGGTAAGGGCCGTACCCATGTCCCAAAGGCATGGGTACGGTCCGCACCTCCATTGTTAGGGTGCCGTAGGGGTACGGACCGTACCAATGCCTTTAGGATGTGGGTACGCTCCGTACCTCCATTGTTGGGGTGCCGCAGGGGTACGGCCCGTACCAATGCCTTTAGGACATGGGTACGGTCCGTACTGCCATTGTTGGGGTGCCGTAGGGGTACGGCCCGAACCCATGCCTTTGGGACGTGGGTACGGGCCGTACCACGCCTACCCCTACGTCACCCCAACAATGGCGGTACGGCCCGTACCAATGCCTTTAGGACGTGGGTACGGTCCGTACCGCCATTGTTGGGGTGACGTAGGGGTAGGCGTGGTAAGACCCGTACCCACGTCCCAAAGGCATGGGTTCTGGCCGTACCCCTACGGCACCCCAACAATGGAGGTACGGAGCGTACCCACGCCTTAATAGCATGGGTACGGGTTGTACCACGCCCACCCCAACAGCACCCCAAGAATGGCGGTACGACCCGTACCCATGCCTTTGGGACGTGGGTAAGGGCCGTACCGCCATTGTTGGGGTGACGTAGGGGTGGGTGTGGTACGACCCATACCCACGCTATTAATGCATGGGTACAGTGCGTACCAGAATTGTTGTGTTGCCTGCCGGTTCGCGTCAACATCCACTTCTGTTGTGGCGGACGCAGGCCTTGGTGGACACGCCCCCACCCCCCGAAGTGACCAGGCCCTGGGGGTCAGGTATGTACAGGGCATGTCTGATTCTTTACTTGGGTGGGGGTTATGTTTCCTGCCCCTGCCCCCCCCCCCCTTGCCCCTGGGTGTTGTTCTGACCTTCTGCGGCATCTGCGTCGGTTCCTGTACACCAGGTGGACTGCTATGAGGGCCGGGATGACACGTAGGTTGGGGTCCATGGCTGTCCATCGCGTACAGGTGCTCCTTCTGCGCGTCATCCTGATTTCCCGGCAGTTTTTGGCTCCCTTAAAATATTATCCGTGTGGAGTGACGTCGGCACGGATCGTACTTGGTGGTTCGAGTAACGCTGCCTGACTCCGTCCGAACGTCACGTCCACGGAGTCCCGGATCAGAATTGTGGGTATATTTTTGTGGGTCGTGTTTTTTACGATTCGTACGGAAATGGTGTTTCCGTACGAATCGTACTTGCATGTTTGTAAGCTTTTATTCCCGGGTACGAGTCGGACGGAGAAAATGCTCCGTCCGACGATTCGTACCGGGTTTCTCCAGGATTGGAATCTACACCTAGGTGTCTTAATTCTAGAGAAGCGGTTAGTTAATGCTTGTTAGAAGGGGAAAGTAAAGGGATGTGCTACTTTATCAACGGAAGTAACGATTCTGTAGTAGGGCAGAGATAAGCGCTGCTCTCGGGAAAGATGGAATTCTTGTGAAAAAGGTCTTTTTACTACTCTTTGGTTAGCGAAGCGGACAATGATGGTGTTTTTTTGTGTAGTTACTACCAAAATGTAAATTTGAAAAGTTTGGAAACTTACCGAGAAAATTTTGTAAAGGAGGAGTCAGTAGAAGCAGGAGTAGGAGCAGCGGATGTTGACGTCAGAGAGACCGCGCTGAGATTGGTCAGTTAGCTAGAGACGTAGACGCTCCTGATTGGTGCGTTAGTGTAAGCCGCGCTAGGGCTGGAGCGTTGCAGGGTGACGTAGACTCTCTTGATTGATGCGATAGTAAGAGTCGCGCTGGGACTGGAAAATTGCACAGGTGACGTAGACGCTCCGGATTGCTGCGTTAGTGTGAGTCGCGCTACGATTGGACAGAGTAACAGTACAGTTGTAAGGAGTGACTAGCGATACATGGAAGACAAGAAAAGATGTATTACGATCCACCAGAAAAGGAGAAAAAGTCCTGGTTTGGGAGAATAAAGAAATGGTTTAAAAAGGACAAACCAATTGTGACTAAGGAAGTACAGTTACTTCCTTCACCGAAACCCTCCGCATCCTTTATGGTTGCAAAATATGGATATCACACTTGTATCTGGTCAGACAATTGAGTAAAGTACACTAGAAATGATGGAGTTTTGGCTTTTACAGAACATGGTTCATTTAATTTGGCAGTTC
This sequence comes from Triturus cristatus, assembly GCF_964204655.1. Classification (NCBI taxonomy): domain Eukaryota; kingdom Metazoa; phylum Chordata; class Amphibia; order Caudata; family Salamandridae; genus Triturus; species Triturus cristatus. The sequence goes on from NC_140590.1 coordinate 1,113,499,603, forward strand.
TGAGAAATTTAAGAGAGAAAATGATGAATTTAGAACCAAGACCTAGACCAACACAATTTGAAGCATTGACAGAATGGGAAGATGAGATGCATGAACGAGAGAGACAGAGGAGTGGTGGAAGATATAGGTACATGTTTGGTAGACAGTACGGACATGAAAGTCATGATGATCGGATGAGAAGGTGGCGGAATGCTAGTATGACTGAAGGTTTGTTTCCTGTAAGAACTGCAGAGGATAATGGAGGACGAAAATGTACAGAGAAAAGACATAATGTGGAATTGAGAGGGTATGGATTGAATGAATCAGTGGATGATGTTCTTGATGACATGTTTTATAAAAATCCACCACCGTATCGACCAGAACCAGAAATATTAACACCAAGTGCCCCAATGAAAGAAACATTACGAATTATTAAGAATGGACCAATGTCGCAAGAGTTAGAGAAGAGTCACTCCATTAGTGAGGTAGAAAAGAAGTCAGAGAGTAGAATAAATGGTGAAAATTCAGCGGAGTTAGCAAAGACAACCTTAGAATTAACAGAGAAAATAAGAGAACTGACTAAAAATTTGGAAGCTGTAACAGTTCCAGTAACGATATGTCCAGTATTGCCTATTTTCGATAAACAAAAAGATAGTGAACATTGTTTGACAGTCCCTTATAGAAAAAATAAACAGGATGAACAGCCAAAGCCGAGCCAAAATGAAAATCCATGGAGACAGACAATGAGTATGATTGAACCAAATGTCTCAAGTAATCCGTTTATAAGCCAGAATTTTACTGAGAAGCGTATAACGACAGTGGAGCCAATATTGGGAACACAAAAGAATTTGGAGCAAGGTAGTATAGAAAACCCAGTAGGACCATCTACAGAAGAATTAATTGAATGGTTAAGAAGGTTGTAGAGAAAAGATAAAGTATCCCAATCAATAGATGTGGCCAAATTACGAATGGTACTAGAAGAGTTAATAGTAGGAACTATCCCCACAGAGAAATTAAAAACTTACCAAGATGAGGAATTACTATTTTTGTGCAAAAGTGTGACATGGAGAGCGAAAAACCTACATGAGCGACTAGAAGAAGTAGCAAATAAAATGGGAATAGACCTTGAAAAGGTAAAAGCTTTGCAAAAACCATATCGAATTGATTTCACTGAAAAGGATATTGAAAATTTGAATACTACAGGACGGATAAGTCAGATTAAGGAAATAATTGTCTTGTTGAGAAAATGGGTAGATGTGGAAAAATGGAGAAGCAGGTGGTATAGGAAGCTAGATGATGCTTCAGAGAAAACATTTGCAGCATTTCCTGTAAGAGAAAAGGAAAAGGTAGTAACAGAATGCCCTATGAGAGAAATTCCAGGAGGAGGATACGTACACGTCCCATGGCGAAACAGGACATTTTGTCCTTTACAAATGATATCCCTCGACTACGCGAGAAGCCTGTCGAGTGGTACAGGCAGGTGGATAGATTTGTAAAATTTTCTAAAGTATTATGGATTGATCTGAATAGTCTATTTGACATAATAGTACCAGCAGATTTGTGGACAGAGTGCAAGCTCATGCTAAATTGGCCAACTCAGGAATACCCTAGGGATCCAAAAACAGGGGCTCCAGACCCCGAGGTAATGAAGAAATATGAACAGGTTATTGCATTTCTGAAAAACAAGGTACCTCCTAAAGAGACAGATTGGGTAAAGATTGACCGAAAGCATCAAGAAAGTAAGGAGTCAGTGCATGCATATTATGAAACGCTAATACTAGCTTTCAAACAGTTTAGTAGAGATGAGAATCTGAGTGAAAAGGATTTGAGTCATTTTGTATACAGATTTGTATATGGTCTACGTCCAGAAATTAGTGAAATGATAAAACAACATACTGTTGATTGGCAAAATAAGAAAATAGATGAAGTACTAAGAAAAGCAGCGAAAATTGAAAGAAAAGGCTATGTGGGCACAGGTAAAAGTAGCAGAAAGGCAGGAAGCTCAATTAGCAGAACAGGCGAATAATACAGGAACAAGACAACAATTTGGCCCTGGGAAGGGAAAAGGAAATATAGAAGAAGCTAAGAAGAAGTTCCCATGCCATAATTGCGGTAGAATAGGGCATTGGAAATCCGAGTGTAAATTTCCCCCAAGTACTAACAATGGAAATCTATCATTGAATCCACAGGTGCAGAATGAGGTGAGTGGTCAACTGCAGCAACAGCAGCAGGTTGTAACACCCCAGAATCAGGTGAAAAAACCGCCTTTTCCACAGAGCAGAAACTCTCAGAAGTATAGTAGTGAAACGGGATTCTACAATGAAGAACAGGTAAATAAGCTGCCAAGCGCTAGCGCTGTCTCACAGTATTAGCTACGACGCGATGAGAGTGATTCGGAAGAAGGTTATTGACGGTGCCGAAGGGAGGAAGAAGAGCGCGTACTTGGCGCAACTCTACAAGTAGACCAGACATTTCCATTTGTGGATGGGAATGTTTATGATGAAAATATTACTTTCCTAGTTGATACTGGTGCTACTCGATCAACTGTTAGATCTGCTGATGTTAAGAATCTCCCTCTCTCGGATGAAACGATCCAAGTAGTTGGTGTATCCAACAGACAGATTAAAACTTACCTTACAGAACCAGTGAAAGTTAGCATAGGGAAATTTTCGGAAATGCACCACTTTGTCGTGTGCGATACCAGTCCTGTGAATTTATTAGGTAGGGATCTGTTGTGCAAAATGAACTGCACGATATTTTGTACCCCGGATGGGATAGCATTTGAAACCCCAGATGATGATGTACTGTATAAAATGACAATAGCTAACAGGGGAAATGAGGTTATTGAAACCTATGCTGTATTGAACCCTGATGAATTACCTAAAGAATTGAAACAGTCTGTAAAGGCCGAAGTTTGGGATTTCACCGGAGAAGATGTTGGACTAATGAGGAATGTATAAATTGACACCTGAAATAATTGAAGGAGTAACCCCTGTAATAGAGAAAATGATCAGACAAGGAATTTTGAGAGAAAAAATGAGTAATCCATGTAATTTACCAATAATGGGACTGAAAAAGCCTAATGGGAAATTCAGAATAGTACAAGATCTGAGAAAGATAAATAAAATTGTTGTGTCATGTTGTCCCATTGTACCAAATCCATCAGTGATTTTATATCAGATTCCTCATGATGCAGAATGGTATACAGTGATTGATTTATGCCATGCTTTCTTTTCTATCCCATTACACCATGACAGTCAGCAAATTTTTGCATTTCGTTTCGGCGAGCGTATCTCGGCTTGGTGCCAAATTCGACAGGGGTATACAGAAAGCCCCTATATATTTTATCAGTTATTGAAAAACTCTTTGGAAAGTCTAGAAATGCCTGAAAATTTGGTGTTGGTTCAATACATCGATGATCTCCTGGTGGAATCGAATAAAAGTGAAGCGTGTGAGATAGACACTATAGCATTGTTGAATCATTTGGCAGATGGAGGACTGAAGGTGTCACCATCAAAATTGCAGGAAGTACAGTACTTAGGAGTGGACATAACATTGAGAAAGGACTGAGAAAAATAACGATAGACAGAATAGGGATCATAAAAGGAATGAGAGCACCCATGACCCAAAGAGAGGTGAGAATGTTTCTGGGAATGGTTGGATATTGTCGTCAGTGGATTAGTAATTTTTCCTTAATTGCAAAACCTTTGGTACGACTGACGAGAAGTGATGTGAAAGATCCCTTTGATTTGAACAAGGAAGAATTGGCAGCATTTAAACGATTGTGAGATGGACTGTGTGAAGCACCTGCAATAGGCATGCCTGATTATGAGAAAGAATTTGAGTTGTACTGCAGTGAGTGGAATGGATGTGCACTATCTGTGTTAATACAGAAGCATGGAAAGCTGAGGAGACCAATTGCATATTTTTCATCAATGCTTGACCCAGTAGCTGTGGCCTTACCTGGATGTTTGAAAGCAGTAGCTGCTACATGTCGAATTTGGAGCAGAGTGAGGGAATTGTGATGGGATATCCAGTGAAAGTGTTTGTACCTCATGATGTGGCGATTCTTTTAACAAGGAGCCGAACTCAGTATATGACACAGAGTCGACAGACTAAGTATGAAAAGGTCATATTAGGTGCAACAAATGTAAGTCTTGTGAGATGTTTGAATGTGAATCCTGCAACGTTGTTGCCTGACGCTAAGAATGTTGAAGTCAGAGATAAAGCAGATCATGATTGCTTGGAAGTACTTGATTTTTGTACAAAACCACGACCAGACATAAAAGATGTACCTTTACCGGAAAGTGATTTTGTGATGTTTGTTGATGGGTCTTGTTTGAGAACGGATGACGGAGTGTTAAGTGTAGCATATGCAGTATGCACAGTCGCAGCAGTAATGGAAGCATCCTATCTGAAAGGAGTAAAATCAGCCCAAGTAGCAGAGCTAGTGGCCCTAACGAGAGCATGTAAGATTGGGAAAAGTGTGAGAGTGACTGTGATAACAGACAGCCAGTACAGCTTTGGAGTCGTCCATGATTTTTGCCAACTATGGCTGCAGAGAGGGGTCTTAACCTCAAGTGGGACTCCCATTAAGAATGCTGAAGTGGTTGGAAAGCTGCTTGAGGCGATACAGCTGCCTAGGCAATTGGCTGTTGTGAAATGTGCTGCTCATAGTCACAGTGGTGATTATATCGCCACAGGAAACAAGTACGTAAACGACATGGCACAGTACTGTGCACGTAATCAGAATTCCATCAATTGGGCTAAGGAAATTGAAATGAATTCTTGCTCCTGGATGTTTACTAACATTGTGGGAACATGGGAAGAAGTAAGACAATTGAAGGAAGAGGCAGGAGATGAGGAAATGAAGCAGTGGATAAAAGCAGGATGTGCACCAAGAGAGAAGGATCTTGTGTGGGTTTATCGAGATGGAAGACCAGTTATGCCTGATAGCATGATGTCTGCCATGGCACGGATGTATCATGGTCAAAGACACATAGGGAGAGACGCTATGATCAGGTCATTTAAACAGACCTGGTACAATGCAAAGTTCAGACTTGTAGCAGAAAGTCTGTGTCAAAGATGCCTAATATGTCAGCAATACAATCCTGAGAGAAAGACAGTAGTGAGTCTAGGAACAATATGCCGAGAAGGAGGGCCTTTTACCAGAATGCAAGTGGATTTCATTGAGATGCCTCCCTGTAACAGATTGAGGTATGTTTTGGTTATGGTCTGCCTCTTCTCCAGATGGGTGGAAACATTTCCAACAAGAAGAAATGATGGGATGACAGTGGCAAAGCTACTTTTGAGAGAATTCATCCCTAGATTTGGGTTCCCAGTGACAATTGAATCAGACCGAGGAGGACATTTCCATAATGAGATAATAAAATTGATTTGTGAAGCATTAACTGTACAACAGAAATTACATTGTGCCTACCGACCAGAGGCTTCTGATGTGGTTAAACAAATGAATGGTACTATCAAAAATAGAATAGGAAAAATGTGTTTAGCCACAGGTATGAAATGGCCTGATGTCTTGCCTCTGGTACTCATGACTATTAGATCAATTCCAGACAGAACTACAGGGTTAAGCCCCCATGAAATCATCATGGGACGCGCCATGCGGCACGTGTTTATACCAGTCAACAAGCTGATGACTATAACTGATGACATGGTGTTGGAGTACTGTAAAAGCCTGGCTGATGCATTTCATTCTGTGTTTCATCAGGTTGGAGCGGATGCCACCACCCTTGAAAGGAAGCCAGCCCATGCTCTAAGCCCAGGGGACTGGGTAAAGATAATGGTCCACAGAAGAAGAAACTGTTTGGTTCCAAGGTGGGGAAAACCAAGACAAGTCATTCTGACCACGACAATAGCTGTAAAGTGTGCTGGACTGAAAAACTGGACCCATGCAAGTCATACATTGAGAATTCCAAATCCAGTGGACAGCAAGGAAAAAGAATATTTTGATGAATAAGAATCCAGTACTGAGTCAGATGACGGAGAGTCAAAAACAAGAAAAAACTCTGAAAGGGGGGAAGCAGAACAAAGTCTAACGTTTGTCCCCAGAAGTAGCTCTCTGAGACAAAGATTGCAGATTTCTGATACCAGTTCAGATTCCGAAAATGAACAAGGAATGCAATGTTCCAGAAAAGAATAAGGAAAGAACAGAGAAAAAGACAGTGAAGAGACAATAAAAGAAATTAGTGAAGAGAAAATACCAGATTAAAGATTGAGAGAAATTCCACTTGAAATAACAAACTTAAGTGAACAAGAGGCAGGTACAGAGAGAGGGACAGGTTACTGCGGAAGACCCCCGAGGAGGCGTAGGGAACTGCAACATCCAGTTAGGTGAAGGGATAAGTAGTCAGCAGGAAGATTGCGTGTCGGAGATTTGAGGAGGGACAGAAGTAGGGAAAACAAAACAAGTGGTGGAAAAGGAAATAGTTGAAAGTAAAAAGCAAGTTGAGACAGAGTCTGAAGAAAGCGAAGATGAAATACCTGAAGTTCGAGTTCTAAGAAAGAGAGCTTGGAGAACTGAAAAGAACGATAAAGGAAGTAAATTGAAAAGAGCTGCAAAAGACGGCGTTTGGCTGAATAAAATAAAGAAATTGAGATATCGACTGACACAAGTAAACTCACCAAGGGCTGAACAGGTGAATGAAGTGATGAGTCAGGAGAAATCAAAAGAAGAAGAGACAATTGTAATTAATGAAAGCAAAAGAACAAGGAAACCTAACCAGAATTATAAGTCGCCGGAATGGACGTTCGTGGCTCTGCCTGAAAGAGGAGAAGAGGCAGATAGTCAAAGAAATCCAGAGGAGACTGTACTGAAAGTGGTTGAAGAAGAGGAAGAATCAGAAATCCTGAGAGTTCTCTTGTCCGACATTGGGGAAGAAGAAACTGAAGTTTAGGAAATTCTGTATTTGGATCACAAGAGGAAAGTGAAAGACGATGAGATGCCGAACTGAATAAACCAAGAGAACTGCTGATGAAGAAACAATAAAATAAGACAAAAAGATAAAAACTGGTAGAACCAAGTAGGTGCTTAGAGCCTTGGTTTAGAAAACTAGTTATGAAGTAGAAGAGGCTAAGTCAAAAGACACGGTCCATTTTAGCAAAGATGGCAAACATAGAAAGAAGCAAAGGTAGATGTACATTTTTGAGAAGATGGTATAAAATTTGTTGCTGTTGTAAAAGATTACTAATGCTTCTGTGGAGCATACTTGCTCTTTTGATCTCTTTTAAAGTTACTATAGCTACACGAGAAGGACATAGTGAGAACAAAACTAATATAGGGAAAATTCAAAGGGTTGTACTGACTGAAGTAGATAAAAACTATGTACATAAAGATAGGTCTATAACAGATTTTTCTAACAATGTGTTTACAAAATTATTGTATGAATATGTAAAGCCAATGGATGTAAGGGACTGCTACGTGTGTAGGCAGTTACCTGCCTCTGTTTCAGAAGGAGTAACTTATCATCACCTTCCAGTAACCTATGGAATAACATGTAGTGTAATAGCTAGTTTATTTTATCAAACCGGAAAATTAGAACACTATTTTTCAGATGTAGATAACATTTTCGCACAAGTACCTTCAATTAACAAACTAAACAAGGTAAAACCTGCTAAAGTGTTAGGTGAATTCTTTATAGAAACTAAAGAACTGACATTAGAATACATATTTAAAAATAATCTGACTTGCAGTTTAAAGAAAGAAGAAAATACTTTTTTAGATATGGTTGAAGAAAGGAGACTGAAAATGCAAAGAAAGGCATCTGAAGGAAAGGTGGAGAAGACAGTCTGAGATGTAGAAATGGAAAAACACTTAAAAGTTGAAGCTAGTCCAACTATGGCTTTATATTGGCCTCAGAAAGGGAAATTGTGTATTAGAAGGAATCAAACTGCATATGACAATTATTTTTTAGGTAATAGTGTGTGCCATGATGCATACCGAATCATGGGTGGATGGGGATTTAAAGGTGTAAAAGATCCAGTTTTCCCTGGATTATATTTTATTTGTGGGAACAGGGCATATTATCGTTTGCCAGACCATTGGTATGGCACATGTTACGTAGGGCTGGTTTTTCCAAAGATCTTTCATATGGACAGAGGAGCAGATGGTGTACATAGATTAGGTAGTTATTTAGCACGTAGTAAGAGATAATCTTGGACAGAAATTGTGGGTGACATTTTTGGAGAATTGATACCAGCAGTGGGAATATCTCTGAATGCAAACAAAATTAGAAAATGATCAACAGTAGTGGATCGCTTGTCAACAAGCACCGCTGGAGGATTTTTATTAGTAAACACTGAAATGGTTGCCATGCGTGCTATGGTAATGCAAAATCGACTTGCCCTTGATATATTATTGGCAAAAGAGGGTGGAGTCTGTGGAATGCTGAAAGTTCAACACTGTTGTACTTACATTCCTGATGAAAGTAAAGATCTTAACATTCATATTAAAAATATTACAGAATTGCATGACGAAATTGCACCACTGGAGGTTGAACGTGTTTGGGAAAAGATCGGAAAGAAAATACCAGCTATTAAGAATTTAATGGTAAAATTAGGTAGTACGTTTTTAGGTAAAATATTATTTACATTAACATGTGTAATTTTCATAATATTAGTGATAAGATTAGGTTGTATCTGTTGTAAAAACAATAAAAATCTGAAAAAGTTAAAAAGAGAAAAATTGAGGAGAAAAGACAAGAAACAAGAAAGGGAATTTGATGAGATAGAATTAGAAGAGCTTAAAGAAAGCATGTACTTTTCGGCAAAAAGAGAAGAAATAGGGGAAACTGAATTATGAAAGCAAGAAATCATTTTAAAGTTCCGTAATACAAAATTTCGATGGTGTGGTGATAAAATCACCAAAGGGGGGATTGCTGGAGCGGAAAATGCAAAATGTTGTCTACCCCCCAATTTGCATGTGCATACTAATTTGAATAATCAATTAATTATAACCATATTAAGTGTTTGAAGTGGAATACTAATCAATCCCATTAATGTATGAATTTTACGTGGGGTTTGCATTTGCATGGCCAAAATAATTTGTAAACTAAAATATGTACGTATATTAATATAAGAAAATTAGAAAATTGCATGTAATGTGTTGCTTTTGTGACGTAATTGTAAGTTACACCAGATGACATCACTGGGTGAGTATAAACGCTTTGAATGTTGCTATTATGCTAGATAATTACATACACATAGGGGAATTAGTGAGGGTTTAACATTTTATTAGCCATTTCCAAGTTTCAATTATGTTTTGTGTTTGTTTTACTTAAGTTGACCATTTGGGCCTTCGCTAAGATGGCCGCTCCTTTGACTCGACGCGACTGACAACACTCCACGAGGTTTTGGGTAAAATGCACCTGCACAACAAAGGACAGCAGTGGCCTCGTCCTGACCCCAGCCAGGCTGTTCTAATCAAGGACATACTGGGAGAAGTGCCAAAGAAAATGAACAATGGACTGTCTTTAAAACCGGAACCAGCAAGTGCGACGATCTAACTTAATGAACTATGTGAGAACTTCACCGACCGACCCCAAGTCCACCAATGAGAATCGTCTAAAATTGATATTGGTTACAATTTTACATCGATTTTAGTATATAAATCCGATAGAATAGTGAGTTGCGCGCTCTTTTTCTTTTTCCTGACGTTATGCTGATGGAGAGGACGGTGACACTGCAGGACAGCTGTTTCCCTGAATCTTTGACGGACTGAATTGCTGCCCAATTTCCTGATGAACTGAAAATTCTTTGATCTAATGGTCAGAGATTGACTGGTGCGCGATTATGGTCTCGACCCAATCTATGGGACTGTAGTGTGTTGCGGGACGATTTGATTGACCTAGAGGACGACAATTAGCCAGAATAGGTAAATATATTGATCTGTGGTTTGAATAACAGTCCATTTTAATTTGCACTAATTAAGATAAAGCTTCTTAATGATTACTGACAAATGAGATGAGTTCTTTATTCATAGAGAATGTTTAAATCTGAAATGTAAATTAGAAGATTTGAAGATTCATCTTACCAAACAACTAAATTAGCTCCATCGAATTACGTGGAAGGGATATCTAGAAAGATAGGTCTGGGATGTGTTGGATCATGTATATTATGTGAATAGATATGTAAATATACCTTTCTTTAGGTTATAAGGTATTCCTTTCATGTCAACGTTTGGAACAATCATCTCTCGGAAAAAACAGACCAATGATGTATGAATGTTGGTGTTATGGGCCCACCAGTGAATGTATTGATTGAATGTGTTAGTGAGAATTTCGGTCTGTAACAAAGGGAGGATTTTGGATTCCACGCTGCAGCATACTCACTATGCATTTAGATGTTGCAAATACTTAAAGGATAAGGAAAAACTTTAATTTCCTCAAATCTTTGAACCCTTGTTCTTTACTCTTCTTTATATATACTGTATGGATTATCACCTCCGCACATTTTGCTCTAGATGATGTGATAATTGTTCTGAAAGTGTACTGGAGCCTGCTATCCAGGCCCCCAGTGTGAGTGCACTTTCCCTCAAAGGTAATGTGAAATGATACAAGATGCTTAAAACCCCCCTTATACATCCCTAGTTTGTGGTACCAGTAGTCCCCAGGGCAAGGGTGTTCCCGGCCTGCAGCACTATTTGTACCAACCTAAGAACCTGAGTAAAAGTAAAGTCTGAAGGTCTGCCATCGCAGCCTATATGAGCAGCTTCCCTGCTCGGGATTGACTCTGCACAGACATGTGTGACAAGGTCCCCTCACTGCCCTTAAAATAAGTAAGTCACCCCTAAAATAGGTGTTCTATAGTTCAGGAGGCAGGGTGCATTATATTAACGGTGCAGACATATATGTGCAAACATAAATATCTCTATAATAACCTTGGCATTCAAGATTACTATAAGTAAAGGACGGTTAATAGGTTAACATGGACTGGTTACAGGGTGAACCTGAGTTTGCTAGCTCCATTCTGGTACCACCGAATTCAGTTGTATTTAGTATCAAACACCGTACTTTTTTACCACTGACATGATTCATGTGTCGAGAGTGAGCTGGCATGTATTCTGGTGGGATCCTTAGAGGTTGTCACTGAGCTGCCTCCGTCTCCCTATGCCTTTGTGGCTTTCCGAGGCAGTTGCACCAAGACAGAAGTCTTACCTCCTACTGGGAGGTGCTAACTCTCCTAGAGGATGAAGACATAAAGGCCTAAGCAGGAATGAGGTCACTCTTTCGTCCTCCCAGGATGGCTGCTGAATGGCACATCAGGGCGGTGTGCCTCAAATGTCATGTTGCCTCTGATATGCAAGTGACTTGTTACCCAGTGGAAACAAAGACTCCTTCTGCCCCCAGGCACTTGTATTTGCAAGCAGGTGGGAAATTAGCCAATCAGGAGACCTACACACCCAAAAGGCTAGCCAAACCTCTTGAATGGGCTGCCTGGATTATACAGCCTAATATGTGTTGTGTCATCTTGAAAGTTCCCAGGAATAGTGCGTTCTGGGTAGAAAGGTAACATCCACCCCGGATGTGGTCACCTCAGGGTTAAATTAGACATAGGACCATGAGCCCATTGGCTATTGACCCTCACACCCCTAAACCGTACCCTAAGTCCGGGATTTAAGGTAAACCCTGACACCAGAACTCCAGATCTGCTTTGAAGAAGAAAAGGACAAAGAAGAGACCTGTATCTGCACAAGGCAGGACTCCACAAAAACAAGGCGTGAAGTATTGCACCTGAGGCAGCCCCCCTGCACCCACTGAACTCGGACTCATCCCAGACCATAGACAGGTTCCAAAAGGAAGGTGAACCCCTCTGCAACCGAAAGGCATCACCAGAACACCCTAGGGCTAGAGGTCCCCTGCATTGGACAGGCACAAACCGCACTTCCAAGACAAAGAAGGACAGTATGCCAGGCTCGGTAGAGGACCATCCTGAAAGTAACTGGCAAATACACATTAGTTAAGCAAGGAACGATGTATTTGGAATTTATGGACCTGACCGCGGCCTTCGATAGAGTTAATCGAGGGAAATTGTGGGCGATCATGGGCAGGCTGGGTGTGGATCCAGGGATTATTAACATTTTTAAATCATTACATTCACACACCACGGCAGTGGTCAGATATAGTCAGGTGGGGAATACAACAGAACCCTTCCCGTGTTCCAGTGGGGTCAGACAGGGTTGCATATTAGCTCCCTTTTAATTCACACTATACATAAACGGTCTGGACCGCGAATTAAGCATGCTACAGGTGGATACCCCTAGGATAGGTACTCGGGGAATCCCGGTTCTGCTTTATGCAGATGACGCGGTACTCTTAGCTGGTACCCCTAAAGGTTTGCAGGTTTTAATTGACGGGTTTGTGTCATTTATGGACAATTTGGACTTATCGCCCAACCTAGCAAAGTCATATGTAATGGAGGTGGGGAAAAAACAAGCAAATCTTATAAGTATACAATTGGATCACATCAGCTAGGAAAGGTACAGTCCTTTTCATATCTGGGGACTTTATTTGATCATCAATTACATTTTAAATATCTAATTGAGGATAAGCGTCGGGAAATGACCAGCTGTACTGGATCCATAATGAGCTTTGCGCACAGGTTAGGTCGGTGGTCCCCTGAACAGATATTAAGATTATATAGTGCTATGTGTTGCGCTAAAGCTCTGTATGGAAGTGAGGTGTGGGGCTTTACCCAGGCTACACAGATGCAAATTGAAGAAAACACATATTTTAGGCGTCTGTTAAAAGTACCTCAAAGCACGCCAGCCCACATCGTGCATGAAGAACTAGGTGCCTGATACATGAGCGACACTATGGCAGTTGAACCTTTAGTCTGTTGGATAAAGATTTGGGAAAACGAGGAGGTGGCTTTTAGTAGGCAGGTTATAGAAGATTGCCTTTCCCTGGACCACGGGCTAAAAATTCCCTGGCTTAAATATGTGAAGGAGACAATGGAAAAAATAGGTTCTGCAGACCTATTTGCCAACCCTTCTAAAGTGGGTATGAAAGATAAGGTTTTGGTTAAGGACCAGTTTTTTAAACATGCACTAATGCTCCGAGAAAACACAGAGCTGGCCAAGCAGTTGGTCAAGGAACACCAAGTAGTTAGGTCTGTCAGAGGCATTGAACCATACCTGTCTTGCATAAACAGTGCACACGACAGATTTTTAATGACTCGTTTCAGGTTGAATCTCTTGCATCATGTGTTGGCGGAACTGGCAGGGTTCACACCTTCCATAGAAATGAAGGTGCCCTGTGGCTGCGATCATAGATCTCCTCAGGACACCCTTCATTTCATTTTATTATGCCCTTTTTCTCTTACCCTAGAAGATTCTTCTTGAAGGGAATTCTAAAGAAAGCCAGATTTAAACAGGCACGGGTGGCACTGTTATTTTTAAAACTGGCCACAGATACTCTCACACTGTTTTGTATTGTAAAATTTTAAGTGCTGCATTTAGACTAAGGAACACAAGGGGTAATGGTAACCTGTAGCTTCTCTGTTATAATTACCTATTGTTTTACGAATGATCCTCATAACTAGAGATGAATTGGTCGGATTAGTGACAAGGGTTTTTTTTAATGCTCAGATGGAAATTGTATCATATGGTTTGAAAAAAGAGGGAATTTATTAACTTTTAACTTGTACCTGTAACCGGCTTTGATACATTTGGTTGCTTTTATGGTATTTTTATATATCGAATAAAGTTCTATGAATGAAAAGTGAACTGGCAAGGTGCCTTTTGGGAAGCATAATCCTGAACCTCAGAGAGTCTCAGCCCTCCACAGTGTTCCCAGGACTTCTGGAAAAAGATTTACCAAATCGCTGCATTTTCCGTGGCGGTCCGACCAACTACTTACTGCTTTACTCAATGCTCCAAGAAGAAAGAATCATCCTGTAACTTTAAATCTTTACCTCTGTGGCACAGTTGTCAAATGTTTGCACTCCTTTTTAGCCAGCATTGGCATGCCTGGTAAATTAAGTAGCTTCCCAGCCCCCTTTGACACCATTGATAGCCAGGTACACCTCTGCACCAGAGAATCCCGAGCTAAGTAGAGCTGTTCTGCCTAGTGATTCCTGGTCCAGGGGTTCTCTAAGCTGTACAACAAAGGGGTTTCTCTGAACTCAACCTGCAAGTGACCGAGTGTACTTCTTTAACAGCGACCACGGTTCCCGCTTTTCAGCACAAAGGACAGCCAAGTCCCTCTGTACCCAGACACCTGGGCAAGGTAAAATTATTCTAACTGTCAAAGCTTGGTCTGAGGACCCGCAAGACATTAACTCCAAGTGGGTTCCATTGAACTCACCCCGCAAGTGACCGAGTGTCACATAGTGTTTTCCACATTGACGGCAATGGTAAAATTTGACAGCTCTGCAAAGTATTGATTTAATTTGCACTGTAAAATCTATAACTCCAGTTATACAAACTGTATTGACTTTGTTTTGGAGTCTAAATGTATATAAAAATAAGCTATATTGTTTTAAATTTGTATCAGATTACTTTTGAGTCATTTCAATTATTTATTGTCCATGTTAGTACTCTGAAATACTTAACACATGTTCATCCTAATAAGCCTGACTACTCTTTGCCACTCTACCAGGACTGAGCTAGGGATTACTAAAGTGAATCAGAGGTCCATCTTTGGGTATTGTGTTAATATTACATGGCAACGTCCCCCCAGCAATACCACATAATACGTCTACCTTGCTACATTGTTGTTACCGCAGTGAGACCTATGACTTGTGTGACGCATTACCACATGGTCATAGGTATATATATTTTGCGCAAACAAATCCTCAATTGTGTTAGACAAAAGTTTAAAAAACATATTTTTTAAAAAAAAATCAAGTTTTAATTGGAACTGCCAGGGCCCTGTTTAAATCCCCATTCCAATACCATAAGAAAAACTCATGTGTTCTAGAAAGTTAGGTTTAAAAGTTTACAGTAAAACTTTAATAGGGTCCCAACTTTCAGATAAAGTAGTACACAATGGAGAATGGTCCAATTCTCGATATGCCGACTCTTAAGCCGGTCCCAGGATGCTTGTTTACGGTTCAGGGAAGACCTGGCTTGGCAGTTTGGGCTGGACGGTTTCCATGAGGGACAGGGTCAAGACTGATTTGCATATAGCTGGGTCTGAACTAAGGTGACGAAGTGAGCTAAACAACAATGATGGATTCAACCCAGATCTGTGACCGGGGGTGAATGTCTGAAAAGTTTCAGCGCTCCGTCCATCACCTCTTTGTGTTTGCTTTGTTAGTCCTAAGTAGGCAGGGTATGCCCTGACGTGGGTCCCTTGCCCACTTTGCCACTGGATTCAAGCTAGCCTGGCCACTGAGGGGTGTTACCACAAAACCGCTCCCAGGATGCTTGTTTCCAGTTCAGTGAGTGTCTGAAAAGTTTCAGCGCTCCGTCCATCATCTCTTTGTATTTGTTACTGCAGTGAGACCTAAAACTTGTGTTTCGAATTACCACATGGCTATATGCATATGTATATTTATTTTGCACGAAATAATCCTCCATTGTCTTTACACAAATGTTTACAAAACAGATTTGTTTTTAAATCATGTTTTAATCGGAATTGCTAAGGCCGTGTGTAAACCCCCATTCCAATACCACAAGAACACCTCATGTATAGTAGAAGGTTTAAAAGTTTACAGTAAAAATGTAATAAGGTCCCAACTTTCAGATAAAGTAGTACACAATGGAGAATGGTCCAAATCTCGATATGCAGGCCCTCCCTACTCTTAAGATGAATGATCTAAGAATGTTGCGCAAGCGTAGGGTCATTAGCTTTTGAGATACAGACAAATGAGAAGACCTTGAGAAGGAGCAGTGAGGAAGAACAGGATAAGGATACTCACAGCTCTGAAGGTGATCCTGATGAGGATGAGGGTGACCTCTTGTTACAAACTGATAACTGGGAGTGTAAACCATGACTCTGCTCCCTTCCCAAGAAGTGTTCCCCCCACTGGTAAGGTGATAGAAACTCTTGAGGATAAGCTTGCTGAAATCTCCCTAGAGGAAAGAAAGCTTGAACTAGAGGAGAGGAGACTAGCATTTTAGGAAAGAAGGTTAAGTTGGGCCTAGTTCCCAAAGATTGTGGCAGAAATTCAAATAGGGAAAAAGAGGCCCCAAGTACAGTGATGGAGATGACATTGATAAATGGTTTGCAGCTTTTCAGAGGGCTTACAAAATGAAATGAGGACAGTAGGTCACCAACACTGGGGCTCTCTACTTTGGGAGTAATTCTCAGTGAAGGGTAGAGATAGACTCTGACCCTTAATGAGGATGTCTTATTATCATATGAAGGAGATCCTCATAGAAGGGTTTAGACTTACCATGGAGGAGTATAAATTCAAGTTTAGGAAAATCCAAAAAGACCAAAACTAAACTTGGGTAAACTTTGTTGACGCCCCAGTCAAGGCACTAGAAGGCTGGTTTAAAAGCAATAGGGTAGACACATAGGATGGGCTGTATAATCTGTTGATGAAAGAGCACAACCTGACTAATTGTACCACAGAGCTATTGCAACAGCATCTAGAAGATTCTGAGTTGTCCCAGAGATCCCAGGTTAGGTCCCAGAGAGCTAGGGGGGGGGGGGGGGGGAGACAGATAAATGGGTCAGATCCAAGGTATCCCAGAAAAAGACCCTAGGTGATAGTGACCCCAAGAAGGGTACACAGACTTTGCAAAAAGGAGAAGGAGGTGAGCACTGAGTGAGTGAGTTCTCTAAAGGCCCCCAAAGGACTACTCAGGATGGTGAGTTCAAGACCTTTCCCTGTCCAAAGTAAAGGGGTATTAAGGTAAATATTGGGATCCAAATAAGACTGTGACGTACTTTGACTGAAATCAGCCAGGGCACAAAAAAGGGTGATGCAATATGCACCAAGAAGTCCCACAGTGGTGGACAATCCGATTGACTTGATAGTGTGATAATGGGAATGAACGTCTACTCTGGATAGGATAGAGGATACTTCACTTTCCCTGAGGAAAATGGCCTTTAGCATTGGCAGTCTTACCTGAAAGCTTGGAGAGGTACAGGCAGAGGACATGAATCAATGGGACTGAAGTAGAGGCTCTGGGTGATACAGGTGCCAGTGTCATCATGGTAGCAGCCACTCAGGATTCCCCTGACCAAATCATCACTGGTGTTAGCTACCAAATCACCAATGCTGACAATGAGACTAAGCTCCATCTAATGGCCTTGGTAATCATAGAGGGAGGAGGAATTGCTGGCCCAAATAATGTGGTTGTATCCCCTGCCATACCACTGGAGTGTCTGTTAGGCAATGAACTAGATATTTCTGCAGGGGCAGAAGTAGAGAAGATGGTTCATGCCGAAATGCTGGGTCTCCCTGAGGGGCTGTGTGACAACTGTGGCTATAGGCTGCACGTCAGAGAAGTAAAGAGGGCTAGGAGCCTTAAACTATGGCCCAGGTCTTCAGAAAAAAGAGAAAGGGCAAGAAGACTGGTGACAGCTTCTAAGAGGTCACAGGATCAGGAGGAGAAGTCTCCCCAGGGAGATTCCCTGATGCCTGAGGAGGGAACGGCAGCTGAGGAGCTTGGGCCTAACCTGGACCGGTTGGACAACAACGCACACAACTGCAAGGAACTCTTCAACATCGTGAAAGAGCTTTCCAACCCCAGTGCAGGAAACAACGACATCACCCCATCGCAAGACCTCTGCAACTCCCTCGCTTCATACTTCCACAACAAGATCGCGGACATACACAACAGCTTCAACAACCAACCAACGCACACCATGACCGAGCAACCACCCCCCACCACCACCCTCCACACCTGGACCCCGATCAGCACCGAAGACACCATCCGCACGATGAACTCCATCCACTCCGGATCACCGACCGACCCCTGCCCTCACCACGTCTTCAACAAGGCCGACGCTGTCATCGCACCCCACCTGCGAGACATCATCAACACATCCTTCGACACCACCATCTTCCCTGAGAGCTGGAAACACGCCGAACTCAGCGCTCTACTCAAGAAACCAACAGCGGACCCCACCGACCTCAAGAATTACCGCCCCATCTCGCTCCTCCCGTTTCCAGCCAAAGTCATCGAGAAGACCGTCAACAAGCAGATGGCCGCCTTCCTCGAGACAAACGGATCCCTCGACCCCTCACAGTCCGGCTTCCGAGCCAACCACAGCACCGAGACCGCCCTCATCGCCGCCACCGATGACATCCGAGCCCTGATGGACAATGGAGAAACAGCGGCCCTCATCCTCCTAGACCTCTCCGCGGCTTTCGACACGGTCTGCCACCGCACCCTAGTACGGCGCCTCAGCAACATCGGAATCCAGGACAAGGCGCTGGAATGGATCATCTCCTTCCTCGACGGAAGAACACAGAGAGTCCGCCTACCACCGTACAAGTCAGAGGCCTCCGGAGTCAGCTGCGGCGTCCCCCAAGGATCATCTCTGAGCCCCACCCTCTTCAACGTCTACATGAGCCCCCTCGCGGCCATCGTACGCAAACACAACCTCAGCATTATCTCCTACGCCGACGACACCCAGCTGATCCTCTCCCTGACCAACGACCCCGCCGCCGCCAGAGCCAACCTGCATGAAGGGATGAAAGAGGTAGCCGATTGGATGACGACCAGCCGCCTGAAACTGAACTCGGACAAGACGGAGGTCCTCATCCTGGGCTCCTCTCCCTCCGCCTGGGACGACTCCTGGTGGCCTCCCGCCCTGGGCACCGCACCCAAA
Organism: Triturus cristatus; assembly: GCF_964204655.1. Classification (NCBI taxonomy): domain Eukaryota; kingdom Metazoa; phylum Chordata; class Amphibia; order Caudata; family Salamandridae; genus Triturus; species Triturus cristatus. The sequence continues at coordinate 1,113,518,334 of NC_140590.1, forward strand.
CCGACAGACCATGCACGCAACCTGGGCTTCATCCTGGACTCCTCCCTCTCCATGACCAGGCAAGTCAACAACGTCTCCTCGGCATGCTTCAACATCCTACGCATGCTACGGAAGATCTTCTGGTGGATCCCCACCGAGACCAGGAAGACCGTCACCCAGGCCCTCGTCACCAGCCGACTGGACTACGGCAACGCCCTCTATGCCGGTACCACCGCCAAGCTCCAGAAGAGACTCCAGCGGATCCAGAACGCCTCAGCCAGACTCATCCTCGACATCCCACGAACCAGCCACATCTCCGGACATCTGAGAGACCTTCACTGGCTCCCCGTCAACAAAAGAATCACCTTCCGCCTCCTCACCCACGCACACAAAGCCCTACACGACCAAGGCCCGAGCTACCTCAACAGCCGAGTCAACTTCTACGCTCCCAAACGCCACCTCCGATCAGCCAACCACGCCCTCGCCGCCGTCCCCCGCATCCGAAAAGCGACTACAGGAGGAAGGTCCTTCTCCTACCTGGCCGCCAAGACCTGGAACTCCCTCCCGACCGACCTGCGCCTGACCCAAGACCACCTCTCCTTCAGGAAGAAGCTGAAGACCTGGCTGTTCGAGCAGTAGCGGCTCCCCCCCCCCCCCCAGCGCCTTGAGACCCTACGGGTATGTAGCGCGCTTTACAAGTGTCACTGATTGATTGATTGATTGATTGACCTGGCAGAGATTCTTGATGCAGGAAAACCCTCCAGAGAGTACTTGTTCTAAGAGCATAAGACCTGACCTTTTCTTGAGGGCCTTAGGGAGCAAGCTGCCAGGCAAGAAGAATGATTACCCAGTGGTACTCATGTGTTTTTTGGGGGAGGACAGGCTAATGTATACTGAGGTCAGGGACCCAAAATCAGGGGCATCCAGATGAATGTTGGTCTCCCAGGTCTACAGAACATTCATCTTAACGTTAGCCCATGATATCCTACTTGGCAGACATCTGGGACAAACCAAAACCTGGGACAGGCTTGTTGCCCATTTTCATTGGACTCGGATGTATGATAAAAGCAAATGAATTTTGTCACTTCTGTGTGACCTGACAAGTCATTGGCAAAACAGGCACACAACCAAAGGCTCCCTTAATCCCACAGACAGTGGTTGGGATTTCCTTTGAGAGGGTAGGTATTTACAGGGTCGGTCCCCTTGACCCTCCTACTGAATCTGGAAATAGATTTATTATAGTGGTAGTGGACCATGTCACTAGGTATCCATAGGCAATTCTCCTTAGGGCTGCAACTGCTCCTGCAGTAGGAAAGGCTCTCCTTGGAATCTTCACCAGGGTTGGGATTTCAGAAGAGGCAGTCTCTGGTAGAGGGACAAATGACATGTCTGCATACCTAAAAGCTATTTGCGATGAATGTTGTATAAGTTACAAATTTACCACCCCTTATTACCCCCAGTCTAATGGCTTGGTGGAGAGATTTAACAATGCTATTAAAGGCATAATTTTGGGCCTCCCAGAAAAACTCCGAGGTAGATGGGTTGGCCTGTTACCATGCCTCTCGTGTGCCACAGATCTGGATGCTGCTAAGGCTGGACCAGAACTGCTGGGCAGGGAGTTCTGGACCCGGAGCTTCCATTGAGCTAGCTACAGGCCCATCCGAGTTCCAGTGACCTCACCAGGCCTACTTCCCCTTGGGTTCTGGTCCTGGTGTCCGCCTTAAGTGCCTGGGGCTCCCTGCTAATGTAGTGGTTGCCCGGGCCGGGGGTCATGTGGGACCTGGTTACAGTCCTGGGCCTTTAGTTTCTCACTGCGGCTTTGGTCCTGGCCTCCTCAGTATGAGACAGAGGAGATTCCTGCTTACTTCAAATGAGGTGTGTGATGTGCATTGGTACTACTGCTCTGCCCTGCATGTTCTGCTACCCTTTCTTTATTTGTCTGCTTATGATGGGCCTCTGATTTACAGTCTACATCATAACCTCACCTGCTCCTGTAGATCTACTCACCTCTGTGTTTTTTTTAGGGACATCTTCACCTGTTTTAAGTCACTCATTAGAAACTTTATTTTGGGATAGTAATTCACTCGTCTCCCTCTTTCTACACACGTTTCATGACCAATGATTAATTTTTGCCTTGCTCTGTGCTGAATATTCTCAGACTGTCATCTCCATATGTGGCGTTGAAGGCCAATTTCTCTCCTCTGTTGTTAAGCTCTGTATTAATGGTACCTCAGAATCACTGTACAACATGACTGTCTCCCACAATGTGCTTTATAACTTTACCTCCTCTTTGTGTTTTTCTTGGTGATTGTGGTGCATATCGATATCAAGCGAACATAAACAGAAGCAGCTTACTATTGAACCAGCCATAACCTTGAATTGCCAGCATTCATCCTCTAGCTCTGAAGACACTTCGGAGCACGCAATGGCTAACTCCTCCCCAATGGCACTGCTGCAATCATGTCTGAACTCCAAGCCAATTTAAGACAACTGAATCTAGATCCAAAACTGTGACGATTCACTTAGACAGCATGGCCAAATGCTTATAAAATCATATTCACAGAATTAAGGGAGGGGAACACCAGATTTCAGAGATAAGGGATAATAGGGGTGGGCGGAATTTGCATAGTCGCGCTACGCGAATCTCCGCGAAATGGTAAAAATCTCGGCGAACACGCAGAAATTCCGTGAACACGTGGAATTGCTTGCTCGCAATGCTTTTTTCCTGTTCGCGATCACTGTTTGCATGCTCGGGGGGAAATATCTTGTGAACACGCATTTTGAGAACGCGAACAAGCAAAAAATTCCGCGAAGTCGCACAACGCAAATTTTTGGGCAATTCTGCGTTCTCTGCGGAACGCAAAATTACCCAAATTCTGCAAATTCCACTAGCGGAACGGAATTTATTGCCCAGGCCTGATAATAGCACTATAATGCTGAAGTGTCTCAAGCGTGTTGAGCGTGTTGAGCGTGTTGAGCATATTCTTAAAACCACAGCTGCAAAGAACGAAGATTTAGAGGCCAGATCCCGCCACAAAAAAAACATCTGCATAGCGGGCATACCAATATCCACGAATACCGGACGCATGGATGCTTTTTTAGAAAATCTCCTAATGGAACTCTTTGCAGAATGCCCTTTACAGATACCTTCCATTGTCCATCGCAATATCAGGGCTCTTCTGTTTCACTTCAACCAGACTATATACCTATGGTACAGGAGGCTCTATGCAAGTTTGCTGATGCTAAACATTCTCTCCAAAGACTTGGATTGAAATATGGTATGCTTTACCCACCACGCCTCCGTGTGGATCTAAATTGCCCATGATCACATCTTCAATACCCCTACTAATGCTGTGCAGTTTTGTAAGACATACTCATCTGAATGATCCCCACCTGCCAGCTGTCCTAGTGCTTTGACTTCTATTGTCTTGTCCCCTGCTTCACCTGGTACAAACTTATCTTAAGAGGCTCTTCCCCTTACTAGATACATCTCACCTGGAGATGATGCTTCACCTGTAACTCTCTCACCTACTATGGACATGTTGTTTGGCCTGCATTATAAATATATCTTTTTAGTTATTCAATTTGTGATATTTGACAGTATGCTCAATGCGTTATCCCTTTATACCTGTTACTGTCTATTTGGCCCTGCTCCCCAGGGCGTTTTAACCCCCTGAAGTATATACCACCATGTTTGTACTTTTGTTCTTTGCTGGGGTAATTTATGATCTCTGGTTCTCCTTTTGGACGTAGTCAATGGGCGGGCATGGTAGTTGTGTTATTGTTTTTTTGTCCAATAATGCCTACTCACTATTGTGGTACATACTAGGTCTACTTATAATATCCTTACTCTTATCCTAATATTTCCATCAACATTACATCCTCACACACTGTTAGTGACACCAAATTTCACCTCTCTTGTGGAACATTAGAGGTTTGAACAGTCCCCAAAAAGGGAAACAGGTCCCTGCATTCTTGCACCGGTATGGAATTCAGTTGTTGTTCCTCCAGGAAACACATTTAGCACCTAGACCAGAATGTACTTATGCTTCCTCATGGGGTTCAAACCAATAATTCTCTTATTACATTTTCTACTCCCCTGGAGTTTTTATCCTAATACACAGTAGGGAGCAACCTTCAAAATGATCAAGAATACCTCTAACCTGGCTGGGCGATAACTGCTTGTGCTTGGAGAACTGTTGGGTCAGGTCGCACTTCTTGTTTATGTATATGCACCTAACATCGACTCCCCTGATTTCTTTCTTGATTTATCTGCGCAGATTAATCATTTTCAGGCTGATTACATTATAATGAGAGGAGATTTTAACCTCACTTGCGATCCAGAGCTCGATGCTGCCATCTCTACACTCATTATTAAACCTCATTCACTGCAGACACTCCTGGACCTAATCCACTCATTTCATTAATTGGATGCATGGCACCATAAGTTCCCCAACCAGCGGGGCTATACTTCTTTTCCACCCCACATAATGTATGGACCCACATAGGACACTCATACCTGTCTCAAGGCACTCTTATATGGTTGCACTCTAGTGCACACTTCCATTCTAAACTTTCGTACCATTCTCCAGTATTAATCACATTAACTATACCTACACATTTTCCAATAGTCTGGAACTGATATTCCCTTAGGACAGGCTATGCAACACCCTCTTCTGTTTTGAAGTCTCAGAGGCTATTATTAAATTTTTGTCCACAAATGTGGGATCTGTTGAGAGACACTCTACCCTATGGGAGGCCTTCAAGGACCTATATCAGAGGAATTTGTATCTTGAAACATTCCAGAGTTCTCTGCAGTATTCAGCAAGATATCACTAAGGTATAGAATGAGCTGCAAACATTGGATTTAGCTGCTAGAGCTACACCACACACTCACGACCTCATATTATTCCACATACCTGACTACCCTGCAGTGGCAGGATGGCACCGAGGTCACTGATAGTCTAGCTATACTTGCGGAGTTTACGAACTGTTACAAAACACTTCACATGACTTGTCCAGGTAAAGACAAAGATGTCACAGGCGATTATTAACCCCTTCGACGCTCATGACGGAACGGTTCCGTCATGAGCGTCGGTTGGGCTGTGCTCATGACGGAACCGTTCCGTCATGAGCCCGCCCGCGCAACGAACCTTCAGCGTGGCGCGGGAATCCGCGCCGCGCTGAAGGGGTTAATCTGACTTTGCTATGGTCTGGCATGAGACTGAACAGCAACAACTTCTAGCCTTCCCTATAATGTGCGAAGAATTCTCACAGGCCATTGGTGATCTGAGTAGTTCTAAGATTCTTGGGCTGGGTGGGTTCACCGGAAACATTTACAAAGCTTATAGGTGGCTTTTGATTCCCCATCTGTTGGAGATGTATGTTGAAACTCTTGACCACTGCTCCCCTCCACCCATGCTTCAGAAGGCTGTCATTATATTATTATTTAAAACAAATAAACCTCCCTATCTTTGCTCCTCATATCGCCCAATGTCCATTGTAAATCATGATACCAAGATATTGACCAAGGAATTAGCCTCTAAGTCTTGGCGGTGAGCTCCAGTCCGCTCATGGAGTTTGTGGAGTTTTCAGCACTCCGCGATATGCGGAGCTCGCTGACTTCCATAAAACTCACGGAGAGGAGTTTTTTCCTCGCTCCCGCTCATCAACGTCAAGTTGGTGAGTGCGAGCAAGGAAAATATACCTACCGGAGAGATTTTTCCTCGTTCGCAATTGTCAACTTCAAGTTGGTGAACTTGAGTGTGGAAAATCAACCTCCCAGCAAGATTACTTAACGCGGGCGATCGGATTTCTCATTGCGAGTGGTTGCGTATGCTCGTGACTGCTTGCATTGAGAAACCATCCGTTCACGTTGAGATAGCTGTGGCTCCAGTAAAACATCTGCTTGAGCGCCTGAAAGAAATCAGTCCCTGCTTGCGCTGTGCATGGTACTGTTTACGATGACAAACACCTGGTGCTGAAAATCATAACGTATGGCATTTTTCTAACGCTCTTCTCTGCTTGCAGAGCTCAGCGTAGCGCGGTAGAGTTTTCTTTGTATTTCGCGGATTTCTCCCTACGCAGAACTCTGCAAACTCTGCCCAGGCTTATTAGCCACCAACCTTTCTTTACTCTTTTCGCTGTAATTCATCACATTTCCCCCGCCACCTCATTGGCGATTGCTATTTTAGATGCCAAAAAGGCATTTTACTTTCTTGAATGGTCCATTTTTTTTGCTGCGTTGGTTAAACTAATGCAAAACAACAGTTGATGGATGGAATGCAGAACAATGTCATACATTCACCCTAGTACAGAGATGTGGGCCTAAATCCATTTTTGCTTATCATTTTGCTTGCAAATGGCCGGGTCTAAACTGGTGTGGCATGGTGAGCAAAAGAATGATGGATTTACCCAGATCTCTTGACTGGGGGTGAACATTTTCATTTGTTCTGTATTACGTCCATCAATTGTGTGTCTTTTGCTTTCTCGCCCGAAGTGTGCCAGGTATGCTCAGATGTGGGTCCTGGGCTCAATGTGCCACTGGAATCAAGCTATCCTGGCTGAAGAGGGGTGAAAGCCCAAAACCGGTCTTAGGGTGCTTGTTTACGGTCCAGGGAGGACCTGGCTTTGCAGTTCAGGCCATACTGTTCCCATGAGGCACAGGGTCAAGACTGATTTGCATATGGCCAGGTCTAAACTAGGGTGGCATGGTTAGCAAAAGAATGATGAATTTAACCCAGATCTCTTGACTGAGGGTGAATGTTTTGATTTGTTCTGCACTCTGTCCATCAATTGTGTATCTTTTGCTTTCTCGCCCTAAGTGCGCCAGGTATGCCCAGACGTAGGTCCTGGGCCTACTGTGCCACTGGAATCAAGCTATCCTGGCCGAAGAGGGGTGAAACCCCGAAACCGGTCTTCGGATACTTGTTTCCATTCCAGGGAGGACCTGGCTTGGCAATTCGGGCTGGACTATTCCCATGAGGCACAGGGTCAAGACTGATTTGCATATGGCCAGGTCTAAAATGGGGTGGCATGATGAGAAAAAGGTATGGCCAGACGTGGGTCCTGGGCTCACTGTGCCACTGGAATCAAGATATCCTGGCAGAAGAGGGGTGAAACTCCGAAACAGGTCTTAGGATGCTTCTTTATGGTCCTGGGAGGGCCTTGTTTGGCAGTTCAGGCTGGCCTGTTCCCATGAGACAAAGGGTCAAGACTGATTTGCATATGGCCAGGTCTAAAATGGGTGGCATGGTGAGCAAAAGAATGATGGAATTAACCCAGATCTCTTGACTGGGGGTGAATATTTTGATTTGTTCCGCATTCCGTCCATCAATTGTGTGTCTTTTACATTATTTAAACTAGGCATCCTTCTAGGCGAGATCTTCTGATGAACCTTGAGTAGTGTGCTGACCGCGGAGCCTCCATCAACATGGCCGATGCCCGGTGGAGCTGCTTAAAACCCTATAGAGGAGATTGGCTCTGGCTCTCCCCCTCAGCCGTCACCTACCCAGCCGGACATTGGACATGGTTTGTCCTTGTCTCTCCGCTGTGTTTTTCTTTCCTCCCCCGCCTTCCAACGAATTGCCAAGGATCTGCTACTGATGGAGCCATTTCAGCAGCCAATGACCGGTGAGGTATGCCTGGGTACCTGGGGAGGGGATCGGCTGGGGATCTCCCCTCCTGGCCATCCCCTTCTGTTAGGTTTGAAATTCCCCTTCCTGCAATGCACTCGTTCTATGCCATATTAGGTTAGCAGTGCGTGGTTTAATAGATGCCATTTGCATTCATGTTATGCAACTTGCTGAGTTATCCCCATAATGTGTAGGCTTCAGTTAGCAAGAATGACTCCATTTAACATTTTGTGATTCCTATCAGGCTGCTTAGACTGGGCCAGAGTTAGGCCTCATTACTCATTTTGCTTGCCTCAGCAAAACACCGTATTTCGTTATTATTTTTCACTGTTGCTCAAGGCTGTTTTCTAACCCGCTAATAGGTAATTTTGCCCTGGCAATACTTATCTGAATGTGTAGTTTCTTCTCCCACGCTAGGAGATGTTGAAAGTAGACCCAGCGCACTGACCTTGAGGCCTTGATAATGTGTACCCAACTGGCAGGTGTTAGCTCATCCTTCTTTGCCTCTTTGTTCATGTTCGGCTCAGGCCAGTAGTTTTCCATTATGGGCATGGTTGAGGGCTTCACAAGAGGTATGATTATCTACCGCAAACTGTCGGGGGGCCATTCCTTAGGCAGATATCTTAGGGTTCAGGTCGGATTGGACTCCTCTGCAGAGTATTGCCAAAAAACATGTAAGTTTGCATTTTCTACTGTCTGACCGACTCTTCATTCTTGGGAAGACAAAGCAGGTGGTTGTGAGTAGCCCCTGAGTAGCCCGTGTGGCCCCTAAGGGCCATGTCCTTCACTACCCTCTGGGTTTTGCTGCGGTTGACTGTCCTCTTGCACTATCTCCTTACCGACAACGGAGATGCATGAGTCTTGCTTCTCCCAACGGGGGTTCAGCGGCGGTGAGTACTGCAGCACTGCTGACCAGTGCCCCCAAGCTTGTTTTGCTTCTTGAGTTCCCTGCTGCTGCCTCCACCTCTCTGGGGCTGTTGCCAGGCACCCAAATATGACTTCCCCCTGTCTGCGGCATTCTGAATGGTGATGCAGCGCTCCCCTGGAGCCCTAGGTGTGTGTAGGTCGATGACCCACTTTGTGATCGGGGGTGTTCTACCCTCCTCCGTCCGTGGTCATGTGGCTGCCTTCCCCATCCGACCCTGCGTGAAACCTTCGAGTCAACTGCTTTGTTGTTTTTGTGTTGTATTTTTGTGTGTTCCGCCATGTAGGGTTGATGCAGTCAGTTCCCATGGCCTGGGTCCTCCATCTTGGTGGTTTTGACCTACCCTCATTGTTGCTGGACTGCTCCTTGTTCACCTGCCTGTTATTTTCATCAAGTCTTTACCCCCTTTGGTCTCCTACTCACCTCCCATCTTATACTTTCATCGATTCACAAAATGTTTATGATTGTTGGTCCCCAGCCGGTTTGTATGTCTTTTACTGTGACTATTTGGTAAGTACTTTCTCTCTTGCCGGTCTGCCTGACCCGATTATGCATTCCTTACCCCTTTTTACCATTCCCCCCTACCTTCCATGCCCCATTTGATGTGTGTCTTGGCTGTGCTGTGCGCTAATAAGTCATGTTATTATGTTTTCACTGTGTTTCTCCTATGTTACACTTGGCTCCTGTAACTGATGTAATTTTGCAACTTGTAACTCATTGATCCTCATTTAAAGCACTCTGATACCTACGGGTCTAGTCAGCGCTATATAAAACTCTGCAAATAAATAAATTAAAAAAATCCTTAATAGGTTTAAACATTTGATGTGCCTGTTGTATTGCAACTGTATGGTGTAACTCAATGGTACACTTACAGAGCAATTCTTCTTATCATATGGTACTCAACATGGCTGCCCCCTCTCTCATCTTTAGTTTCTCTTTATGCTGATGATATAATGCAGGGTGTAGTGTTTTGGTAATGTTTCAACATCCATATCAATAGGAATAAATCCTAATTAATTCCCCTCACAGATGCGACTGTACCTTGCAACCTCGAGTTTGCCCTGCAATAGTGTCCAGACTCAAATATTTAGGCATTTAAGTTCACAGAGACCACTCTGAAGTCATCCGCTGCAAATACAGGACTGCCCTAAGCAGACTTGAGAGTCAGGTAGAGCGATGGATTAAGCTCCCATAATGTATGGTTGGGTGGATAGCTATTAAAAAAAATATTGCACTGCCTCAATTTAAATATTTTTTTTAAACATCCATATTACTCTTACTAACAATTTCGTCATCTCCTTGCGCAGTCCTCTCATTCGGTTAATATGTGCTGCTTTCCAGCCCGCATTAGTTGGGAGGTCCTTATGCTTCGTTATGAGTGTGGTGGTTTTGGTGTTCCTGATTTTTGACTATACCTTTATGAAGTTCAGACCATTATGCTTATTATCACTAGTATCATCCAACAACCTGTCTACCATTTCCTAAGCCCAAAGGGCCTTGCTACTACACCTTCCATTGTCCTCTATATTGCCTCAGGGCCTTCCACATGATCCTAACATGATACAGATGAACACTACCACTAGCTGAGCTTGGTCTAAACTCTTATGATATCTCAGCGGTGACACCCTAGACTCATCAAAACTTCCAATGATGAAGAATCCCATGCTCCCGCTCACTTTAGAACAACTGGTGCAGCGCCATCCTTGTGCACATAGTTCCATTATGGCTAAGAGAGGACAGTCTGCAATTATGGTGAAGTTCATAATCCACCAGTTACATTGTACACTATGTGAAGCATTACATGCCTGTTGTGTCCTGCGAGACACATTTTAGTGTCTCGACAGGCACTGATTTAGTAGCCACTCCCCTATGGGAGTGGGCACACATACACCCCACAGCCATTCACCACCAGTGTCACGAGTGACGTGACCCGGCTAATGAAAGAGCCGGAGTGCACATGCTCATGGCCAGTTAAATAACGACATTCACGGTGTCTGTGTGATTCCTTAATCAGCATGTGGGCCTAGAGCTCACAACAGCACATTAGCGATGAGCGGGTGTTGCCCCGCGTGTAGGCTTGAAGCTGTTTGGGGCCCGCGTGGAGGAAATGTGGCTTGAGTCGAAGGCCCACCCTCGTGCCGACCACTGGCTGAATGTGGCACGGTCAGACGTTGGCCATCCAGAGCCCGCACCAGCGAAGCTGTCATGACCCTCCTATTGACCGTGTGAGCCGCAGGAGGTCCAATGGAGTAAAGAGAAAGTAAGCTAGCGCTGTGCCAAGGCTGGCTCCACATCGACAACCCTCCCATGAACGGCGAGAAGCATGCCCACTCCAGGAGTGCCCACAGTGGCAGAGCGAGAGACCAGGCAGTGTGGTGAGCCAGAGTTCCCGCAAGGTAGGAAATAGTGGATCGGTCTACGGCCGCACCAAGGGTGAATATGAAGCTTCTCCGCATCGATCAGAGGTGAGCCTTCACGCCAGACACGGTCCGCAGTGGGACAGTGCGCCGCCAGCGTTGCAGCTGCAAGAAACGGCAGGGCAGTTGCCCTCCACCATAGAATTTTCCTTGTCCGCAAAGTGCCAGCAAGCCCCCTACAAAGGCCCACATCGTTGGGCCATCTAAGAAAAAGGACAGCCTACCTTGCCTCCGACGTCGGCACCCATCTCCAGCCCTCGCGGTGCTCGCGGTGTAAGGAGAGACCGTCGAGGCATCATTGAAGAGATGCGGTGCTGACATCGGTGAAGAAGGAATTGGGGACGCATCGGAGGGTGGAAGGCCTGAGAGATTTCGTACTTTAATCTCTGCCACCGCGTAGGGGACGGGGCCCTACCCCTGTCTATCTTGGTATTAGCGAACCGCAAATGGTAAATGCGGCATGTACGAGTGCTTTACTTGTCGTCCTAGCTCTGAATGCACTGCGTACATGTTATTCTGCTTCACTACGCGGGTTCCATTTTGGAAGCAGTGGCCATCTTGTCATTGCCCTCACATAGGCTATAATGGAGCAAATACGGGCCTCACAGTACATGTGCTTCTCCTCTGACTTCTCTGTGACCTGGGCAGCTGGCTCTGCTGCCCCGGGTCAAACTGGTCTCACGAGCTCCCCTTCCTCCGTCCACCTGTGATTAGCATCAGGGCTCGACCCATCATAAAACCCTTCTCATCCTACACAAGCCCCTGGCTAATCTCTTCCACACCTGCTTGTTCCTGCTTTATGACTTGTTTCCCAAAACAGGAGATGCTCATGTTTATTGGGGGGTCTGTTTACATCTAATGTGGGATCTGAACCTTACTGTGTAAATCATTGTGAGCTGGCCGAACTGGAATGTGGGATGGTCATCATGACTCTGCCTTTTCTTTGTAACATATCCTTGTATATTGCCGTATCATAAAACCTAGGAATGTACGCTTGAGGCCGAAAAAGGCCTATTTAAGATGAAGTCCGTTTCCATGATTTTCAGCAGTCTCCTGAGAACATACACGCTGTTGTACTTCTAGGATACCTGTCATTGGTCTGCAGCCAATAAACGATTCTTTGACTTCACCCAGAAGACTCTGTGTTTCTGTAGGTCCGGAACAGGGTGAAACCCAGAAGTCATAGGGTGTGTGCCCCTGCACCGCTGGGTCTAAAATACCCAGTACTTCAGTTTGGCGCCCAACTCGGGCCGATTTCAGCGGTACCAGTCCAAGCCAGAGGTTCGTGAGGAGCTTCGTGTGGAAATTCCGGAGGAAGGCCGCCACTTCATCGACCCCTGCATGTCGACGTGGTCCGAAAGTCTTTTCTGCGAGGTTCTCCGCGTCCCGACGGCTACGAAGGACTGCTGCCCTGATTAATCGACCTGTTTTGGACCCTTGACGAGTTTGAGAGAGCGAAACAATCGAGAGAGTCTTCTGGTGACGTCATCGATCAGCAATATTCAGTTAAGTATAAGTGGAGCGTCTCCCATTTGTTTTGGTATCCCTTGGGATCGTTTGGTTTGATTTGGTAATTGGTGATTTGGTGTTTGCAAACCCCAAAGCCAGAGGACTCGTGTATTCACGAGACTATCGTAATCGATAATCCTTTGACGTTTGGATCTAGACTAGTGAGCGAAGATGCCTGGTTCTGGAATATTTGGTAGATTATTCTGTTTGGGTTGTGGGAAAGATTTCCAGCTAGAGGAATCATGTCCGGTTCCTCCGGTTGGAACTCCAACTTATGAGCTCTATGTAAAACATGGCGTAGGCCCCATTGCATATAACGAAGTATGGATCCACTACACTAGGAAAGACGGTGTTTTAAAATGGCCCCAAAATGGTAGTTTCGATACCGATATCTTAGATAATTTGGAAATTAAATTGTTTAAGAAGAAAGCCCGGCCGGCGATGTTTGACTCTTTCCGCTTATGGCGAAAGGAAGCCAAACAGAAAGGAATTAAGCTAGCGAAAAAGAATAAAAGAGAGAGAGGTATGTCAGTAATGCAGGCAGCTGTACAATTTAAAGACAATGAGGAGGAGCAGATGAGCGAGCAATTGCACAGGCAGCGTAAGTTAGGGATTGACAAATGTTACCCGGCTTTACCACACTCTAAGCAGAATGAGTCCGAAGACAAGGAGAAAGATCCCCTGATGTCACATTTGTTGAGTTCGCCACCCCCATATGCGCAAAATGCCACGGCGCCTCCCCAGCTTGTGAATATGCCACCTCCAGTTAATATATTGCAAGCTTTGCCGCAACCGCCTGCTGCTGTGCAGCCGGCTCTTATTCATGTAACGCAGCCCTCTCAAGGGCCGCCAGTTGTGCTTCCCACTGCCCCCGCACTTCCTGTGACTTTGCCTAATTCAGCAGCTGCTTCCCCCAACACTTTTTCTTGCACTACTCCAGTACCGGTTTCTACGTCCTCTTTTCTTCCCTCTGTTTTCCCCCCTGTTTCTGCCTCAGCTTCTCCTTCAGCGCGACAGCGTTTAGCTAATGTGGTTACTTCATTAATGTCGCCTCTCTTTGAGTTGTCTGGTGCGACTCCTGGTTTGCAGCGTAAGCAATTGCGTAGTCAGTTGCCTACCCCTGATGAGAAGACGGTAATAGACAGCATGGCGCGTAGATGGATTGTTTTTCCTTCATTGTATGATGTGGAATCAGTTGTCAGTGTTTTCCATCAGTGGGATGCCCCGAAGCAGAGATATGTGTTCGAGAAAATGTGCGAAATTCTCTGTGAAGAATTGGAGGATAGTGGTAGAAATCCGAGGCCGCAAGAATTGTGTAGAGTGAGGTTTGATTTTGGAACTGGTATAATTGTGGACCGCGATATAGATAAAGCAGTCGCGGTTGTATTGTCCTTTAGGAATGATGATTGTCAACAGTCATTGTTCGAACAAGATGTCCTTGCGGGGAAGAAGGTAAAGGCGCGACAATACCCCATGAGAGAAGTTCCCCCGGTATGGAAGGAAGCGGTTGCAGCTGTCGGTGGTAACCCCGCTGTGGCAGCACATTTCCAGCGTGTTTGGGTGCATGTTCCATGGAAGCGTTCTGAGGTGTTAGCGCTTAAGCAGTCCTTACCTGATCCCCGTAAAAACCCAGCAGGTTATTATCAGGAGTTGTCACAGACGGCAGGATCATGCGTTATGAATCTGGCCGACATAGACATGTTGTTTGGTAATGATGTTCCACAGCCCCTATGGGGGTCAATCCGTAATGCGGATCATGATGCAGAACTAGGAGATACATGGGCTAACATTATTGCTGCTGATGCAAGACAAACTGGTGGCGCGAAACCTGAGCCTTTAGTAGCTGAACTCCCTGGTAGAATCATCACGTATATGAAGACACTAATGCCTGCAATGCGCGTAAATTGGGACAAGTTATCTGCATGCAAGCAGAAGAAGGATGAGACAGTGTCAGACTTCTTTACTAGGTTTGAAGAGACGTTTATTGACCACAGTGGGCAGGATATGAGTACTGAGGGTGGCCAACGGTTATTTGTGGATAAATTTGTGCAGAATTTACTTCCTGACCTGTGTAAAAAGTTGAAAGACTCAGAGAGTTCTTGGGCTGTTTCCTCTTCAGCACAAATACTGGCTACTGCACAGTATTATGAAAACAGAGATAAAGACGAGAAAGATAGAACAGAGAAGAAAACGAAGGAATTGAAGACGAAGGTCCTTTTACAGCAGGCCTATCCACCACGTGGAGGTCAGAATAATTATAGGCAGCCCCCAGGTGTCTATCACCAACCCCAACAGTTTCAGAACAATCAGCAAATGAACGGGTATCATCAACCACGTTTCCCTGTAGGTCCCAACCAATGTTCATACTGCAAGGAGGAAGGTCATTTTAAATATAGTTGCCCTAGATTAATGCAGCGGAATGGTAATATGTATGGCGCAAGAGGTAGAGGTGGTCAGCAAGCTCCTAGAGGTAGAGGGCGTGGAAATGTTCCCCAGAACGCGCGTCCTCTGCCGCCTCAAAATACCATTAATAGTTTTGATCAACAGGCTAATGCGACTAGTAATACGGCCCAGTATTATAATAATGATTATTATGCAGAGGATGGCGATGCAGAAAATAATGATTACTAGGACAGCCATAGACAGAGAGAGGGAGTTGTTTCAGTGCCAGTGGATCAGAGTGGACCGTATGTTGAGGTGACTACAGCAAATGTAACGGAGCCTTTTCTGCTAGACACTGGTGCTGCAAAGAGTTCTATTATGCATTCCAAACTCCCTGGCGCACCTTTGTCTGGCGATATAAATGTTTCAGTAGGTTTTTCTGGCGCCCCTGTTAGGAACCCGATTTCTAGTCCCATGTCACTTTCTGTTGGACCTTGCGAGCTGAAAGCACCCCTCATCCTGACGACAGGTTGTGGTGAGAATTTACTGGGATTAGATTTGTTGAAAAGATTGCATGCTACATTGTATTGTTCTCCTTCGGGAGTGCAACTTACATTAGGTAAGAAAGTGATTTCCCCAATGTACGTGTCCAAAAATACAATGCCACCTGAATTGTCGTCCCTTCCGGATGCCCTCTGGGCTACTGGTCCCAATGATGTGGGCCTCTTGGAGATACCGCCATACGTGGTGACTTTAAAGGCTAATGTCAGACTGCCACGTATTCCCCAGTACAAAATCTCTAATGAAGGCCAGAAAGCATTGTTAGACATTGTCAGCGACTTGATTAATAAGGGTGTGATTGAAGAGACAAGAGGCAACGTTTGCAATAGTCCGATTTTACCTGTCTTAAAACGGACGGATCCTTCACAGCCACCTGTTTACAGATTCGTGATTGATCTTAGAGAGGTTAATAAGATTGTTGTGCCACAGTTTCCAGTTGTCCCTGATATAACTGCCTTGTTAACGATGATTCCAGCCTCTGCTGCATGGTTTTCAGTGATCGATTTAAAGAATGCTTTCTTTAGTATCCCAATTGCAGAAGAGAGCAGAGACATTTTTGGGTTTAGTCTGGGAGGCCGAAGCTTCCGCTTCAAACGCGCTCCCCAGGGCTATTGTGAGAGTCCATCCATATATAGTCAAGCTTTGAAAGCGCAGCTTGATGCACTTGTTTTACCTAGTGGCGCTGTCCTGATTCAGTACGTGGACGATTTACTAATCGCCGCGGATACTGAGAAGATCTGTAAAGAAGCCACATTGTCACTGTTGCGCCATTTATCCGCTTTCCATCATAAGGTGTCTCTCTCTAAGCTGCAATATTGTCGACAAGAAGTGACCTACTTAGGTCATCTGTTATCGAAGGAGGGAAGGAGACTGACCCCAGAAAGAATTCAAGCCATTGCACAGTTGAGTGTGCCAAAGACACAGAGAGAAGTGCGTGCTTTCTTGGGCATCACTTCATACTGTAGGCATTGGATCCCTAGCTTTTCCTTGCTGGCGAAACCTTTGTTAGCCTTAACATGCAAAGACACACCAAATCCTATCCCATGGTCTGAAGAGTGCCAGAAAAGTTTTGTGGAATTGCGTAATGCATTGTGTTCGGCACCTGTGTTGGGTACTCCTGACTACAGTAAACCTTTTACATTGTATGTTCACGAGAAAGATGGATGTGCGTTGTCAGTGTTAACACAGCCTTTTGGCGACAGACCGCGCCCATGCGCATATTTTTCATCCACCTTGGACCCGGTAGCAAGGGCATTGCCAAGCTGTCTGAGAGCGACAGCTGCTGCAGCAATGTCTATCCGACAATCTGCTGGTTTGGTAATGGATAACACATTGATTGTTATGGTTCCACATGCTGTAGACACATTATTGAATAGAACCAAGACACAACACTTGACTAGTGCACGATTATCGGGCTATGAACTTACACTGTTAGCCAATCACATACACATAAAGAGATGCAATACGTTGAATCCAGCTACGTTGTTGCCGATTCCAGCAGACTCAGATGAGATTGAGCAACATGACTGCCTGTTCAGAACGGAAGAAGAGACGAAAGGAAGAGTGGATCTGAAAGATACTCCCCTGATTGAGTGTGATGGTACTTTATGGGTGGATGGTTCATGCTTCAAGCTCCCTAATGGTGACACGACTGCTGCATATGCTATCACGACTTTACATACGGTTGTGGAAACTGCACGAGTGCCACATAATTCGGCTCAAGCAGCAGAGTTAATTGCCCTCACGAGAGCATGCGTGTTGTCTGAAGGAATGAGAGTGAATATATACACAGATAGCCAGTACGCCTTTGGCGTGGCTCACAATTTTGGGCGACTGTGGAAAGAGCGTGGGTTCCTGACGTCACATGGAGCTAAAATTCAGAATGGCAAGCTGGTGAATGATCTCCTTGAGTCACTGATCCTACCGTTGCAAGTTGCGATCATGAAATGCAGTGCGCACAGGAAAGTTACTGATGATGTTGGTCGTGGGAATGCGTTTGCTGATGAGACCGCGAAAGAAACGGCACAGAATGTAAAGACTAGAATGTATGTTGCAGGCCCCGCAAGATGGGTTAATGATGTGGGAATGTGTGAGAACACCATAGAGAGTGTGAGGTCGCTTCAGGCTGAAGCCACAGAGGAAGAGTTAAGCAAGTGGAGAGAGAGTATGGGTAAGTTGGATGAGAATGGTTGTTGGATTGATCTGACAGAACATAGGCGATGGTTGTTGCCTGACGCATATGTGCTTCCAGTAGTTACTATGGCACATGGAATGGCACACATCAGTACGAAAGGTATTTGCAAGTTGTTGGCTCCAGTATGGCAGAATGTTGGGATTCCCAAGTGTGCAGAGAATGTGGTCAAGAATTGTATGGTATGTTTGAAGTACAACCCTGGTAGGGGAACCCCAACTCCAGCCGGTCACTTTGCACCCCCATCATGTCCATTCGAAGTTTTGCAGCTGGACTTTATTCACATGGAAAGATGCAACAACCTAAAATATGTACTAGTGGTTGTTTGTGCTTTCTCAAAATGGATAGAGGCTTATCCTCTGAAAGATAACACTGCCCTGTCCACAGCTAAAGCCCTTGTGAAAGAGTTCTTTCCCAGGTTTGGAATGCCGAGAATGGTGTGGTGTGATAATGGAAGTGAGTTTGTGGGTAAAGTGATGAAGAATGTATGTGAAGGATTAGGTATCCAGCAGAAATTCCATGCTGCAAATCACCCCCAATCAGCTGGACTGGTAGAACGCTACAATGGACCCTTAAAGCTCAAGTTGGCCAAAATCCAGGCGAGCACCGGTCTTAAATGGCCTGATGCCCTGCCTTTAGCACTCCTGTCCACCAGAATGACCATACACTCACGAGTGGGACTTAGTCCTTACGAGGTCGTCTTTGGCCGCCCGGCCAACGTATGGGGTGTGCCAAGGCCCACGAAGTTTAGTGAAATAGAGCATCCAGTACTGCTCGATTACCTGTATGATTTGACTGTTAAACTGCGTGTTTTGCACCAACAGGTACATGATACTCTCCCTCAAGCCTCTGAAACTCCTGGACACCCTATCAACCCTGGTACGTGGGTCCTGGTCCGGAATTTCCAGCGCAAGAGCAACGACGAGCCTCGCTGGATCGGCCCTCACCTTGTTCTACTGTCGACAAGATCAGCAGTGCGAGTGAAAGGGAAGAAGCACTGGATCCATGGTACCCACTGCAAAATAGTCCCCTTGCTTTTGCCATATGACCAGTGGGTCCAGGAGGGTATCGTCGACTCTGAGACAGACACTGTACCTCGTTTCATACCATTCAGTGACGCACGCATAAGAGACACAGTTTCAGACCAAGAGAGTGACAATATTCTGCAGGAAGCTGTGCCACCATCAAATCGACTGGACACCACTGAGCCTGAACTTTTGTTCCGAGACCAAACAGCACCTGGCCGTCTCCGTTATAATTTGAGACCTAGGCCCATGGACAAATAAAGATTTCCTTACTATTTCCTTTTTGACATTTTTTACTCTCCCATCTGAAAGACTTTCTTGATTTTTTGTTTTTCGAACCACCATCCGGGTTCTGCCGCAGGGTCGCGGTGCCAAGACTTTGGGGTACAGGCCGAAGACGTTAGGTCGACGGTTCTGGTTGGTCTAGGGCGTTTCCCTGGACTGACAGGCGTACTCCTCAGCAGAAGAAACTCATCCGCCGCGAGCGGCCCGAGTAGAGGATGGAGTTTTTTAAGATGGAGAGACCCGTTGAGGAAATGAACTTTAAAGCCAGGATGTGTAGAATTGTAAAAAGTAAATGTTTTGTCTTTTTGTGCCTTTTTACACTGTGTAGTATCATGATGTTTATTGTAGGACTTGTGTTCTTCTCCGCTCAAAAGTCCATTGCACCCACTCAACAGCCTACACCTCTTTCTACTGCCTCCTCTCACTCTTTTCACCCTCTGCCTGAGCACGAACAGACCAGACGATCCGAATTTGTAAATAACTCGTTTATCCAGCTCCTGCACCAGCACCAACTGGTAATGAATACGACCAATTGCTGGGTCTGTGGGTTAATGCCACATACCATTAATAAGGGTATTCCCTACCTGGTGCTGCCGTATAGTTACAATGGATCGTCATGGGCATTCCAGACCATGTTTCTTTATGCTCTAGATACGTACTCCCCTCGCCAACCGCGTTCCATCAGACCTATCACCAATAATAAGGCTTTGATGAAAGGAGTTGCCGATATGAGTAGGGATATTGATGCATATTCATCCATTCCCAAGGAAGAGCTGAGACCTTATGTAGGATGGAACGCGACGGGGTATAGTATTAGTCTGGGTGAAAGACAGCGACAAATCTCATCTCCAATCTGGGTCGTACCCCACATGGGTCGGTTCTGCTTACAGGGTAATGGTCAGAACCCTAGGGCTCAACTGGGAAGAAGTGACTGTACTGAAACGTACACTTTCCCGTCACAGTTTTCCCCTGCGTTTCTGGCTGCCAAGGGCACATATTTCATCTGTAATGATCGAGCATATACATGGTTGCCCCCTGATTTCTCGGGCACATGTTATATTGCGAATCTGCTACCGCCGACATTCACTGTTGCTTCTGATTATCACAAGACCAGAGTTGTGAGAGGTGTGATAAGTAAGGATGACACTGCCGGTCAGGAAGCAGGAGATTTCTTCTTGGGTTTCCTGCCGTTTTGGGGACCTATGGTCAATAGTAGGAACCTGAGACAGCTGACACGTGTGGTTGAATCCACTATAAATGTAACGGCTGGTGCCCTTAGTAATCTGACAGCTGAGCTCCAAGCGGATCGCCTTATGACTTTGCAGAACCGCATGGTTCTAGACGTTATTCTTGCAGACCGCGGTGGGGTATGCAAGGTTATCCAATCCAGTTGCTGCATTTTCATACCAGATAACGCTCCAACGGTGTATCAAGCCATCTCCAAACTCCATAAAATATCTGAACCCATACACGTGGATAAGGGAGATTGGTCACTGGTGGGATGGTTCTGGGAACTGATATCTGCCTGGGGTTGGAAAGTTCTGATGGTCATTGGAATGATCTTAGCCATTCTTTTCCTGTTCTGTCTGTGTATACAGTGTGCTCCTGCGATATGTGGCCTCTGTGCTACCTTATGTGTAAGGAAGCCTGTATCGAGGGACGAGCTAAGTAATAGGATGATGCTACAGCAACATCTCCATGACTTTGCGGACATTGACCTAGACTCGGATTGAGATGAGTATAGTGATTGCCTATGTAAGGGCAAAAGGAGGGTCTGTCGTACTTTAATCTCTGCCACCGCGTAGGGGACGGGGCCCTACCCCTGTCTATCTTGGTATTAGCGAACCGCAAATGGTAAATGCGGCATGTACGAGTGCTTTACTTGTCGTCCTAGCTCTGAATGCACTGCGTACACGTTATTCTGCTTCACTACGCGGGTTCCATTTTGGAAGCAGTGGCCATCTTGTCATTGCCCTCACATAGGCTATAATGGAGCAAATACGGGCCTCACAGTACATGTGCTTCTCCTCTGACTTCTCTGGGACCTGGGCAGCTGGCTCTGCTGCCCCTGGTCAAACTGGTCTCACGAGCTCCCCTTCCTCCGTCCACCTGTGATTAGCATCAGGGCTCGACCCATCATAAAACCCTTCTCATCCTACACAAGCCCCTGGCTAATCTCTTCCACACCTGCTTGTTCCTGCTTTATGACTTGTTTCCCAAAACAGGAGATGCTCATGTTTATTGGGGGGTCTGTTTACATCTAATGTGGGATCTGAACCTTACTGTGTAAATCATTGTGAGCTGGCCGAACTGGAATGTGGGATGGTCATCATGACTCTGCCTTTTCTTTGTAACATATCCTTGTATATTGCCGTATCATAAAACCTAGGAATGTACGCTTGAGGCCGAAAAAGGCCTATTTAAGATGAAGTCCGTTTCCATGATTTTCAGCAGTCTCCTGAGAACATACACGCTGTTGTACTTCTAGGATACCTGTCATTGGTCTGCAGCCAATAAACGATTCTTTGACTTCACCCAGAAGACTCTGTGTTTCTGTAGGTCCGGAACAGGGTGAAACCCAGAAGTCATAGGGTGTGTGCCCCTGCACCGCTGGGTCTAAAATACCCAGTACTTCAGAGACCAAAGCACCTGACAGTAGGGAAGGTGCGAGAGGGGGCTGGACAAGGCAGTGCTATCACAAGCATGGCTGCCCGTGAACTATAACGCCACCAAGTGGGTATTCGTGGCACCACATCCCAATCCGGAGGCATCACGAGCAGAGTGTGAGAAAAGCCCCCAGGTGAGACTACTCCATTCACCAGCCAAAGCGACGCGCAACACTGCCTGCACGAGATAGATTGCTATTACGGCTCCAGCGCTGCCCAGGCCGCACGGGCATCCTCCATACTTTTCAAGGCTAGAAATCAAGTGCGGACTGCATGGCCTACAAGGACAGCCATAAACAGTGCCACCTAGCTGCCTGTTTCAACATTCAACACCCTCTGCATGCTGCGAGGTGGTTAGCGCGGCAAAGCGAGAGACAGGCATAGAGACATGGAACTATGATGAGATGCACCACAGGCTGTATTCCCCACACTTGTCAGCCTGCACTCCTGCCACCAATAAAACTCGCATCCCTTACACCCTCTACCTCGCGGTGAAGAGGAGGCACAGGGCTGCTTGAATAGAAGCACTTTGGGGAACAGCCCATTAAGGCCAGCAGCGACCCTGCCAGCAGAGTAGAAGAGCACAGGCAGAATCCTATCCAGCACATTCGGCCTTCCCAATACCGCTAGCCTGCTGCAGAATCGAGGCAACTGCAGCCTGCAACGAGTAAGGACAGCGCTACCTAGTGGCTACAGTTTCAAACCGCGCCCCAATCCGCCAATCAAGGAATCTGTAGAAGGCTGTCAAAGGCTCATCCAGGACTAGGGCTGAATGCACCATGAGCCCCCTTAGTGGCAGTAGGCCACTGCCACACCACAGCACCTCAACTCACCTCTACTAAGGGAGCACTGTTCGCCACAAGAGGGTGGAGAGACGCTCCAGTACAAAGAGTGCTCACTGAGTTACTGCAGAACCACAGCATCATAGTGGCCAAAATCAGCAGCAGAGAGCCCTGGGACACTATGATGCTGAACTGCCATGTGCCAGAGGGAAGCACAGAAAGCCCTGTGTGTTGTGTGGAAGGAGATGCTCAAGCAAGCCAAGGCAGATGTAAGTGTGAAGCAAGAAAGAATAACTGGTGCAGAGAGCGCGCCACCAGCGGTGGCCCAACGCAACCACAAGTGAGAAGAGTGCGCCACACACCCCTGGTAGTGAACGACTACCACCGCAAGAAGGAAGAGCAGGCACACCAGGTGCCAGAAGAGGGAGCCCAAGAAAAAATGAAGAATGTGCAGTCCGAGGCACGTGCCGCATGCACCCAGAAGTGGGCTAGCACAGGTGCACACCCAGGAGGAAGAGAGACCTATCCAAAAGCAAAAAAGCACTGCTGGAATCAGCAGGGAGATCCAACACATCTCCGCAGAAGCAACAGCAATGGAGCCCGGAAGAGGCCAAAGGCAGCACAGTGTCCTCCCTCACACTGCCACAAGCAGAAGTCGTCAGTGACCCAAGACAGGCAAGTGGAGAGTCGTACACCACAAGTGGCCAGCAGCCACCACTAGCTCACTACTGCCCGCGGAAGCCATTCCTGGAGAGGGAATAACCCGGAGTAGGAGCGTTGAGAAGCTGCCTGAAGAAGGATCACCCAAGATGAGTGGCTGCTTGCCATGCAACTGAGAAGAGCGACTGAAGTTTTGCCTCAGTGGTCTGGAGACCATTGAAGTTCAACGGCCCTGTTGGCCTTGTTAGAACATGGTGCATGTCATTGCACCTGAAGAAGAAGGAGAGTGGAAATTGTGTCACCCCGAAGAGCTGGACAAACGCAGGGGGGTCAAAGACAATGAGAGGAGAAGCACGAGGACTCGTAGCACCACAAGCCAAGAACACATCCAAAGACACCTGACAGCCACCAAGGCGAATCAACAGCCCTGGTGACAGCACCAAGGGAGAACCACACGTAAGCCGCAGCAAGCGCAAACCGCGTCGCTCCCTTCACTTCACAGTGAGACCGTCCAGCCCCGAGTGTCGGCAGTCGGAGTCGATTGGCATCCCTGCTCCTGACCGCAAATGCCAGTGGTGCAAGAAAAGATTCACAAGAGGCAGTCATGTGGCTACGACGTCCATCCAGAAACTTCTTCTCCTAGTTAATCATCACCACCTGTCGTCCAGGCCCAATGGCAGCTACGTCATCAGTGCCATGTGCCTGACACCGCACTCAGCAAGATATGTGGAAGTCTAACCGGAGGGTCTGCACCAAGAATCGGACAACCAGCTGAGGTCAAAAGGGGAAGTCATGAGTGGCAGGGCCGGACGATGAAGAAAACCCAAGCTTCAACAGGAGTGAGACCTGACACAGCGACAGCAAGGGAAGAGGGAGATAACCCGAGAAGGAACTGGCAACTGCACAGCAGGAGTCTGGAGAGTAAGCCGCACAGCCTGCGCGAATCGAGACTCAAGCCCCACATTTCTCAGCCTGTCCATTACCCCTCCATCATCAAAGTCCCAACAGCCCAAGAAGTACAAGTACATGCATGCAAGTGCCTCCCCAGACAACATGGAGGTACCTGGCCACTCCCTGCCTCAGGTGATCGACTCCAGACTAGACATCTGCATCCATCAAGGCAAGTCATCACCCGCCTTTGTCCCGATTCACCACATGGCTAGTGACGCTACCATACCAGTCCTCATCAAGTGCATCTACCGACACCATCTCGGATACACCTGGATTGGAGTCCAACACTATTGCCAAACTATCCAACAAGAAGACTCAGAGGTTTGTGCGAGAGATTGGCTACTGGCTCCTCGGTGGTTCACACCTGCCCCCTGCCGGCAGACATGCAGCCCCATTGCAGCCTTCCAGCAGTCCCGTGGCAAGCCTGATGAAGGGCCTCCCCAGGCGGGAGAGCTGGAAGAGACATTGTCCCACCAACAGGTCACCGGGCACAGCAAGACAACCTCATAGAGACTTTAGGTGATCTGGAAATAATCCAGTGGACTGTAACCCTGGACTCCCACCATGATCCTGACGCACCCAATCAATAAACTGTTGTTATCCACCACATACCATCCTCCATGTCAGCGAAACGAAGCTGCCTGGGACTAAAGGACATGCTTAGACCGGCACGTTCCCAATGCGCAGCTGACATCTACAGCAAGCTTTCTTGTCCTGAGCCACTCAGGTTAAATGATGAGTGCCCGCTGAGATCATCCTGCTACAGTCACAGTCACCAGTCCCTGTCTGATGGCTTCCGGAAGCCTGACCCAAGAAGCTGATGGAACCTGTGGTGCATATTTTGTTATTGTTTTATCTCTACAGGTTGAACTAATGAGTTTTTGTTTTTCATTAAAATCTTGGAGGAATGTTGTGTCCTGCGAGACACGTTCTAGTGTCTCGACAGGCACTGATTTAGTAGCCACTCCCCTATGGGAGTGGGCACACATACACCCCACACCCATTCACCACTGGTGTCACGAGTGACGTGACCCGGCTAATAAAAGGGCCGGAGTGCACGTGCTCGTGGCCAGTTAAATAACGACATTCATGGTGTCTGTGTGATTCCTTAATCAGCATGTGGGCCTAGATCCCACAACATCACACATGCCTACCCAGCTGAACTGCAATATTTCTCATCACTCTCCCTAGCGATCGTCTCACCACACAGCTAGGGTTGGACTGAGCTCACTGAGTTTAAATCTGCAGAATTCCGTGGAGTTACCAAAAATCTCCACCAAATTCCATGCAGTTCTGCAGTGGGTGAAGTTTTGCTTGGCCACCCCTAGATTAGCACTTGTTGACTAACTGTTAGAATTGGGATTTCTGGCTGGCTAAGGCGTGCGCCAAAGCCAGGCAGAAACCACCACTCTAGTCAGGGCAAGGAAGTTACCCGCCAAAGATAACCCCTGCTCATCCCCTTGGTAGCTTGGCACGAGCAGTCAGGCTTATCCTGGAGGCAATGTGTAAAGCATTTGCGCACGCACCCAGCAACAACATCCCAGGCCCACCACAAAAGAAACTTCACACAAGGTTATATAAAAATAGACTTTGTATTATCATAACACATTAGAATAGTAAGCACATATTATACAGGGTGCCACCTGGCACTAGGTCATATTTACAAGGGATTATTTACACCTGACCGGGCCCACTGGACCACTGTCAGTACCATCACAAAGTGAACTTAGTAAATGTAGAATTTATCATAAACATAGAACATCACCAGTGACTACTGGTAATCACTGTACTTAACATCGGCCTGTAACAGAAACTACATTATGCACAGCATCACACCAAGCGCACATAACATTCGGTGCCAACCTCACCATCATAAACACATGAGGCAATCACCTCACCAGTCTAAACGCATTGGACCCTAACCTCCTAATTATCATTACATTAGGGAATAACTCTCACTAGCATAAACCATAATATGCGAACCAACCTCATAATCATAAAACACATTTAGAGGTATAACACAGGGTGCGTAAATCATACTAAATGAATAACATTTCCTAGCACCACGCTCACATTAGAAATCTAACGCATTAGACACTAACATCTTAATCACAACTCACATTAGGCATAATCACATGCACATAAATCACATTAGGGCCTGATGCCCTACAAAACTCACAGTCCCCCCCTGTCCAACTGACCATCTCAAGCAGGGCTCAAATGCCCTATGTCCCAAGAGTCAGGGCTGCTGCCTAGGCAGGGAAGGTCAAGGGTGCGCCACGGCGCAAGACCTAAACGTTGCAGCTACCCACTACTTGCTGGGCAGCTGTGAAAATACTGGGGCAGAGGAGTGCATCTCACTCCTAATTCAACAACCATGCCCCCCCCCAAAGAACAACCTAAATGCTGAAGCTGCCCACTACTTGCTGGGCAGTTGTGAATCTCCAAATGAGACCTGGCACCACTGTGCCGCTTCTGAACCTCTCAGGGACTGCTAAAATAATATAGCCCTGTTGTTGCAGTGGCCCGCAACTGTGGCGCTGCTGTGAAGAAAATAAAGAACTGGCACCACTGTGCCTGGGGACCCCCAATGGGGCCACTTCAATCAAATTAACCCATCGGTGCAGCTGCCCACTATCATGTGGGGCAGCTGGTAAAATCTCATAGGCATGGGCACCGGGGCGGGCACCGACAATGTGCCCCGACACACCCCCAATAACCAACACTGTCCGTGTGAGCCCCCACCGGCCTCTTTCTGCAAAACATGCCCCCTTGTTGGAGTGGCCCACAACAGCGGGACCGCTCAGGCACCAACACTGTGCCTCCCGCCTCACTACTTAAGCCCCACTCACCGAGACTTCACCTGGAGCCGGCGAGGCTCCGGATGGCTGGGGCAAACGCGGGGCTCTCTGGCAGCCTTCCTTCACCCAGGCCCCCTCCGGGGACTTCTGCACATCAGCAGCTGAACGCGGGGCTTCCCCTCAGTCACGGGAGCCCCGCTCAGCATCGATCTCTTCTCACTCGCGGGGCTTCCCTCCTCCTTCGAGGAAGCCCCGCCCACGGGAAGCGCAGCCTTGTTCAGCTTCCAGGTCGCGCTGGGCAGCGGCCCGGACAGATTCCTCTGGCAGCTCGGACCGCGGCGCTGGAACGCGGGGTGGGCACCAGCCATGAAATAGCGGCATAAGCGGGGTGGGCACTCGCGAAACACAGTAAAATGCGGGGTGGGCACCCACATTGGATAACATCAATTTTGCGGCATGTACAGCGGGGTGAACACCCGCTCTCCATTAATTACAGCGTGCGGCCATTCCCTCGGAAAAGGGGCAGCGGCACAGCGCTGAGCAGCCACCGCTCCTGGCAGGGGTTCTGCAAAAGGGAACCAAAGCGCTCCTAGAATAAATAAAGCGCTCTCCCTTAGGACAAGGAAAGCACCTTGCTGCAAGGGAAATAAAGTGCGCCCAGGGCGCTAGTACAGCATCAAGCCTTGGCAAACTAAAAGGAAAATCAAAAGGGCCCAAGAAGCAGTCCTCCAGACATCCTGGGGCAGGGCAGGGCCCAGGGAGGCAAGCCTTTCCCTGAGCCCCAGCAGCTGCATTCCCCTGGTAGATTCAAGTCCACAAACAAGAACATTTTCATGGGGGTCACAGCCCCTTCTTTTATACAGCATTTTCCTTTGTTCTGCAACTGTAGGGCAAGGGGAGAACCAGATACAACTGGTTCAGGAGCACTTTGTTTGGCTCAGCTCCCCTCTCTATTCACAGGACAGGCCAGGGACATCAGACGCACCACAGGAGGTGGAGCCAGCATTGTGAAGGGAAGGCCCAGCCCCATTCAGGTCCCAGGTGCAACTCCTTCCTCCCATCTACATGCAGAGCTCCTCATTCACCACCGGGCAGACTCACCCTGGCTCCTGGAATTCCCCAGCCCTCCCAGCTCCTGTCAATCACAAGCCAGACAGGCAATTCACATCACACAGCACACAGGCATGCCAACTTCTAGAAGTGCAAAAACAACAATTGATGGACAGAATGCAGAACAATGTCATACATTCACCCCAGTACAGAGATCTGGGCCTAAATCCATCGTTTTTTTGCTCACCATGCCATTCCAGTTTGAACCCAGCCATATGCAAATCAGTCTTGACCCTGTGCCCCATGGGAACAGTCCAGCCCGAACTGCCAAGCCAGGTCCTCCCTGGACTGGAAACAAGCATCCTAGGACCGGTTTCGGGCTTTCAGCCCTCGTCAGCCAGGATAGCCTGATTCCAGTGGCATGGAGAGCAAGGGACTCACGTCTGAGCATACCCTTCCCACTCGGGGTGACAAATGCAAAAACAACAATTGATGGACAGAATGCAGAACAATGTCATACATTCACCCCAGTACAGAGATCTGGGCCTAAATCCATCGTTTTTTTGCTCACCATGCCATTCCAGTTTGAACCCAGCCATATGCAAATCAGTCTTGACCCTGTGCCCCATGGGAACAGTCCAGCCCGAACTGCCAAGCCAGGTCCTCCCTGGACTGGAAACAAGCATCCTAGGACCGGTTTCGGGCTTTCAGCCCTCGTCAGCCAGGATAGCCTGATTCCAGTGGCATGGAGAGCAAGGGACTCACGTCTGAGCATACCCTTCCCACTCGGGGTGACAAATGCAAAAACAACAATTGATGGACAGAATGCAGAACAATGTCATACATTCACCCCAGTACAGAGATCTGGGCCTAAATCCATCATTTTTTTGCTCACCATGCCATTCCAGTTTGAACCCAGCCATATGCAAATCAGTCTTGACCCTGTGCCCCATGGGAACAGTCCAGCCCGAACTGCCAAGCCAGGTCCTCCCTGGACTGGAAACAAGCATCCTAGGACCGGTTTCGGGCTTTCAGCCCTCGTCAGCCAGGATAGCCTGATTCCAGTGGCATGGAGAGCAAGGGACTCACGTCTGAGCATACCCTTCCCACTCGGGGTGACAAATGCAAAAACAACAATTGACGGACAGAATGCAGAACAATGTCATACATTCACCCCAGTACAGAGATCTGGGCCTAAATCCATCGTTTTTTTGCTCACCATGCCATTCCAGTTTGAACCCAGCCATATGCAAATCAGTCTTGACCCTGTGCCAAGAATGGTGATGGATCAAACCCAGATCTGTTGACTGGGTGTGAGTGTTTGATTGGTTCTGATGCTCCGTCCATCACCACCCCCTTTTGTACCGCTTTGTTCGCCATAAGTTGGCAGGGTATGCTCAGACGTGAGTCCCTTGCTCACTTTGCCACTGGATTCAAGCAAGCCTGGCTGAAGACGGCTGAAATGCCAGAAACTGGTCCTAGGAAGCTTGTTTCCGGTCCAGGGAAGGCATGGCTTGGCAGTTCGGGCTGGACTGTTCCCATGAGGCACAGGGTCAGACTGATTTGCATATGGCCATGTCTGAACTGGGGTGGCAGAGTGGGCTAAAGAATGGTGATGGATCAAACCCAGATCTGTTGACTGGGTGTGAGTGTTTGATTGGTTCTGATGCTCCGTCCATCACCACCCCCTTTTGTACCGCTTTGTTCGCCATAAGTTGGCAGGGTATGCTCAGACGTGAGTCCCTTGCTCACTTTGCCACTGGATTCAAGCAAGCCTGGCTGAAGACGGCTGAAATGCCAGAAACTGGTCCTAGGAAGCTTGTTTCCGGTCCAGGGAAGGCATGGCTTGGCAGTTCGGGCTGGACTGTTCCCATGAGGCACAGGGTCAGACTGATTTGCATATGGCCATGTCTGAACTGGGGTGGCAGAGTGGGCTAAAGAATGGTGATGGATCAAACCCAGATCTGTTGACTGGGTGTGAGTGTTTGATTGGTTCTGATGCTCCGTCCATCACCACCCCCTTTTGTACCGCTTTGTTCGCCATAAGTTGGCAGGGTATGCTCAGACGTGAGTCCCTTGCTCACTTTGCCACTGGATTCAAGCAAGCCTGGCTGAAGACGGCTGAAATGCCAGAAACTGGTCCTAGGAAGCTTGTTTCCGGTCCAGGGAAGGCATGGCTTGGCAGTTCGGGCTGGACTGTTCCCATGAGGCACAGGGTCAGACTGATTTGCATATGGCCATGTCTGAACTGGGGTGGCAGAGTGGGCTAAAGAATGGTGATGGATCAAACCCAGATCTGTTGACTGGGTGTGAGTGTTTGATTGGTTCTGATGCTCCGTCCATCACCACCCCCTTTTGTACAACTTCTAGAAGTGGCACTTCTCCACCAGTCACCATAAATCTGCGCACACTATTGCGCAGCATTTATTCTCAAGAGTTTGCACATACCAAACTCGCCCCTGCGCTCCTCTCACATTAGGAACTACCATGGACACACATATTCCCTATGAATTCCTATGGGGGGGCAGGCCAGTCTCACAAAATGTAACACAGAGCGCACGCACTTTACACTGGGACACAGTGCTAAAGTGCCCAGAGACCTAAATCCACTACCCCCATTAGGGCCAAGTCCAACACTAACTTTACTATTAGCCATGTCGAGGAAATGAAATCTGAATCATCCGTACATTGACAGTGAGGGAAGCCTCAAACCACAGTCTAAAATTGCTTGATGCCTGTTATGTGAAGATATTTTTCTCTCTTATGTGTTCAAGGAATCAAGGTGAACATAAACAGTGTGCAGACTTTGATCTTGCTTCGTCCTCTTCTGTTCCTTGACACAAAGGTGCCATCTACTGGCAAATGTCATAACACTCACTGACCTTTGCAAATTGTAAATATATATGCACCCAACCACCAGTTTCAATTGAGACAAATGCGTACAAAAAACAAATCTTAGTGTACACAGTGTCCACATTTAAAAGAATTCTAGTAAAACATACATTATGGCTGATTGCACCGCTGATCCTTTACAAATTACACATGTCTATTCTCCTCTTTCCTGCCAAGTTTTTCTGATCCTTAAATAAATTAACTTCAACTTTCTATAGAACAAAGACAAACCTAATCTTAATTTCACCAAATTCTGCACCGGCAGACAATACAAACGTACTAAGGTCCGGCCTCGGTTTTCAATGCAAGAAGTAAATAAACTTAAGTGAATAATATTCTTTCTTGTTTCCTTTCCACACTTTTTTCTCTTATGTTTTCAACTTACATGAGTTAACATTTTTGTGTATTTTTTATCATTTAGACCTCTGTGATATTAACTGAAGTAGAAATACACAATTAAAACATGATTCCTAGATTGATGTGTGTGACCAAGCAGTAGATTTTTTTTTTTTTTTTAATGAAAACATTTGGGTTCCAAAACTCATATCATAAATGTTGGTTTGTTCACTTTTCAAAACATTAAAGGGACCGATGGCAACCCGGGGCCTCAGATCTACTCACATCTAAGTCACAATCATTCAAGGTACACATCGAGCTATGGTTAGCGCAATTCCCAAAAGAAGCACTGCACTGCATCGACCAATAACCACAAAAACATGCATAACTGCTCCATCTAATAGGCCTCAATGGAGGTGTTTTGCCATTTACAAGCTAGTCCTAAAACCACCCTTCCTACAGATCAAGTTTCTTCTAAAAAATCATGAACACAGTAGACATCCCCAGCCATCACTCATAAAAGCCGCTTTCACTAGAAAGAACTGAACCACCACAAAAGCATTTTTTGGCAACCTCCAAAATGGGCCCATTGGATAACATTGGAAAAGGGCACCTCAAAAACAATTTGATTTCTACCAGTTCCAGTTGTCCCATTTTTTTCCAAACTTCGAGGGACACAAATCCCACTAGTCCCCCACTACCTTACCAAACAACATCCTGATCCAATCATGCGAAAGGGTACGGCTTTTAAGATCAACTGAGCTCAAGCCCATGGAATATCGGGAATGATGCCAGGGGAATGGGAGGACTCCCATAGTTTCTAGGATTTTAAGGGGCAATGCAGCAGTAGAGATTTTCCCATTTCCGGTGCGGGGGCACATGCTGGGATCTAGTCTAGGCCCTACAGGGGCACTACCATGCTGGAAAAAATCAAGCATCGGGGTGGGAATGGGATGGAGGGGCTATGGAAGTGATTTTGCGCTCATGATGCATAGTGAACTTAGACAGATGTACCCAGCAGGTTTGACTTAGTTTTAAAGGTAGATATGCTCACTCAATTCGAGGAATGTGGGCTTCAGGAGGTATTCTCGGACACCCCCTCTTGCATCCGCAAACTTCAAGGAGTTGGATCTTGCACAGTGAATGCGCTAAAGTGTCATGTGGCTGTCATGAAAACGTTAGGATGGGTTCACCAGGCATGCATACGATTATATGCAGAATGTCAATGTAGAGGGATAAGTGACAGAGTATCCTTACTGCCAAGATAGTAGTCTTCCATCCTGATCTTTAAGCAAGCAGACCAGTTGGTGTAGCCTTGGTGAAGGCTACTCTGAATCTGGCATGGTTACAGCTCTCCCATCGCTCAACTGGGCAAGTTCCATCTGAGGCTGTCCTCTAAATCTGAGCACCAAATTTAGTTGAGTAGACATACAGGTCAGCTTTCACTGCCCATCACCATCTGGAATACCCTGCGGTAATGGGCAGTACAGATTGTTTAATACACCCTCCCGATGAGAGATAACTCCTATTGAGTGAGGGGCATTTTAATAATCTTATTTTGAAAAAGAAAATCTGGCTTTAGAATTTTATTTGAAAAATGTAATATACATTTGATGGACAGCTCTATAATGTTGATAGAGTTGTGCATCAAATTTAAAAAAGAATTTACAGGAACTGCTGTGTTAACACCAGCTTGGTGGTAATTACTGGATTTGGCAGGTGGAGTTGTCTCAGCATGGTGGACGTTTAGCCCTACACCAAGCCGATGGAATCTTTTCTATCCACCAAAATGTAAATCTGGCCCTTAGTAAAAACTACTTTTTTTTGTAAACCAAACACTCGGAGGTGTCCAGAGTTGTGTAACTTGAATATATTCTGCTTACTTTCCCATAATGGCCTACAAACCTTGAAAGTGCTTACGTGCCTAAGATCTCTCATTTATTCCCATTTTGATGCATGTGTGGACTGCTGACATTTTGAGGTTATTGTAAAAGCAGCACGTTGCTGCGGAACTGCTTTTAAATGTAAATTATGTACAAACTGGATTTTGGTGTTAGGTGCACTTTATAATGGATAAACTACAATATTTTGGCATGTTAGGTTTCCCCATGGTCTCCCCAGGTGTCCCAGGGGTGGTGGATCAGGTACTTATAAGGAAGGCCCTTATACAAGATGTTTTATATGCCTGGGAAATAGAGACATTGCTCATGACACTTCCCACATTGTAGTAAAGTGCTTTCCAAAATTGACTTCTATGCCAGGAGCAGTGTGGAGTGAGTGTCTTGTATTTTGGTATATTCAGGCCCCCTAAAGACTCCTATATGTTTCCCAGGGTTGGGACTCATGTAGTCCGAAGCAGGGGCCTTATAAAAGCAAGTTTTATACACCCTGGTGTTTGAGAAATTGGACAATTTATTTTCCCGATTGTAGATCCCCAGCCTTATAGGTTAACATTGCATTAGTTTATGAATTCATAACTACCACAAGGCACAACTGAAAAATCCATGCAAGGACTTCGGAGAATAGAATTGATCATTCCAACAATATGTTGTTATTGAACGTATCCTAAAAATGAATAGAAATTAAGTTATAAAACCTTGTCTGTAAGCCAAAATTCAGCCTTCCAGTGGTCTGCCCTGATTAGTCAGAGTTATGTGGGTTAGCCAGGATGCTTTGATGAACTGATAAGTCACACCCCAGGAGAAAAGGCTGTCTCTTGTAGGAGGACCCGGCTCCACTGGAATGCCAGAGCATGGGGTAGGGGTTGTAAGGCATCATTTTCGAAGGTGAAAAGAGACAGCCAGGTCCATCTACCCCTTCCACTCTGAACCCAGATGGCAGGTCTAAGGAAGGACTTTTCAGATGTAGGAGGGAGGGGAGCTATGGAAATGAGCCATCCTGGAGGTTGGTTTGGATAGCTCATGCTTCTCTGCTGAGACTTCAGCCACATTGAATATTGGAAGAATAGTGCTTTCTGGGAGACCATTGTGCCACACCTTGGAGGAAATGGTCATGCTCTGGGGATTTTCCCTGCACCTCATTGGACAGGAGTGCCCTCCTGTTTGACCCCATAGAACACTGAATAAGTGAGAGCGGCAGAGCATCTCAGATTTGCTGCTTCAATCATGAGAAGAAGAAGGGTCCATGCTGGAAGTTTGATTTTCACCAACCAGAACGGACTAGACCTGCTGCACATTCTGGAACTACAGCCCCATGGACCTAACTTGCTTCAAGAGGTATAAGGAGTGGAAACCCTGCAAACTACAGGTTAACAGAGCTCACCTTGACTATCACCACCATGAGTGCCCAGCCTGGAGTGCATCCAGAGGATTTGTAAGGGTTTGATCCAAGTGGAACTGAAGTCCTAAACTTTCAAGGACCATCTTGGAGATTCCAGACCCTTTGATTGTGTTTTGAATACTTTGGGACCTCAAAATGAACTTCAGGAAGAAGTTCCGGAAGTTTGCAAAAGCTTGGAGTAACTTTGGAAAAAAGCTCCATAGGTGGACAAATTCAACCCTGCCAGCAAAGCCGGCGACCCTCAACCGTGAGCCAGCCTGCCCTCCAGATTTGTCCTGCTGAAAAGCTCTGGAGGTCTGAATTTGAGAGTTTGACCAGGAGCTCTTCTAAAGCCAAGCCAGCAAACCCTCATTGAACTTGGCCTGGTGAAGAGCATCGAGGGACCCCAAGAGAAAAAGCTCTGTAAAGGTTTCTAAGTCTGAAGG
Organism: Triturus cristatus; assembly: GCF_964204655.1. NCBI lineage: Eukaryota > Metazoa > Chordata > Amphibia > Caudata > Salamandridae > Triturus > Triturus cristatus. Next base: position 1,113,553,105 of record NC_140590.1, read on the forward strand.
TAAAAGTCTTGACCTGCTCCAACTTTGAGAGTCAAGCCACCCACCTTCAAACATGACCCAGCCTGGATCCCTGGTTCATTCCCCTGGAAAGGTCCGGATGTCTGATTTCATAGTTTGACTGAAAGGCAAGCCGGCGACCCTCACCAAATCCGGACTAGTGGAAAGCATTGAGGGACCGCGGCAGAAAACGCTCCAGAAACGTTTCTAAGTCAGAAGGTAAAAACTTTGACCGAGGCCTTCCGTGAGGGGTTACTGCGCAGGTCTACATTGTAGTCAGCCTGAAACTTTGACTTAGTCCCGGTTTAGCCCAAGCAGATGTCATAATAGGCGTATATAGGTTTCTAGGCGCTATATAGTGCTAAATCTTTGCAAGTTCAAATCTCCAGCTTCCTACATTGAATATATTCATTTTTGTGTCATATTAAAGATAGATGTATTTCCTATTTTTATAAATTGTTGTTGTGTCTTAATTATTTAATTAATTGGCATTTTTAAATGCTTTATATACCAGCCTCTGAAGTTAAGCCTACCTGCTCGCTGTCAAGCGACCAAATGCAGAGCATGGGAATATTTTTCTGAAACCTATTCTGAGCCCGACACTCTGTTAGTGGCCTTATTGCCAGTGATAGATGCATATTTATTAATACTAATAATCGACTTTCCAACAGACATTTCACATGTTTCCACTGAAACCACCATGTTTTCTCAATTTGGGTAGCTGTAGAATTTGCGGCTTGTCTGTGTCACTACCAAGGGAAGCCTATCAAATCCGCACATTTTTGAAAACTAGATAACCAGGGTAAAAATACCTGGTGAGATCCATGCAAGTTACGCACTCCTAGACTCCCCTGATTGTTTTTTTTTGTTTGTTTTTTTAAAGATGCCGGTTTGTAGGTTTGCTTAGGTCCTGCTGAGCTAGGGCCAAAACCATAGCGACCATTATTGGAAAAAAAGGATGTGTTTTCTGTGGAAAGGGGCCCTTTCCTTTCATTGGTACTAGGCCTACCCACAGAAGTGAGGTAGCATTTTTATCGTCAGACTTGGGAGAATGCTGGGTGGTAAGAAAGGTGTGGTTCCCCACAGACTGCAGAAGTTTTCCTTATAAAAATATGTAGAAAATATTTGTTTTAAGTAGAAAAGTTGGGTTTGCAAAGGTTTCTGGGTAATATTACCTGGAGTGAATCATGCAAGTCACACACCCCTGGATTCTGCTGGTTGTCTAGTTTTCAAACTTTTGCAGGTTTTTTAGGTTTGCCTAGGTGCTGGTTGAGCTAGGGCCCAAAATTATCAGCTGCCCACATTGCAAAAAACAGGTTGCATTTTTTTGTGGAAAAATGTGAGGTGTCTATGTTTCATTTTGGGACATTTCCTGTCACAAACCATTGCCATACACACACAAATGAGGTATTATTTTAATACATAGACTTGGGGGAATGCTGCATGGTATGATATGTGGGGCTCCAAACAGATTCCAGATGTTTCCTCTCAGAAATGTGAGAAAAATTTGTGTTTTTAGTTGAAGATTGAGGTTTGAAAAGGCTTCTGGGTAAGATTTCTGGTGAAAGCCATGTAAGTCATGTACCCCTGGACTCTCCATGTTGTCCAACATTTGAAAATGTGCAGGTTTGATAGGTTTGTCTAGGTACTGTTTAAGCTAGGGTCCAAAAGAGACAGCTACCCACATTGAAAAAAGGATGTATTTTTAGTGCAAAAATGGGATGTGCCTTTTCCTGTCCCAGGCTCAAGGATTATCCACACAAGTCATTGCACGCTGGATTTCACTACAATTGTCCCTTCCAAATGTCAGACAGTGTGTAAGAAAGAAGACAGTTTGAAAAATGCCCTCTGAATCACATGCTAGTATACGTACCCACAAATTCAGAGATATGCAAATAACCACTGCCCCCCAAATTCCATATCTTGTGCCCATTTCAAAAATAGTTTTCCTTGATACCCATTTATTTCACTATATAAATTAGCCTATACTCGGTACACATTGAAAATCCATTGTACAGTGCAGCTCAGTTGTTGGCTTTGGATACCTCTGGTTCTTGAAGAACCTACAAACAAAATATATCCCCACAACCAGAAGGATCAAACAGATGTAATGTTATATCGGTTTTGTAAATTAGCAATTGTGACACAAAGTAAAGGATGAAAACATCACAAATGGCCAATTTTTCCTACTGATTTTCAATATATCTTTATATCAACAGGTGGTTTCTTTGAGAAACCCTTTCGGGATCTACACATATGACCCCTTGCTAAATTTGGAATTTTGTCTTCTTTTCTGAAATCTATAGCTTTCCCGGATCATCCATGGGTTTCACACTTTCTTCCACAAACTGAAAGTAGGTTGAAAGTACAATAAATAGGAAAAATGGGCTTCCTTGCAAGATCTTTGATTCGCCTCTGTATGTTCCTGAAAGCTGGGAAGATGGTGTCTTTACTAGAGCAAATCATTTGTTGATTACATTTTATGGGGAAAACCAGACAATTTTATCTATATTTTCGCTATCCCCTGAAGGAAAATCCACAAACTCTGGGTACTTTTAGAATCCCCAGGATGTTCGAAAAAAAGACACAAGTATGGAGTGGATACCTCATGTGGACAAAATGTTATGGAGACCTCAGCACGATCTACAACAATAGCCAAAAAGGGCTCATCACTGGGGGGAGGAAAGGCCCAGAAAATAATAATATATTAAGATGTGTAACCTTTGCTTGTTCATCCCAGTTTTCTGAACAAGGAACCATGAGGATTACCGTAACCAGATTTCATGTTTGTGATTTGTGGCTGGTTTTCGTTTTTTTTCCTTACTGTCGATGGTTTTTGTCACAGGTCAATTTTAATTTTACAACATTTTGTGGCAAAAATATTTTAGTAATTGGGATTTTTCCCCCAAGTAAAAAAAATAGCAGGCTTTCGCTTGCTATGCTTCAAACATACAACATTTGTGGTGATAGAAGCTGTAGAAAATGAGACCTCTCTAAACAGGTAAATCTGTCTGTAGGCAATCCATAAAACAGAAAAACTGTGTAAACTGGGATCTTTCAGGTTTTGTGGATGTGCAAACATAAAGATTGGTATAATTTTTAAAAAATACAAATAATTTCTAATCGAGTAATATGAATCCTGAACTAAATGTTAAATATATTTTATAAATCAAACAGGCATGGAAAGGGGTGTGTTTTTGGCAATTCTGGTCTTTTGCTGAGCAAACATTCTGGGAGCCAATGTTGACGTAGCAAGCTGAAGCGTCCCGTGACACTGGGAGGAGGACAGCATCTCCTAGTATAAAGGTAGGGTGTGTGCCTGTATAGAATCACTTTCAGACTGAATTGGATATTGTAGCGATAGGCGCAATACCCAACCTTCTCACTCACCATGAAGCTACTTGTGGCTCTCGTTGCTATGGTGCTTAGTTGCTACCTTGGTAAGTATAATTTATTTTATCTTCTCAACACGAGGTCGACTCAAAGGCACATTTTTAGAAAACCGTTTTCAGGGTTTAGAAAATACAGCTTTAGCTTTCCATGCCAGCTTAAACATATTCAGCAATTATTGACCAATACAAATGCGTATATAAATGAATATAAGATAGCTTTGTTGTGGACTTATGATTGCTGTGTATGGTGCTCTGGCTAAAGGAAAAATATTCATCATACATCTTAGGAAACATAAGCCCATAAACCGAGTTGAGCCAAAACAACACTATTCCACAACACTGAACTGCAAGTGTTGGGCAACAATGCCTATACTACAATTGATCTCTTATTATTGTGTGGCAGAAAAACAGTTCTCACACAAGTTGGTAATACAGCTAAGGTGGAAGGAATTCAAGTGGTTTTACTCCATTTGTTCATGGTAACAAAACTTCGAGGTCAAACCTGGAGGAATTTTCTCTCCAAAAAAGGCAGAGTTGTGGAATGTTAAGCTGAAACTCTTGTGGTAAAATGCATTTCTGCCTCCTTTTCCTCATTTGATAGGATGACGTTTGATCTCATAGTAATTCTGCATCGCTGAATTGTGCATACCTCCCTGAACTGTTCGGCCCGACAAGCACCATAACCCACCACAATGCATTGAAACTCATTACACCAATTCACCATTCTGCAGTAAAATCATAAACACCAATCTACCTCACTGAGATGCATCCCAGAGCCACTGACCCATGTACAACCTGTGTCCCAGAGACACAAATCACCCATGATCCATTCCACCCACATTTACAGTGCATACCAGAGTAACTATCCCTCCACATCACAACATATGTTGAGGGAACTAACACATCACACTGACTATAAACACTGACTATAAAAGATCCAGTGATAACATACTATCTTGTTATACTCCATCGTATGGATTATAGCTCACAAACCTGCATCCTATGGATACTTAACTACCATAATGAACCCAAAAGTGAGTAACTTGCAGGACTGCACTGAATTCCATTGATACCTGCCTACCACGCTACCTCCTGAGGATACTAACACATCCGCCTGATCTGAGGTCTATGGAAGTTAACACAACATACATAAGTACTTTATAAACAGATGAGCTGCCACACTGAGTTTCATCTAAGGGGCTCTAACCCCCAGCTGAACACTACATGGACAACGCACCAGAACAGTGCACTGTAAACTAGAGGCACAAACTATAAAATACTATTGCATCTAAAGGAATAATGCAGTGCCCTTCACAGATTGCACACTGCATGCACCACGTTGGTACTGTCAACCCATACTACACTGCATGGCATCCTGAGAAAATATTCAGTCGCACTGCATTGCTCTTCAAGGGACATTCATCCACCACACTGAGGTGATCGTTAGTGGTGCTAACTAACCACACTTCATAATATTAATACTATCAACACAATAGGAAGCCTTCGCTGCCGGCTGAGGATACTGACCCACAACAGAGTCCTACTAAGATGTGCCCCTGCGTCGGTGCCCCAGATCCCTGGAAGGGGAAACAGCCTTTACAACAAGGTTTTTACCTCATTGTGCCTTTACCACACTTTTTAGCATGCATATTTTAACCGCGAATATGTATTTACAACGCATGCCAATACCACGCATTTAAGGTAAGTTGGGGGGTCTGCCCCCACAAATACATTGTTTTAAAATCCCAAAACAATGTGCCGTTTTGGCATGCCAAGTAAATACATATTCACACTAAAAACATGCGTGCTAAAAAATGCATGGCTGTACACCTGCGTTGTACAGTTCTGGCTGCTCACTGCAAATAAATGAGGCGCTCCCATGTCTGTTAGATCCAAGATGACTGATTTGAGCCCTAGAATGAAACTGGATCTCTATGTGTGGGGAGGCAGATGAACCAACGCCCTCAAAATTGTTTTAATTCTATTTTTCACACCCAGTGACTCCAGGTAATGCAACTGAATAACTCACTACAAACCTCTGCACAATGATTGTGAGGTGTGCAATAACGTGGAGCTGTCAGCACCTTTTAAAATGTTTTGCCCAAACACACGTTTCTTCTGCAGAGTTGTACATGTTTAATTTGCTGCCTACATAAAGCTAAATTAACAGTAAATAACTGTAAAACTTAATTTGTGCCTAGAGATACACGAGTTTGCTCATGAGATTAACATGTGACCCCAAACAACAGTGCTAAACTGATTCGTACACAATCATCACTGTAAATAATGTATCAGTCTAAATGCAGATGTTCTGAAGCTGAATTTATATTCAGTCCTAGTGGTGATAGTCATAAATTAATACCTTAACACAAATTGCAGTAAAGAAATGCTTGCGAGTTTTCTACGCCCATTGTCCCTGACCTCTATCTGCCAAAACAGAGGTTCAATAAAATCCCTAACCTCATCCTGCTCTGCTTCTGTAGTTTTTCGCCTTGTTTGAATCCTGCTCATTGAACGTCCTCAAGAAGAAGGGGGCTGGGGGTGTAGATGTGGCCTAGCAGTTAGATGTGCCGATCTTGCATCTGGAGACTCGGGTTCGAATCCTGCCTCCCGAACTTTGGACGAGGTTCGAATCCCGGCCCCATGTCAACTTTCTGCAAAACTTGGCAAATCGCTTAAAAGAAAAACACCCCAAGGTTCTCTCGTAAAATGCTCTAATACCCTTGATCTAAGTTCACTTTAAAACCCTCTCATAATGCTGCTCAGAAGGACGGCATCTGACGTATATTGGTATACTGGCCTTCTGATATCAGGTATTTCATTGGCTTTTTAATTGGAAGTTGGAAACAAAGCTTTGTTGAAATCTGTACCGTATGTTGCAACATCACGGGGTTACAGAGAGTGGCTGAGAGCAATGCAGCGGGCATTTTGTGCCTGTCCATCTGAATAACCCCAACATGGCCAGAATGGGTTCATCTTTTCCTAAATTCAATATTTGTATACTGTATCCTGATGGGTTAGGAACTCACCCCTCCACCAGATGTGCTCTATTTTAAGTACATTATTCTCACCCATTTGATTCCTGTGGGGAACGAAAGGCCTCACAACGCAGATGTAACAGGGCTGCTGAATTTAAAGTGCTTTTTTTCCAAGATGGTGCTGTATTTGTGTGATTCAGTCTCAGTGACATAACACAAAATGATTTGGACCCCTGCAGAATGTGCTGAGGGGACCCTGAGACTCCCATATGTAACAGATACACATAGCCCTGAAGCTGAACGAGGGCCCCCTGAAAGGTGGGACAGCCCCTGAATTGCAGAGGCATGTGTTATATCCTTGCCTAGTCTGCACTACGTCTTGTGTGTTAATATAGGAGCTCCTGCCATGTGCTTGCAAGACACCTTCTCTCATCACCAGAGGAAAAGTAAAATCTTATATTCCTGAAATTGCAACATTAAGAGCAGGATTTAAAGGACTGGGTCGACATTGTCTAGCCTATTTTCTCGCATTTTGTAAGTTCCTTCTGATTTGATTTTCTATTTTAGTTTTTCCAAAAGGGTTTGATGATCTAAAACTGTTTCCGGTGGATTGTTTTCGGTGACAGCTCTTAGCCCTATGCTTGTGCCTGTGTGTAACTGGGTTCAATTTTACCCTGTCCTCTAAATGAATCTTCTAGGCTCTAGAAGAGTCATAGATTTGACAATACTGTGCTAACCAGTATCTGAATCGCTATCCATTTACCAGCCTTCTTACTTGCTATCACTGCCTTGGGAAAGTGAAGTGTAAAAAAAGAAGTAACTTCATTATTGAATTTTTTATGAAATGGAATTGCACAATGTGAAATCAAAAAATCTACGATCAATCCCGGCTTGCCCACTTTACCGAATTGTGTGATCCGAGGCAATTGTTTTATTTCGTTTGCCTCCATTTTTCTTCTTTTCACATGTAAGAACACCTTGAAATATCTGTGTTCATGATATGCACGGTACATAATCTTCTAATGTGTTTGATTTAATAAACTATAATGTTATCCATGTATAGTAAGAACTTAAGCCACCCACAGAGTTTGTCAGAACAACTGACTTGCCTCTTAGTTCACTATTGGCATTGTTGTCTGGGTGGGAGAAGGCATGAATGTCTCTATGTTAATTTTTTTAAATCTATCATTTAAAAAAATACTTCTTAAATGCAATGACACAATCTTATGTACCAAGGTGAAATGCTTCTGCATGTTAATTGCAAGACTATTTGAATTTTGAAAAGATTTTGACATTTTTAAACACATTTGTTTCAAGCTGTCTTAAACATGAATGTGTCCCAAAAGTGAAGTGGTACAGAATACCTCTTTTAAAATTCTATTATTTTACATGCCCGTTTATTTATCATCTTTTTGAAAGTTAGTGCTCTCTTAAGTAAACAGCAGCCCAGTGCTGTTGTTCACCAAGGAGCTGCATGTGAAGGTTAGGAGGGCCACAAATTGCCTGCGGGCCGTACTTTGAGTATCAATGCTCTAAAGCTTCCATCTAATGTGAGTGTATATATTTGTATGTCTGCATAAGTGTCAGCCAGTAAATAATTGCATACATGTATCTCTGTGCATATCATGAGCATTACTCTATGAGATTGTGTGTGTGTGCTTGCATGAATCATTGTGCATTTGATTTTTATTGTTGGTCCATCCTTTCACAGGGAAAAGAAGGGGCTCAAGGAATATCAGCTCGGAGAACCATCCTAGTACCTTTTTGTTTCACTTATATATTTGATCTTATACCCTGTACCCACTCTTTTTTTTAACATCCATCCCATCACTGACCCTTTGACCCCACAGGTTGAGGCTTTATTCCCACTGGGTTCCCCAAACTTAGTGCTAACTCTTACACTCTGATTCTCAGGGCTCTTAATCCCTTCCCTCTGTATTATGATAGATAGAATGTCCCCCAGTTTTCAACACGCACACCCACAACACACTCCCACAGGGTGCCATGTCCCTTACAACATCAGAAAAGCCTCCTGATTAAGCCAATCAGCTTTGTGCCTTCAGGCCTCCATATTGTTCATCTGTTCAAGAATAGGCCAGTAACTTGAGCATGGTTGCACCAGATCCAGTGCTCCATAGTCCAAAACAATGTGCAGCCACCAAAGTATCATCACCCAAACACTGGAAGCAAGAAGTGGGCGAAATCTTGTCTGTGTGTCAAAGGAGGGTTTGGTGTAATATTGCAAGCCTGTGGTCTTTCTTTACTGTACTTATCATATGTATGTGGAGGATGCGCATTCATGGTATCTGTTTTCAGGTTTTTTTCCCGAGTGAATTTTGAAATGCTGTTCCTGACCTGTATGCTTTGTGTAGCAGTGAACCTTTTTCTGCCCATGTTGTGCCTGTCCTGTTTGTGTTAGTGAAGATTTCTTGAAACATGTTGTGCTTGTGACTTAAGAGAAAAAGTACTGCTCATCTTATGGTGCTCCAGTCTTTCCTTGCTAAAAAATAAAATCACTGCTACTTGTGTTCTTTTTAGTGTATCTGTGGTTTATGTGAGTGCATTTGTGGCCAGCATCTGTTCATGCTATGTGCTTTAGTTAGTATGTTTGTGTTTATCTGTGTGGTGTGAGTATGTTTCTAAGTTGGATGGACTGCCAAAGGGTCACTGTTGCTAATTTAGCTTGATATGATACATTTTAGATAAATGGGCCATTTCTACCTTTACCAGCCAACCACTCACACATCCATTCACCTACTCCTCTCTGTATCTATCAATCCATCCATACGTCCAAATACTAAAATGTTGATCAGTGTGCCCCGTCGATCTCATGTCTATATTTACATCCGTCTCCTAATACCAATCAATGTTTTCCTCTATTGACTCACCACATGTTTGTGAATCTCTCTCTACCTATATCTCCTTGTTTTCCTCTACCTGCACCAGCCCCTCTCACATCTGGAGCTTGTTAGATAACTTCTCAAACAATATATCTCTTTCGACAACGAGATACATTGCTTGCACATGTAAAATATAAAGTGATGGTGCTGTGCTTACAGAAGCTTGCTATAGTGGGTGCTTTCATATCAATTGAAAGTGATTGAGTAAGGGAATAATTGATCCCCATTGTCAGTGGAAATTGATATAAGATATGCATGTACTAGAAGTGCATATTTACAACTACCATTTGACTGACTCCTCTCGAGCTCTATAGGCCTGTAGGTAGAACCAGCCTGTGATAAAAATATCTTGATATCTTTGTAGGTCAGTTGATCTCTGCAAAGTGCTCCTTCTTGATGGTGGTATATTATTGTGTAACGGAAGTACAGAAGACAAGAGGGGGATATCAGCCACTCTAAGAAAGTTATCAGTCAGAAATAAGAATGTTCTATTACTTACCAGTAATCTTCATTACTTATTGGTAATCTTCATTACTCCTGGTCTCGTTGTCCTCGTCACATTCATTAAACAAGTAATGAATGGGGCAAGATCAGGAGGTAATGGGAACATTTAAGCTGCCCAAAGATTAAAGTGGTGGAATTTGTTCTGCATTCTTATTTTCAGTCTGGGAAATACTTCAGAAGCTATTTTATTTGCCTCAAAACAAATTCATTTTAACCATTAAAGTAAAGTTCTTGAGCTCGTCCATGTATCACACCTTCAGTTATGCTATAGTAAAGTCAATAAGAACATTTTCAAAAGTAAAAAAACATTATCATGCAATGACAGTTGTGAATTGAAGAGCCAAAATGATATAAGAAACTGCCAATGCACGCTGAATTGACAAGCATTGACAAGCATTGACAAAGCCAATTGTTCTGCCCTTTTTTAAGTTAACTTTTTTCCGCTCTGGAATTTTTTGGATGCATCAGTAAAAAAATAAGTTAGTGAGCGAGTAAACAGGTGAACAGTTCATTGCATATGTGGGTGGGCAAGAGAATGGGTAACATAATAAAATGTGTATCTGTAAAGAGCACTTTACAGTGAAGGGTATCTTGGCACTGAAATAACAGATGTTTATTGTTATCTGTGAGAAAATGGATTATTAGCTTGATTGTTTGATTGGTAGTCAATCAAAAGTAATAATGTCACTATTCGTGTTAGATCCAGAACATTGTTCAGTAATTTAAATCTGAGCTCATCCTCAGGTATCTGTGACAAAGAGCAGACAGGTTTAACTTAAGAAAATATGAAAAGCATTTAAAAAGTACCCAAACAGTTTAAAAGTCAGAATCACAACACAATAAAAATCTTGCTTTTATTTCTGAAAATATAGAATATTTTACCGAATAAAAAGACACCAAAACAGCAAAATTCCAATAAGGGGAACCGGAGAGCTTAATTTTTACCATTTTAATTAACTATAGTAGAAAAAGCACAAAGCAATATACGCGGGCTTCTGGTGGCACTGGACCGGGGTAAAGTCAAAAAAGAGGGCTGACTGCAATTGAGAGCTGGTTAGATACAGGGATCAGGTTTACGCTGGTAGAGAGTTTACCTTCTGACTTAGAAACATTTATGAAGAAAAAGTGGTCATAGATGAGTCAACCGTGGGGCAAGCTGCATGCTGGCTCCAAGGCAGAACTCAATGACGGAGGGTTGCTGAAGAGCTGTGCCTCGGTGTGGTTGTCAACAAATGCAGGAAACCTCTGAGTGGGAAAGCCTGAAGTTCATGCCCAGGAAGGCCTTGGTGCTGATCAAATGCTACCTGAAATTGGTCCCAGTAAATGCTTCTAGTTTGGACTTAGAAAAGTTTATGGAAATCTTTAAAAAAAATGTCCGAAAGTCGGTTATCCTTTAGTGGGAGAGCCCAGCAATTTGAGCTTGACTGGCAATTCAACGTTGATAGCTGAGGCGAAGACGGTGTTTCTATGTCCCACTTGTTGCAGTGTGAGGGACAGGAAGAGTACACTCTAACACCATCCAAGGCTCCAGTACCTGGAGGGCACCACTCTGTCATTTTTTTAAATATGATATACCCTAATCTTGGGGTGCTTAATGGCTACTTATGTGTGGATTAATAATATTTCAAAGGAGGGTTTAGGCCTACCAAAATGGGTTATGTTGACAGTTTGGATTTAGTTTAAACCTGCTCAGCCAGATTAGTGATGGCAGGTTTGAAGTTATATTTTTCACTGTTACTCTAGTGGTGTGTTCCAAAAATTCACTCAAGTCTCGATATTGTGTTACCTGTCAACACCGTTGGTTGTCTAGGCTATAATAACCCAATGTAAGCTAAAATGCTTTGGTACTGGCAAGGGTTGACTGAAGTAAGCTGAGGAATGCCCTTATAGTTGTATTACAAGCTTTTGGGGAGGCAAGGAGCTAATGAATGTGCTGGAGTATAGTCTTTTGCAAAGTCATGGCCTTCAGAGTTCTCTGCTAAGATCCCAACAAATGTTGAAGGGTAAACTTCTTATTTTAGGGAGAGCCTTTTTCCATTTTATGACAAAAAACCCCTCTTTTACACCTGGCAGTTCAAAGAAACACAGCCATAGTTACTTCAGGAAAAGAACCTATATTTTTGTATGTTATTACCAAAGTCTGCTTCCTCTAATCTTTCATTGAGTGTTTCTTTGTTTGTTTGGGAGGGGGCATTTAACATCAACCCTTATATGATAGACAATAAAAGAGCCCATGTCCCTTCGCCATATATGCAACATAAATAAATATCTGTGTTTCAGCTCACATTAGGTACGCATGCATTCTCCCGTTTTGTGATACTTTGTGATACTTTTATTAATTTTCAGGTGCCTTTTTGAGAATTGGACAATATTCGTTAGACGTGCTGTACCTACAGTTGTAATATGTGATCTTGATTATTTTAAAGACCCTTTAGGTTATCACATATTAAGGGACACAGTTTGCATCTACCATATATATTAACCTTCCTGTCTCAATTTCCAATTTTTTGCAGGATCTACTAATGCCAGGCCCCAAGCTGATCCGCAGGTAAAAGTATATATAAAAGATACTGCTTCTTTCGACTGTTTGCTTTATGAAGTGTTTTCTGTATTTTCGCATATATTGGGATTTCATAAAGAGCCATTTGAATGAAATATCTGTTTATTGGGAAACATTCATAAACCAAATTACCTGTTGTTACCTTTAGGAATAAATCATTAATAACTTTGGCCTTCAGTTATGAGGCCAATTCAAATTTTTTTTACCAGATTGGTAGCCTCATTTTTCGTAAATGAGAAAGGAAGAGCATGTCATAAAGTCGTTCCCTGCAAGAAGCCTGACACCTGCTGATTTCCATGCGACTGGGTAAAGGTTTACTTACAAGTCAGATATGTGGAAGAGAAAAATGTAGCCTATAAATTAAAATAGGGAGGGGAGTTGAGTAAGGCATTATGGGCCATATTTGCGAACACATTTTCCCATAGACACAGAATGGGTAAAACCATTTGATACATCTGGCCGTATGTTAAGTATTATATGATGAAGTCAGTTTTGTGCAGTCATAACAGTCTTCATGTAAAAAAATACCATTTTAATGTATAGGGCTGGATGACCTCAAAATTGTTTCCAGATTTGCAATGAGACTAACATATGCATGATGTTATCCTATAACATAGAGTGTCAAATAGGAGGGGAGGTCAGGCTTCTGGGTGTCAAAGAGAGGAGCTCAGGTAATTTTAACTACTTGAGTCTTGAGGCTTTCCACTTCTGGTTTTAAGCCCTTAAGCCTTTGGGACATTATTTCTACAAAATGCACCACAGGTAGATTTGAGTCCCTTTTTCCTACATCTCGGGGATATTAAAGGGGTTGTGAATTATCTTGAAGAAAACTAAAAAGAATAGCCAAAACACAGCAACATGTTTGTTTTTGATTGAAAAATGGGACCAAAGTGCCTGTGCAAGAAAGTCTATGATTGGCTCCCTAAAATGTCATGAACAAAAGGTTAACTGTGCTGAGATCACCCTGTTCACAGCTTTCATAAAAAGGCAAAAATGTAAGAAAACATTTGAACACAGTTTTTGTATTTTTCTATGTGCTAGTCAATTTTTCCTTTTTTATGGCTTTTAACTACTTCCACTTGTGGTGGAAGATAATGTGAAAGCTATGGATCAACCCAAAAGGCTATACATTTCAGAAATGTAGGAAACATTAAGAAGTAAGCAATTGGTCATTTTTGTAGATTGCTCACTGCTTTCCCAAAAAGTTAATAATTGAAATAAAAAATGATATCCAATTTACAAAGTAACATAGCAGTATGTACATGGGGAGTATCAAAGTGTGCAAATACTGGGTGGCAGTGATTTTGTGGATCTGGCAGTTTCCATCAACTAAATGTGAGGAAAATTAATGATTTTAGGCAAAGTTTGTGGTTTCCAGTGTATTGTGGGTAAAATACATTTTGAAATCGATGCAAGGCACACTAGAGTGGAATCATCAATTGTCTCGTATTCAAAATTGTCTATAATTGATAGATTTCACTGGGTGGCAGCAGAGCCCAGGACCAAATACTGCAGCTACACCTATCTCAACATAAGGTCATTTTTTAACAGGAAATGTTTATGTCTCCATGTTGTGATTTACAGCCTTTTGTGTGGTCAGCGTTTTGGCTGAGCAACAAAAGAGGGATACCGTTCTTATCAAGAGAAGTGAGTAAATATTAGGGGGTAGGAATCTTTGGGGATCTGTGCAGATTCTCAAACTTTTTCTAACTGAAGTATAAGGAAATATTTTGATTTTAGACAAAGTTTGAGGTTTGCAGGCATCGTGTGTAAGAAAATATCATTGTATCCATGTAAGGCAGATCGCCCTCTACTCCTCCAGGTGTCTAGTTTTCACTTGATGGCATCAAAGTCGATCCCCAAAAAGCAGAGATACCCCTAATGCCAAATTAGTCAATTTTCTGTAGGAAATGTTTTGAACTGGAGCCTGTCACGTGGCTATGGTTAGGCCGAGTCACAAGAGTGGATCGGTGCTTTTATCAGGTCAATTGCATCATGAATTTGTGGATCCATGTAGATTCTGGAACTTTCCCTCACAGAAATATGAGGAAAAGTTTTGTGCATTTAGGCAGGCTTAGGTTTGCAGGGCATTGTGGGTAAGGAAATGTCTGGGATCCATGCATGGCACACACCTCTGTACACCCTGAGTGTCTATTATTAGAAATGTCCTGTTTTTCAGCCAATAAAAGCGGTAACCAGCGATACGCTTCTGATCCTTTTTGCTGCCGCTTGCCCGTGAACAAGAACTATTTGAGTTTGAAATGCGTTGGGCTTTATATTTACGAATCTTGCCAAAACTTTGTTTGCCAGCTGATTGTATGCTAAGGAGCCAGTGTTGAGTGAGCTTCGCCTTTTGGACAAGTGTGAAAACAGAATAAATGACGGCGGTCCGGCCGTAGAAGCGCACCTCCGCCTTGGATGTAATGGCGGCTCCTTGGTCTTATGACGTTGAGGCGATGTGGGGAGACACTGGCTCAGGATATTTGCAAGCAAAGTATGACAATGAACTGAGTTCCTATTTGAGGTGTTATTATTTAATATTTGAATGGCAATGCAAAGTAGGTTACAATTTTGGACTACCTGTTCCTTGGTGCAACTTGATGTATTTTACAACTCACCTGAAGGTTATTGAGCCAATAAAAGCGGTAACCAGCGATACGCTTCTGATCCTTTTTGCTGCCGCTTGCCCGTGAACAAGATCTATTTGAGTTTGAAACGCGTTGGGCTTTATATTTACGGATCTTGCCAAATCTTTGTTTGCCAGCTGATTGTATGCTAAGGAGCCAGTGTTGAGTGAGCTTCGCCTTTTGGACAAGTGTGAAAACAGTAAATATGTGTGTATATATATATATATATATATATATTTTATTTCTTTTTTTTCAATGAAAAAAACATAGGTTTCAGGGATGTTATAGTTAGAAGTTAGCATTAAAAAAAAACTTTGAAATTCACTGAAAAAAACATAGAATTTCAAGAACGTTATAGTCAGAAATTAGCATTTAAAAAAACATAGAAATTCCATGAAAAAAACACAGGTTTCAGGGATGTTATAGTTAGTTGGACCTTTCACTCATACAAAACCATAGAAATTCTGCTGTTATAGTTATTTGAGCTAAGTATAGCTTGCACCCCCTCAGTGCACTGTTGATGACACCACATGTTAAAACACTCATGACATGGTCAGTGACATCACTGATGACATCACGGATGACATCTCAAATGATATCACTGATGACATCACTGATGACATCATCCAGTGACTGTGTGTTTCTGTGAAGTCTTAATATATTTTATATATATAGGCCAAGGTGTATTGAAGAATGAGTTGGTGTATGACTGTCTGAATGAATGATTTAATATGTGTGTGACTGACTGTATAAGTGAGTGATTCATGCATCGGTTAGTGACTTAACTGTGTGAATGTCTGTATCAGTCTGTCTGTTGGTGTGCAAGCGGTTGCATGGGTTGGTGAGTAGCTACATGATTTTCTATATGGGTTATTGATTGCTTGTCTGAGTATCTGTATGGGTGCCTGAGTGTCTGTGTGGGTGGATGGGGTATATGTGACTCACTAGTTGCATGGGTTCAAGGGTGCATCTGTGAGGGGCTATCTGGGTGGGTGAGTGTGTGTATGGCTGTGTTGGTAAGTGAATGGATGTCTCAGTGGTACATGTGTGAGTAACTACATATGTGAAAGACAGTATATGTGAGTGTTGGAGTATATAAATGACTGTCGGTGAGAGTGAGTGATTGTGAGAGTAGCTGTGTGGATAAGTGTGTGCTTGTGTCAGTGATTGTATACAAGAGTAAATATGTGTTAGTATCTTTGTGAATAAGTGAGGTGGTGTGTGTATAACTGTATATGTGAATAAATGGGAGTTTGATTGATTCTTTGTATGACTAACTAGCTGTGTAAGTACCTCTTTGGGTGAGTGTCGGTGTGTGAGAGTCTATATAGGTATATGAGTGCATATGATAGTGGATGAGTCACTGCATGTATGAGTGATTGTATGGGCGAGTGAGTGGATGTGTATGTAGACCTAGGAGTCAGTGAGTAGGTATGTAGTAACTGGTATTGGTGTGTCTATGGTTTCAAGAATGGCAGTCTGTAATTGGGGGGTATTAAAGGTTATATTAGGCTGTGAGGAGCCAGTGAATCTTGAGATCTGTATCCGGAAATGCTCTCTTAATGCTGGGAGCTGCTCGATGAAGTCCTGCTGAAGCCTTTGGTTATGGTCAAAAAAGCTTTGTTTATGAAGAAATTTAAAATTAGTGGCCACCGGATTCATGACATGTGGGAGATAATTTCATCAGCTTAGATCCGTACTGATTTCTACCTCTGGGCTTAGGGCCTGACTTAAGGTTTGGCAGATAGTTATAAAACTATAAACATAAAAGATGCCTTGTTTGGCATATTACAATTGCATTTGGATTAAATGCACTTGTTGATCAGGTTGACAGGATAACATTTATGTTTTGATTTAACAACCCATCTGCCAAACCGTGAATCAAGCCTTTAGTCTTTTTCATCAAGTTCAAATATCCTCCAGTGGGACAAACCTGTAGTTATGTCTGTGTAAGGCCTTCTAAATATAGGGCAATGCTTCAAAGAGGTCTGCAGAAACTCTAAACATTTTGGAAGTCCAAAAATATTCTCAGTCACAACTTTGCATACTTTCAGGAGCATCTCCTCTTGGTCACTTCTAAGGCTAACAGGAACTTAGGGACAACCCTTAGAATGCAGCACCCAGTCCAGCAGAGGTTCACAGCATGATTCAGTTCAGGCCAGGTGTGACAAGTCACCTAGCCAGATCAGGAAAAAGACTCTTGCAACATGTTTTGTCCTTGAAGCCAAAGATAATGCTTGGGTCTTTGAGCCCCTACATTCCAGGCTTTTTAAAAAACTATAGCTCTGATGCATTACAATAAATATGTGATATTTCCATTTGTTTACCACATACTTCATTGGTATTTTAAATCAGTATCATGATAATATTCAAAGTAACAGAGAAGCAAATGAACGCACCTAATACAAAACATTGGTTATCTGCTATATAGTTGTGAAAATAAGGGGATGGACATGCACAAATGACTCCAAACAAATGTACTTGATTATCTATAGTGAAGATTAAATAGCACTTGCTACACTCATATTCAGATAGATGTGCACTTGTTCCTATCAAGCCCAATTATGTCTGAATCAATTCAATTGTAAAGTATAGTTTGGTTGCTCCTAAATGAGAATTGTAATTTTGATATATCTTGCTATCATGTAAAGTAGCATTTCTGTTGTTTTCACACATTTTGAGTTTAATTTTTTTAAGTTCTAATGATTGTAAATGATATATCTAATATTTAACATCACTTTCTTCTCTCTTTCAGACAACACCAGTAAGTTTACCTTTTAATTCAGTGTCTAAAATTGTACATATTGAACTTTTGAGTGACTCTTAAGAGATTTCTAAATGAGAGTGGTATTTCAATATTTTTTGTTAACATATTAATTACATGAATAATTCTGCATTTTCTAAAGTTTGATTTATTTGTTTATTTTCATGATGATAATCTATGTCTAAATGTTTACATCTCTTTCTTATTGCTCCTCTAGGCAGCAGAAGTAAGTCTAATGTTTTTTTACCTAGTCTATGAAATTGGACATTTTTCCTAATTGAGTGAATTTTTGTATTTTTGTGGAACCTTATTTTCTCTATATGGTCTTTGAATTGTGATGGGTTGTATACATCATCTCTTGAGAACTATCATAAAATCATATTTTTGGATTTCATTCTGTCAACCAGAAACTGAAAAGACAAAAATTTGTGTCAAAATATTAGACGCAATACATTTGGTTGATCCCAATCAAGTGAGTTATTATTTTGAGTAGGCTGTTAATCTATGAAAATAATATTAACTCTAACTTGTCAGGGTGAACGCTAAAGTGGCTAAATAATTTTGAGCCTAAACCCCTGATAAATATGATACAGAGAAGACAGTCTCAACTTACAAGAACTGTGAATACAATGTTGCAATACCAAACAGTAATAAAGTCAAAACAATAAAATTGTCTAAAATAATTCAACGCATTGGGTGAATTGGAATGGACATAATCTAATTAGCCAAACCAGATTTGATAATACCTAAAAATGCATGTCAAAAATATTGGAAATGTCTTGAAGTGCAAATGATAAGTATTGGCAAAATATGCTGGCTTCAAGATGTGATTTTCGTCCAGCCATGATGGAATGAGGGTCAGATACACCAAGCAGATTAATCCCAGTTACATTTTTCAACCTTATAATTTAGTCTCTGAAATGGCATTTGAAACCCTTGAGCTGGGCACTGTTGTAATCTATATACGCAGATGTCCTCTTAATGCTGGGAGCTGCTGAAATAACTCCTGCTGACGCCTTTGGTTACAGTGGAAAAAGCTTTGTTTTTGGAGAAATTTAAAAGTAGTAGCAACCGGACTCATGACATTATTGGGGATTATTATAGCTCCTTAGTTCCGTCCTGATTTCTGATCTGGGCTTAGTGCCTGATTTAAGGTTTGGCAGATAGGTTTGACACTACAAACATGATCAATGCCTTGTTTGGCCTATTACTATTGCATTTGGATTTAATGCACTTCGTATAACATGGACAGTACATAATTTATGTTTTGATTGAGCAACTTGTCTGCCACACTATGAGACAATTCTTTTGTCTTTTTCAACAAGCTCAAATATCCTCTAGTTGGAAAAAACTGTAGCTATATCTGTGAACGTCCTTCTAAATATCGGACAATGCTTCAAAGAGGTCTGCAGAAACTCTAAACATTTTGGAGGTCCAAAAATATTCTCAGTCAAAACTTTGCATACTTTCAGGAGCATCTCCTCTTGGTCACTTCTGAGGCTAACAGGAACTTAGGGACAGCACTTAGAATGCAGCACCCACTCCAGCAGAGGTTCACAGCATGATTCAGTTCAGGCCCAGTTGTGACAAGTCACCTAGACAGATCAGGAAAAAGACTCTTGCAACATGTTTTGTCCTTGTAGCCAAAGATAATGCTTGGGGTCTTTGAGCCCCTACATTCCAGGCTTTTTAAAAAACTATAGCTCTGATGCATTACAATAAATATGTCATATTTCATTTTGTTTACCACATACTTCATTGGTATTTTACATCAGTATTACATTAATATTTCAAAGTAACAGAGAAGAAAATGAACACACCTAATACAAAACATTATTTATCTGCTATATAGTTGTGAAAATTAGTGGATGGACAAGCATAACAGACTCCAAACAAATGTACTTTATTATCTATAGTGAAGATTAAATAGCACTTGCTACACTCATATGCAGATAGATATGCACTTGTTCCTATCAAGCCCAATTGTGTCTGAATCAATTCAATTGTAAAGTATAGTTTTGTTGCTCCTAAATGAGAATTGTAATTTTGATATATCTTGCTATCATGTAAAGTAGCATTTCTGTTGTTTTCACACATTTTGAGTTTAATTTTTTTAAGTTCTAATGATTGTAAATGATATATCTAATATTTAACATCACTTTCTTCTCTCTTTCAGACAACACCAGTAAGTTTACCTTTTGATTCAGTGTCTAAAATTGTACATATTGAACTTTTGAGTGACTCCTAAGAGATTTCTAAATGAGAGTGGTATTTCAATATTTTTTGTTAACATATAAATTACATGAATAATTCTGCATTTTCTAAAGTTTGACTTATTTGTTTATTTTCATGATGATAATCTATGTCTAAATGTTTACATCTCTTTCTTATTGCTCCTCTAGGCAGCAGAAGTAAGTCTAATGTTTTTTTACCTAGTCCATGAAATTGGACATTTTTCCTAATTGAGTGAATTTTTGTATTTTTGTGGAACCTTATTTTCTCTATGTGGTCTTTGAATTGTGATGGGTTGTATACATCATCTCTTGAGAACTATCATAAAATCATATTTTTGGATTTCATTCTGTCAAATAGAAACTGAAAAGACAAAAATTTGTGTCAAAATATTAGAAGCAATACATTTGGTTGATCCCAATCAAGTGAGTTATTATTTTGAGTAGGCTGTTAATCTATGAAAATAATATTAACTCTAACTTGTCAGGGTGAACGCTAAAGTGGCTAAATAATTTTGAGCCTAAACCCCTGATAAATATGATACAGAGAAGACAGTCTCAACTTACAAGAACTGTGAATACAATGTTGCAATACCAAGCAGTAATAAAGTCAAAACAATAAAATTGTCTAAAATAATTCAACGCATTGGGTGAATTGAAATGGACATAATCTAATTAGCCAAACCAGATTTGATAATACCTAAAAATGCATTTCAAAAATATTGGAAATGTCTTGAAGTGCAAATGATAAGTATTGGCAAAATATGCTGGCTTCAAGATGTGATTTTCGTCCAGCCATGATGGAATGAGGGTCAGATACACCAAGCAGATTAATCCCAGTTACATTTTTCAACCTTATAATTTAGTCTCTGAAATGGCATTTGAAACCCTTGAGCTGGGCACTGTTGCAATCTATATACGCAGATGTCCTCTTAATGCTGGGAACTGCTGGAATAACTCCTGCTGACGCCTTTGGTTACAGTGGAAAATGCTTTGTTTTTGGAGAAATTTAAAAGTAGTAGCAACCGGACTCATGACATGTTTGGGGATTATTATAGCTCCTTAGTTCCGTCCTAATTTCTGCCTCTGGGCTTAGTGCCTGATTTAAGGTTAGGCAGATAGGTTTGACACTACAAACATGATCAATGCCTTGTTTGGCCTATTACAATTGCATTTGGATTTAATGCACTTCTTATGACATGGACAGTACATAATTTATGTTTTGATTGAGCAACCTATCTGCCACACTGTGAGACAAGTCTTTTGTCTTTTTCAACAAGCTCAAATATCCTCTAGTTGGAAAAAACTGTAGTTATATCTGTGAACGTCCTTCTAAATATCGGACAATGCTTCAAAGAGGTCTGCAGATACTCTAAACATTTTGGAGGTCCAAAAATATTCTCAGTCACAACTTTGCATACTTTCAGGAGCATCTCCTCTTGGTCACTTCTGAGTCTAACAGGAATTTAGGGACAGCACTTAGAATGCAGCACCCACTCCAGCAGAGGTTACAGCATGATTCAGTTCAGGCCCAGTTGTGACAAGTCACCTAGACAGATCAGGAAAAAGACTCTTGCAACATGTTTTGTCCTTGTAGCCAAAGATAATGCTTGGGGTCTTTGAGCCCCTACTTTCCAGGCTTTTAAAAAACTATAGCTCTGATGCATTACAATAAATATGTCATATTTCATTTTGTTTACCACATACTTCATTGGTATTTTACATCAGTATTACATTAATATTTCAAAGTAACAGAGAAGAAAATGAACACACCTAATACAAAACATTATTTATCTGCTATATAGTTGTGAAAATTAGTGGATGGACAAGCATAAAAGACTCCAAACAAATGTACTTTATCATCTATAGTGAAGTTTAAATAGCACTTGCTACACTCATATTCAGATAGATGTGCACTTGTAACTATCAAGCCCAATTGTGTCTGAATCAATTCAATTGTAACGTATAGTTTGGTTGCTCCTAAATGAGAATTTTAATTTTGATATATCTTGCTATCATGTAAAGTAGCATTTCTGTTGTTTTCACACATTTTGAGTTTAATTTTTTTAAGTTCTAATGATTGTAAATGATATATCTAATATTTAACATCACTTTCTTCTCTCTTTCAGACAACACCAGTAAGTTTACCTTTTAATTCAGTGTCTGAAATTGTACATATTGAACTTTTGAGTGACTCCTAAGAGATTTCTAAATGAGAGTGGTATTTCAATATTTTTTGTTAACATATAAATTACTGAATAATTCTGCATTTTCTAAAGTTTGACTTATTAATTTATTTTCATAATGATAATCTATGTCTAAATGTTTACATCTCTTTCTTATTGCTCCTCTAGGCAGCAGAAGTAAGTCTAATGGTTTTTTACCTAGTCTATGAAATTGGACATTTTTCCTAATTTAGTGAATTTTTGTATTTTTGTGGAACCTTATTTTCTCTATATGGTCTTTGAATTGTGATGGGTTGTATACATCATCTCTTGAGAACTATCATAAAATCATATTTTTGGATTTTATTCTGTCAACCAGAAACTGAAAAGACAAAAATTTGTGTCAAAATATTAGACGCAATACATTTGGTTGATCCCAATCAAGTGAGTTATTATTTTGAGTAGGCTGTTATTCTATGAAAATAATATTAAATCTAACTTGTCAGGGTGAACGCTAAAGTGGCTAAATAATTTTGAGCCGAAACCCCTGATAAATATGATACAGAGAAGACAGTCTCAACTTACAAGAACTGTGAATACAATGTTGCAATACCAAACAGTAATAAAGTCAAAACAATAAAATTGTCTAAAATAATTCAACGCATTGGGTGAATTGGAATGGACATAATCTAATTAGCCAAACCAGATTTGATAATACCTAAAAATGCATGTCAAAAATATTGGAAATGTCTTGAAGAGCAAATGATAAGTATTGGCAAAATATGCTGGCTTCAAGATGTGATTTTCGTCCAGCCATGATGGAATGAGGGTCAGATACACCAAGCAGATTAATCCCAGTTACATTTTTCAACCTTATAATTTAGTCTCTGAAATGGCATTTGAAACCCTTGAGCTGGGCACTGTTGCAATCTATATACGCAGATGTCCTCTTAATGCTGGGAGCTGCTGGAATAACTCCTGCTGACGCCTTTGGTTACAGTGGAAAAAGCTTTGTTTTTGGAGAAATTTAAAAGTAGTAGCAACCGGACTCATGACATGTTTGGGGATTATTATAGCTCCTTAGTTCCGTCCTGATTTCTGCCTCTGGGCTTAGTGCCTGATTTAAGGTTTGGCAGATAGGTTTGACACTACAAACATGATCAATGCCTTGTTTGGCCTATTACTATTGCATTTGGATTTAATGCACTTCGTATAACATGGACAGTACATAATTTATGTTTTGATTGAGCAACCTATCTGCCACACTGTGAGACAATTCTTTTGTCTTTTTCAACAAGCTCAAATATCCTCTAGTTGGAAAAAACTGTAGCTATATCTGTGAACGTCCTTCTAAATATCGGACAATGCTTCAAAGAGGTCTGCAGAAACTCTAAATATTTTGGAGGTCCAAAAATATTCTCAGTCACAACTTTGCATACTTTCAGGAGCATCTCCTCTTGGTCACTTCTGAGGCTAACAGGAACTTAGGGACAGCACTTAGAATGCAGCACCTTCTCCAGCAGGGGTTCAAAGCATGATTTAGTTGAGGCCCAGTTGTGACAAGTCACCTAGACAGATCAGGAAAAAGACTCTTGCAACATGTTTTGTCCTTGTAGCCAAAGATAATGCTTGGGGTCTTTGAGCCCCTACATTCCAGGCTTTTTAAAAACTATAGCTCTGATGCATTACAATAAATATGTCATATTTCATTTTGTTTACCACATACTTCATTGGTATTTTACATCAGTATTACATTAATATTTCAAAGTAACAGAGAAGAAAATGAACACACCTAATACAAAACATTATTTATCTGCTATATAGTTGTGAAAATTAGTGGATGGACAAGCATAAAAGACTCCAAACAAATGTACTTTATTATCTATAGTGAAGTTTAAATAGCACTTGCTACACTCATATTCAGATAGATGTGCACTTGTTCCTATCAAGCCCAATTGTGTCTGAATCAATTCAATTGTAAAGTATAGTTTGGTTGCTCCTAAATGAGAATTGTAATTTTGATATATCTTGCTATCATGTAAAGTGGCATTTCTGTTGTTTTCACACATTTTGAGTTTAATTTTTTTAAGTTCTAATGATTGTAAATGATATATCTAATATTTAACATCACTTTCTTCTCTCTTTCAGACAACACCAGTAAGTTTACCTTTTAATTCAGTGTCTAAAATTGTACATATTGAACTTTTGAGTGACTCCTAAGAGATTTCTAAATGAGAGTGGTATTTCAATATTTTTTGTTAACATATAAATTACATGAATAATTCTGCATTTTCTAAAGTTTGATTTATTTGTTTATTTTCATGATGATAATCTATGTCTAAATGTTTACATCTCTTTCTTATTGCTCCTCTAGGCAGCAGAAGTAAGTCTAATGTTTTTTTACCTAGTCTATGAAATTGGACATTTTTCCTAATTGAGTGAATTTTTGTATTTTTGTGGAACCTTATTTTCTCTATATGGTCTTTGAATTGTGATGGGTTGTTTACATCATCTCTTGAGAACTATCATAAAATCATATTTTTGGATTTCATTCTGTCAACCAGAAACTGAAAAGACAAAAATTTGTGTCAAAATATTAGATGCAATACATTTGGTTGATCCCAATCAAGTGAGTTATTATTTTGAGTAGGCTGGTAATCTATGAAAATAATATTAACTCTAACTTGTCAGGGTGAACGCTAAAGTGGCTAAATAATTTTGAGCCTAAACCCCTGATAAATATGATACAGAGAAGACAGTCTCAACTTACAAGAACTGTGAATACAATGTTGCAATACCAAACAGTAATAAAGTCAAAACAATAAAATTGTCTAAAATAATTCAACGCATTGGGTGAATTGGAATGTACATAATCTAATTAGCCAAACCAGATTTGATAATACCTAAAAATGCATGTCAAAAATATTGGAAATGTCTTGAAGTGCAAATGATAAGTATTGGCAAAATATGCTGGCTTCAAGATGTGATTTTCGTCCAGCCATGATGGAATGAGGGTCAGATACACCAAGCAGATTAATCCCAGTTACATTTTTCAACCTTATAATTTAGTCTCTGAAATGGCATTTGAAACCCTTGAGCTGGGCACTGTTGCAATCTATATACGCAGATGTCCTCTTAATGCTGGAAGCTGCTGGAATAACTCCTGCTGACGCCTTTGTTTACAGTGGAAAAAGCTTTGTTTTTGTAGAAATTTAAAAGTAGTAGCAACCGGACTCATGACATTATTGGGGATTATTATAGCTCCTTAGTTCCGTCCTGATTTCTGATCTGGGCTTAGTGCCTGATTTAAGGTTTGGCAGATAGGTTTGACACTACAAACATGATCAATGCCTTGTTTGGCCTATTACTATTGCATTTGGATTTAATGCACTTCGTATAACATGGACAGTACATAATTTATGTTTAGATTGAGCAACTTGTCTGCCACACTGTGAGACAATTCTTTTGTCTTTTTCAACAAGCTCAAATATCCTCTAGTTGGAAAAAACTGTAGCTATATCTGTGAACGTCCTTCTAAATATCGGACAATGCTTCAAAGAGGTCTGCAGAAACTCTAAACATTTTGGAGGTCCAAAAATATTCTCAGTCAAAACTTTGCATACTTTCAGGAGCATCTCCTCTTGGTCACTTCTGAGGCTAACAGGAACTTAGGGACAGCACTTAGAATGCAGCACCCACTCCAGCAGAGGTTCAAAGCATGATTCAGTTGAGGCCCAGTTGTGACAAGTCACCTAAACAGATCAGGAAAAAGACTCTTGCAACATGTTTTGTCCTTGTAGCCAAAGATAATTCTTGGGGTCTTTGAGCCCCAACATTCCAGGCTTTTAAAAAAACTATAGCTCTGATGCATTACAATAAATATGTCATATTTCATTTTGTTTACCACATACTTCATTGGTATTTTATATCAGTATTACATTAATATTTCAAAGTAACAGAGAAGAAAATGAACACACTTAATACAAAACATTATTTATCTGCTATATAGTTGTGAAAATTAGTGGATGGACAAGCATAAAAGACTCCAAACAAATGTACTTTATTATCTATAGTGAAGTTTAAATAGCACTTGCTACACTCATATTCAGATAGATGTGCACTTGTTCCTATCAAGCCCAATTGTGCCTTAATCAATTCAATTGTAAAGTATAGTTTGGTTGCTCCTAAATGAGAATTGTAATTTTGATATATCTTGCTATCATGTAAAGTAGCATTTCTGTTGTTTTAACTCATTTTGAGTTTAATTTTTTTAAGTTCTAATGATTGTAAATGATATATCTAATATTTAACATCACTTTCTTCTCTCTTTCAGACAACACCAGTAAGTTTACCTTTTAATTCAGTGTCTAAAATTGTACATATTGAACTTTTGAGTGACTCCTAAGAGATTTCTAAATGAGAGTGGTATTTCAATATTTTTTGTTAACATATAAATTACATGAATAATTCTGCATTTTCTAAAGTTTGATTTATTTGTTTATTTTCATGATGATAATCTATGTCTAAATGTTTACATCTCTTTCTTATTGCTCCTCTAGGCAGCAGAAGTAAGTCTAATGTTTTTTTACCTAGTCTATGAAATTGGACATTTTTCCTAATTGAGTGAATTTTTGTATTTTTGTGGAACCTTATTTTCTCTATATGGTCTTTGAATTGTGATGGGTTGTATACATCATCTCTTGAGAACTATCATAAAATCATATTTTTGGATTTCATTCTGTCAACCAGAAACTGAAAAGACAAAAATTTGTGTCAAAATATTAGATGCAATACATTTGGTTGATCCCAATCAAGTGAGTTATTATTTTGAGTAGGCTGGTAATCTATGAAAATAATATTAACTCTAACTTGTCAGGGTGAACGCTAAAGTGGCTAAATAATTTTGAGCCTAAACCCCTGATAAATATGATACAGAGAAGACAGTCTCAACTTACAAGAACTGTGAATACAATGTTGCAATACCAAACAGTAATAAAGTCAAAACAATAAAATTGTCTAAAATAATTCAACGCATTGGGTGAATTGGAATGTACATAATCTAATTAGCCAAACCAGATTTGATAATACCTAAAAATGCATGTCAAAAATATTGGAAATGTCTTGAAGTGCAAATGATAAGTATTGGAAAAATATGCTGGCTTCAAGATGTGATTTTCGTCCAGCCATGATGGAATGAGGGTCAGATACACCAAGCAGATTAATCCCAGTTACATTTTTCAACCTTATAATTTAGTCTCTGAAATGGCATTTGAAACCCTTGAGCTGGGCACTGTTGCAATCTATATACGCAGATGTCCTCTTAATGCTGGGAGCTGCTGGAATAACTCCTGCTGACGCCTTTGTTTACAGTGGAAAAAGCTTTGTTTTTGGAGAAATTTAAAAGTAGTAGCAACCGGACTCATGACATTATTGGGGATTATTATAGCTCCTTAGTTCCGTCCTGATTTCTGATCTGGGCTTAGTGCCTGATTTAAGGTTTGGCAGATAGGTTTGACACTACAAACATGATCAATGCCTTGTTTGGCCTATTACTATTGCATTTGGATTTAATGCACTTCGTATAACATGGACAGTACATAATTTATGTTTAGATTGAGCAACTTGTCTGCCACACTGTGAGACAATTCTTTTGTCTTTTTCAACAAGCTCAAATATCCTCTAGTTGGAAAAAACTGTAGCTATATCTGTGAACGTCCTTCTAAATATCGGACAATGCTTCAAAGAGGTCTGCAGAAACTCTAAACATTTTGGAGGTCCAAAAATATTCTCAGTCAAAACTTTGCATACTTTCAGGAGCATCTCCTCTTGGTCACTTCTGAGGCTAACAGGAACTTAGGGACAGCACTTAGAATGCAGCACCCACTCCAGCAGAGGTTCAAAGCATGATTCAGTTGAGGCCCAGTTGTGACAAGTCACCTAAACAGATCAGGAAAAAGACTCTTGCAACATGTTTTGTCCTTGTAGCCAAAGATAATTCTTGGGGTCTTTGAGACCCAACATTCCAGGCTTTTAAAAAAACTATAGCTCTGATGCATTACAATAAATATGTCATATTTCATTTTGTTTACCACATACTTCATTGGTATTTTATATCAGTATTACATTAATATTTCAAAGTAACAGAGAAGAAAATGAACACACTTAATACAAAACATTATTTATCTGCTATATAGTTGTGAAAATTAGTGGATGGACAAGCATAAAGGACTCCAAACAAATGTACTTTATTATCTATAGTGAAGTTTAAATAGCACTTGCTACACTCATATTCAGATAGATGTGCACTTGTTCCTATCAAGCCCAATTGTGCCTTAATCAATTCAATTGTAAAGTATAGTTTGGTTGCTCCTAAATGAGAATTGTAATTTTGATATATCTTGCTATCATGTAAAGTAGCATTTCTGTTGTTTTAACTCATTTTGAGTTTAATTTTTTTAAGTTCTAATGATTGTAAATGATATATCTAATATTTAACATCACTTTCTTCTCTCTTTCAGACAACACCAGTAAGTTTACCTTTTAATTCAGTGTCTGAAATTGTACATATTGAACTTTTGAGTGACTCCTAAGAGATTTCTAAATGAGAGTGGTATTTCAATATTTTTTGTTAACATATAAATTACATGAATAATTCTGCATTTTCTAAAGTTTGACTTATTTGTTTATTTTCATGATGATAATCTATGTCTAAATGTTTACATCTCTTTCTTATTGCTCCTCTAGGCAGCAGAAGTAAGTCTAATGTTTTTTTACCTAGTCTATGAAATTGGACATTTTTCCTAATTGAGTGAATTTTTGTATTTTTGTGGAACCTTATTTTCTCTATGTGGTCTTTGAATTGTGATGGGTTGTATACATCATCTCTTGAGAACTATCATAAAATCATATTTTTGGATTTCATTCTGTCAAATAGAAACTGAAAAGACAAAAATTTGTGTCAAAATATTAGACGCAATACATTTGGTTGATCCCAATCAAGTGAGTTATTATTTTGAGTAGGCTGTTAATCTATGAAAATAATATTAACTCTAACTTGTCAGGGTGAACGCTAAAGTGGCTAAATAATTTTGAGCCTAAACCCCTGATAAATATGATACAGAGAAGACAGTCTCAACTTACAAGAACTGTGAATACAATTTTGCAATACCAAGCAGTAAAAAAGTCAAAACAATAAAATTGTCTAAAATAATTCAACGCATTGGGTGAATTGGAATGGACATAATCTAATTAGCCAAACCAGATTTGATAATACCTAAAAATGCATGTCAAAAATATTGGAAATGTCTTGAAGTGCAAATGATAAGTATTGGCAAAATATGCTGGCTTCAAGATGTGATTTTCGTCCAGCCATGATGGAATGAGGGTCAGATACACCAAGCAGATTAATCCCAGTTACATTTTTCAACCTTATAATTTAGTCTCTGAAATGGCATTTGAAACCCTTGAGCTGGGCACTGTTGCAATCTATATACGCAGATGTCCTCTTAATGCTGGGAGCTGCTGGAATAACTCCTGCTGACGCCTTTGGTTACAATGGAAAAAGCTTTGTTTTTGGAGAAATTTAAAAGTAGTAGCAACCAGACTCATGACATGTTTGGGGATTATTATAGCTCCTTAGTTCCGTCCTGATTTCTGCCTCTGGGCTTAGTGCCTGATTTAAGGTTTGGCAGATAGGTTTGACACTACAAACATGATCAATGCCTTGTTTGGCCTATTACAATTGCATTTGGATTTAATGCACTTCTTATAACATGGACAGTACATAATTTATGTTTTGATTGAGCAACCTATCTGCCACACTGTGAGACAATTTTTTGTCTTTTTCAACAAGCTCAAATATCCTCTAGTTGGAAAAACCTGTAGTTATATCTGTGAAAGACTTTCTAAATATCGAGCAATGATTCAAAGAGGTCTGCAGAAACTCTAAACATTTTGGAGGTCCAAAAATATTCTCAGTCACAACTTTGCATACTTTCAGGAGCATCTCCTCTTGGTTACTTCTGAGGCTAACAGGAACTTAGGGACAGCACTTAGAATGCAGCACCCACTCCAGCAGAGGTTCACAGCATGATTCCGTTCAGGCCCAGTTGTGACAAGTCACCTAGACAGATCAGGAAAAAGACTCTTGCAACATGTTTTGTCCTTGTAGCCAAAGATAATGCTTGGGGTCTTTGAGCCCCTACATTCCAGGCTTTTTACAAAACTATAGCTCTGATGCATTACAATAAATATGTCATATTTCATTTTGTTTACCACATACTTCATTGGTATTTTACATCAGTATTACATTAATATTTCAAAGTAACAGAGAAGAAAATGAACAGACCTAATACAAAACATTATTTATCTGCTATATAGTTGTGAAAATTAGTGGATGGACAAGCATAAAAGACTCCAAACAAATGTACTTTATTATCTATAGTGAAGTTTAAATAGCATTTGCTACACTCATATTCAGATAGATGTGCACTTGTTCCTATCAAGCCCAATTGTGCCTGAATCAATTCAATTGTAAAGTATAGTTTGGTGGCTCCTAAATGAGAATTGTAATTTTGATATATCTTGCTATCATGTAAAGTAGCATTTCTGTTGTTTTCACTCATTTTGAGTTTAATTTTTTTAAGTTCTAATGATTGTAAATAATATATCTAATATTTAACATCACTTTCTTCTCTCTTTCAGACAACACCAGTAAGTTTACCTTTTAATTCAGTGTCTGAAATTGTACATATTGAACTTTTGAGTGACTCCTAAGAGATTTCTAAATGAGAGTGGTATTTCAATATTTTTTGTTAACATATAAATTACATGAATAATTCTGCATTTTCTAAAGTTTGACTTATTTGTTTATTTTCATGATGATAATCTATGTCTAAATGTTTACATCTCTTTCTTATTGCTCCTCTAGGCAGCAGAAGTAAGTCTAATGTTTTTTTACCTAGTCTATTAAATTGGACATTTTTCCTAATTGACTGAATTTTTGTATTTTTGTGGAACCTTATTTTCTCTATGTGGTCTTTGAATTGTGATGGGTTGTATACATCATCTCTTGAGAACTATCATAAAATCATATTTTTGGATTTCATTCTGTCAACCAGAAACTGAAAAGACAAAAATGTGTGTCAAAATATTAGACGCAATACATTTGGTTGATCCCAATCAAGTGAGTTATTATTTTGAGTAGGCTGTTAATCTATGAAAATAATATTAACTCTAACTTGTCAGGGTGAACGCTAAAGTGGCTAAATAATTTTGAGCCTAAACCCCTGATAAATATGATACAGAGAAGACAGTCTCATTGTACAAGAACTGTGAATACAATGTTGCAATACCAAACAGTAATAAAGTCAAAACAATAAAATTGTCTAAAATAATTCAACGCATTGGGTGAATTGGAATGGACATAATCTAATTAGCCAAACCAGATTTGATAATACCTAAAAATGCATGTCAAATATATTGGAAATGTCTTGAAGTGCAAATGATAAGTATTGGCAAAATATGCTGGCTTCAAGATGTGATTTTCGTCCAGCCATGATGGAATGAGGGTCAGATACACCAAGCAGATTAATCCCAGTTAAATTTTTCAACTTTATAATTTAGTCTCTGAAATGGCATTTGAAACCCTTGAGCTGGGCACTGTTACAATCTATATACGCAGATGTCCTCTTAATGCTGGGAGCTGCTGGAATAACTCCTGCTGACGCCTTTGGTTACAGTGGAAAATGCTTTGTTTTTGGAGAAATTTAAAAGTAGTAGCAACCGGACTCATGACATGTTTGGGGATTATTATAGCTCCTTAGTTCCGTCCTAATTTCTGCCTCTGGGCTTAGTGCCTGATTTAAGGTTTGGCAGATAGGTTTGACACTACAAACATGATCAATGCCTTGTTTGGCCTATTACAATTGCATTTGGATTTAATGCACTTCTTATAACATGGACAGTACATCATTTATGTTTTGATTGAGCAACCTATCTGCCACACTGTGAGACAAGTCTTTTGTCTTTTTCAACAAGCTCAAATATCCTCTATTTGGAAAAAACTGTAGTTATATCTGTGAACGTCCTTCTAAATATCGGACAATGCTTCAAAGAGGTCTGCAGAAACTCTAAACATTTTGGAGGTCCAAAAATATTCTCAGTCACAACTTTGCATACTTTCAGGAGCATCTCCTCTTGGTCACTTCTGAGTCTAACAGGAATTTAGGGACAGCACTTAGAATGCAGCACCCACTCCAGCAGAGGTTCACAGCATGATTCAGTTCAGGCCCAGTTGTGACAAGTCACCTAGACAGATCAGGAAAAAGACTCTTGCAACATGTTTTGTCCTTGTAGCCAAAGATAATGCTTGGGGTCTTTGAGCCCCTACATTCCAGGCTTTTAAAAAACTATAGCTCTGATGCATTACAATAAATATGTCATATTTCATTTTGTTTACCACATACTTCATTGGTATTTTACATCAGTATTACATTAATATTTCAAAGTAACAGAGAAGAAAATGAACACACCTAATACAAAACATTATTTATATGCCAAATAGTTGTGAAAATTAGTGGATGGACAAGCATAAAAGACTCCAAACAAATGTACTTTATCATCTATAGTGAAGTTTAAATAGCACTTGCTACACTCATATTCAGATAGATGTGCACTTGTAACTATCAAGCCCAATTGTGTCTGAATCAATTCAATTGTAACGTATAGTTTGGTTGCTCCTAAATGAGAATTTTAATTTTGATATATCTTGCTATCATGTAAAGTAGCATTTCTGTTGTTTTCACACATTTTGAGTTTAATTTTTTTAAGTTCTAATGATTGTAAATGATATATCTAATATTTAACATCACTTTCTTCTCTCTTTCAGACAACACCAGTAAGTTTACCTTTTAATTCAGTGTCTGAAATTGTACATATTGAACTTTTGAGTGACTCCTAAGAGATTTCTAAATGAGAGTGGTATTTCAATATTTTTTGTTAACATATAAATTACATGAATAATTCTGCATTTTCTAAAGTTTGACTTATTAATTTATTTTCATAATGATAATCTATGTCTAAATGTTTACATCTCTTTCTTATTGCTCCTCTAGGCAGCAGAAGTAAGTCTAATGGTTTTTTACCTAGTCTATGAAATTGGACATTTTTCCTAATTTAGTGAATTTTTGTATTTTTGTGGAACCTTATTTTCTCTATATGGTCTTTGAATTGTGATGGGTTGTATACATCATCTCTTGAGAACTATCATAAAATCATATTTTTGGATTTTATTCTGTCAACCAGAAACTGAAAAGACAAAAATTTGTGTCAAAATATTAGACGCAATACATTTGGTTGATCCCAATCAAGTGAGTTATTATTTTGAGTAGGCTGTTATTCTATGAAATAATATTAAATCTAACTTGTCAGGGTGAACGCTAAAGTGGCTAAATAATTTTGAGCCGAAACCCCTGATAAATATGATACAGAGAAGACAGTCTCAACTTACAAGAACTGTGAATACAATGTTGCAATACCAAACAGTAATAAAGTCAAAACAATAAAATTGTCTAAAATAATTCAACGCATTGGGTGAATTGGAATGGACATAATCTAATTAGCCAAACCAGATTTGATAATACCTAAAAATGCATGTCAAAAATATTGGAAATGTCTTGAAGTGCAAATGATAAGTATTGGCAAAATATGCTGGCTTCAAGATGTGATTTTCGTCCAGCCATGATGGAATGAGGGTCAGATACACCAAGCAGATTAATCCCAGTTACATTTTTCAACCTTATAATTTAGTCTCTGAAATGGCATTTGAAACCCTTGAGCTGGGCACTGTTGCAATCTATATACGCAGATGTCCTCTTAATGCTGGGAGCTGCTGGAATAACTCCTGCTGACGCCTTTGGTTACAGTGGAAAAAGCTTTGTTTTTGGAGAAATTTAAAAGTAGTAGCAACCGGACTCATGACATGTTTGGGGATTATTATAGCTCCTTAGTTCCGTCCTGATTTCTGCCTCTGGGCTTAGTGCCTGATTTAAGGTTTGGCAGATAGGTTTGACACTACAAACATGATCAATGCCCTGTTTGGCCTATTACTATTGCATTTGGATTTAATGTACTTTGTATAACATGGACAGTACATAATTTATGTTTTGATTGAGCAACCTATCTGCCACACTGTGAGACAATTCTTTTGTCTTTTTCAACAAGCTCAAATATCCTCTAGTTGGAAAAAACTGTAGCTATATCTGTGAACGTCCTTCTAAATATCGGACAATGCTTCAAAGAGGTCTGCAGAAACTCTAAACATTTTGGAGGTCCAAAAATATTCTCAGTCACAACTTTGCATACTTTCAGGAGCATCTCCTCTTGCTCACTTCTGAGGCTAACAGGAACTTAGGGACAGCACTTAGAATGCAGCACCTTCTCCAGCAGGGGTTCAAAGCATGATTTAGTTGAGGCCCAGTTGTGACAAGTCACCTAGACAGATCAGGAAAAAGACTCTTGCAACATGTTTTGTCCTTGTAGCCAAAGATAATGCTTGGGGTCTTTGAGCCCCTACATTCCAGGCTTTTTAAAAACTATAGCTCTGATGCATTACAATAAATATGTCATATTTCATTTTGTTTACCACATACTTCATTGGTATTTTACATCAGTATTACATTAATATTTCAAAGTAACAGAGAAGAAAATGAACACACCTAATACAAAACATTATTTATCTGCTATATAGTTGTGAAAATTAGTGGATGGACAAGCATAAAAGACTCCAAACAAATGTACTTTATTATCTATAGTGAAGTTTAAATAGCACTTGCTACACTCATATTCAGATAGATGTGCACTTGTTCCTATCAAGCCCAATTGTGTCTGAATCAATTCAATTGTAAAGTATAGTTTGGTTGCTCCTAAATGAGAATTGTAATTTTGATATATCTTGCTATCATGTAAAGTGGCATTTCTGTTGTTTTCACACATTTTGAGTTTAATTTTTTTAAGTTCTAATGATTGTAAATGATATATCTAATATTTAACATCACTTTCTTCTCTCTTTCAGACAACACCAGTAAGTTTACCTTTTAATTCAGTGTCTAAAATTGTACATATTGAACTTTTGAGTGACTCCTAAGAGATTTCTAAATGAGAGTGGTATTTCAATATTTTTTGTTAACATATAAATTACATGAATAATTCTGCATTTTCTAAAGTTTGATTTATTTGTTTATTTTCATGATGATAATCTATGTCTAAATGTTTACATCTCTTTCTTATTGCTCCTCTAGGCAGCAGAAGTAAGTCTAATGTTTTTTTACCTAGTCTATGAAATTGGACATTTTTCCTAATTGAGTGAATTTTTGTATTTTTGTGGAACCTTATTTTCTCTATATGGTCTTTGAATTGTGATGGGTTGTATACATCATCTCTTGAGAACTATCATAAAATCATATTTTTGGATTTCATTCTGTCAACCAGAAACTGAAAAGACAAAAATTTGTGTCAAAATATTAGATGCAATACATTTGGTTGATCCCAATCAAGTGAGTTATTATTTTGAGTAGGCTGGTAATCTATGAAAATAATATTAACTCTAAATTGTCAGGGTGAACGCTAAAGTGGCTAAATAATTTTGAGCCTAAACCCCTGATAAATATGATACAGAGAAGACAGTCTCAACTTACAAGAACTGTGAATACAATGTTGCAATACCAAACAGTAATAAAGTCAAAACAATAAAATTGTCTAAAATAATTCAACGCATTGGGTGAATTGGAATGTACATAATCTAATTAGCCAAACCAGATTTGATAATACCTAAAAATGCATGTCAAAAATATTGGAAATGTCTTGAAGTGCAAATGATAAGTATTGGCAAAATATGCTGGCTTCAAGATGTGATTTTCGTCCAGCCATGATGGAATGAGGGTCAGATACACCAAGCAGATTAATCCCAGTTACATTTTTCAACCTTATAATTTAGTCTCTGAAATGGCATTTGAAACCCTTGAGCTGGGCACTGTTGCAATCTATATACGCAGATGTCCTCTTAATGCTGGGAGCTGCTGGAATAACTCCTGCTGACGCCTTTGTTTACAGTGGAAAAAGCTTTGTTTTTGGAGAAATTTAAAAGTAGTAGCAACCGGACTCATGACATTATTGGGGATTATTATAGCTCCTTAGTTCCGTCCTGATTTCTGATCTGGGCTTAGTGCCTGATTTAAGGTTTGGCAGATAGGTTTGACACTACAAACATGATCAATGCCTTGTTTGGCCTATTACTATTGCATTTGGATTTAATGCACTTCGTATAACATGGACAGTACATAATTTATGTTTAGATTGAGCAACTTGTCTGCCACACTGTGAGACAATTCTTTTGTCTTTTTCAACAAGCTCAAATATCCTCTAGTTGGAAAAAACTGTAGCTATATCTGTGAACGTCCTTCTAAATATCGGACAATGCTTCAAAGAGGTCTGCAGAAACTCTAAACATTTTGGAGGTCCAAAAATATTCTCAGTCAAAACTTTGCATACTTTCAGGAGCATCTCCTCTTGGTCACTTCTGAGGCTAACAGGAACTTAGGGACAGCACTTAGAATGCAGCACCCACTCCAGCAGAGGTTCAAAGCATGATTCAGTTGAGGCCCAGTTGTGACAAGTCACCTAAACAGATCAGGAAAAAGACTCTTGCAACATGTTTTGTCCTTGTAGCCAAAGATAATTCTTGGGGTCTTTGAGCCCCAACATTCCAGGCTTTTAAAAAAACTATAGCTCTGATGCATTACAATAAATATGTCATATTTCATTTTGTTTACCACATACTTCATTGGTATTTTATATCAGTATTACATTAATATTTCAAAGTAACAGAGAAGAAAATGAACACACTTAATACAAAACATTATTTATCTGCTATATAGTTGTGAAAATTAGTGGATGGACAAGCATAAAAGACTCCAAACAAATGTACTTTATTATCTATAGTGAAGTTTAAATAGCACTTGCTACACTCATATTCAGATAGATGTGCACTTGTTCCTATCAAGCCCAATTGTGCCTTAATCAATTCAATTGTAAAGTATAGTTTGGTTGCTCCTAAATGAGAATTGTAATTTTGATATATCTTGCTATCATGTAAAGTAGCATTTCTGTTGTTTTAACTCATTTTGAGTTTAATTTTTTTAAGTTCTAATGATTGTAAATGATATATCTAATATTTAACATCACTTTCTTCTCTCTTTCAGACAACACCAGTAAGTTTACCTTTTAATTCAGTGTCTAAAATTGTACATATTGAACTTTTGAGTGACTCCTAAGAGATTTCTAAATGAGAGTGGTATTTCAATATTTTTTGTTAACATATAAATTACATGAATAATTCTGCATTTTCTAAAGTTTGATTTATTTGTTTATTTTCATGATGATAATCTATGTCTAAATGTTTACATCTCTTTCTTATTGCTCCTCTAGGCAGCAGAAGTAAGTCTAATGTTTTTTTACCTAGTCTATGAAATTGGACATTTTTCCTAATTGAGTGAATTTTTGTATTTTTGTGGAACCTTATTTTCTCTATATGGTCTTTGAATTGTGATGGGTTGTATACATCATCTCTTGAGAACTATCATAAAATCATATTTTTGGATTTCATTCTGTCAACCAGAAACTGAAAAGACAAAAATTTGTGTCAAAATATTAGATGCAATACATTTGGTTGATCCCAATCAAGTGAGTTATTATTTTGAGTAGGCTGGTAATCTATGAAAATAATATTAACTCTAACTTGTCAGGGTGAACGCTAAAGTGGCTAAATAATTTTGAGCCTAAACCCCTGATAAATATGATACAGAGAAGACAGTCTCAACTTACAAGAACTGTGAATACAATGTTGCAATACCAAACAGTAATAAAGTCAAAACAATAAAATTGTCTAAAATAATTCAACGCATTGGGTGAATTGGAATGTACATAATCTAATTAGCCAAACCAGATTTGATAATACCTAAAAATGCATGTCAAAAATATTGGAAATGTCTTGAAGTGCAAATGATAAGTATTGGCAAAATATGCTGGCTTCAAGATGTGATTTTCGTCCAGCCATGATGGAATGAGGGTCAGATACACCAAGCAGATTAATCCCAGTTACATTTTTCAACCTTATAATTTAGTCTCTGAAATGGCATTTGAAACCCTTGAGCTGGGCACTGTTGCAATCTATATACGCAGATGTCCTCTTAATGCTGGGAGCTGCTGGAATAACTCCTGCTGACGCCTTTGTTTACAGTGGAAAAAGCTTTGTTTTTGGAGAAATTTAAAAGTAGTAGCAACCGGACTCATGACATTATTGGGGATTATTATAGCTCCTTAGTTCCGTCCTGATTTCTGATCTGGGCTTAGTGCCTGATTTAAGGTTTGGCAGATAGGTTTGACACTACAAACATGATCAATGCCTTGTTTGGCCTATTACTATTGCATTTGGATTTAATGCACTTCGTATAACATGGACAGTACATAATTTATGTTTAGATTGAGCAACTTGTCTGCCACACTGTGAGACAATTCTTTTGTCTTTTTCAACAAGCTCAAATATCCTCTAGTTGGAAAAAACTGTAGCTATATCTGTGAACGTCCTTCTAAATATCGGACAATGCTTCAAAGAGGTCTG
This sequence comes from Triturus cristatus, assembly GCF_964204655.1. Classification (NCBI taxonomy): domain Eukaryota; kingdom Metazoa; phylum Chordata; class Amphibia; order Caudata; family Salamandridae; genus Triturus; species Triturus cristatus. The sequence continues at coordinate 1,113,591,898 of NC_140590.1, forward strand.
CAGAAACTCTAAACATTTTGGAGGTCCAAAAATATTCTCAGTCCAAACTTTGCATACTTTCAGGAGCATCTCCTCTTGGTCACTTCTGAGGCTAACAGGAACTTAGGGACAGCACTTAGAATGCAGCACCCACTCCAGCAGAGGTTCAAAGCATGATTCAGTTGAGGCCCAGTTGTGACAAGTCACCTAAACAGATCAGGAAAAAGACTCTTGCAACATGTTTTGTCCTTGTAGCCAAAGATAATTCTTGGGGTCTTTGAGCCCCAACATTCCAGGCTTTTAAAAAAACTATAGCTCTGATGCATTACAATAAATATGTCATATTTCATTTTGTTTACCACATACTTCATTGGTATTTTATATCAGTATTACATTAATATTTCAAAGTAACAGAGAAGAAAATGAACACACTTAATACAAAACATTATTTATCTGCTATATAGTTGTGAAAATTAGTGGATGGACAAGCATAAAAGACTCCAAACAAATGTACTTTATTATCTATAGTGAAGTTTAAATAGCACTTGCTACACTCATATTCAGATAGATGTGCACTTGTTCCTATCAAGCCCAATTGTGCCTTAATCAATTCAATTGTAAAGTATAGTTTGGTTGCTCCTAAATGAGAATTGTAATTTTGATATATCTTGCTATCATGTAAAGTAGCATTTCTGTTGTTTTAACTCATTTTGAGTTTAATTTTTTTAAGTTCTAATGATTGTAAATGATATATCTAATATTTAACATCACTTTCTTCTCTCTTTCAGACAACACCAGTAAGTTTACCTTTTAATTCAGTGTCTGAAATTGTACATATTGAACTTTTGAGTGACTCCTAAGAGATTTCTAAATGAGAGTGGTATTTCAATATTTTTTGTTAACATATAAATTACATGAATAATTCTGCATTTTCTAAAGTTTGACTTATTTGTTTATTTTCATGATGATAATCTATGTCTAAATGTTTACATCTCTTTCTTATTGCTCCTCTAGGCAGCAGAAGTAAGTCTAATGTTTTTTTACCTAGTCTATGAAATTGGACATTTTTCCTAATTGAGTGAATTTTTGTATTTTTGTGGAACCTTATTTTCTCTATGTGGTCTTTGAATTGTGATGGGTTGTATACATCATCTCTTGAGAACTATCATAAAATCATATTTTTGGATTTCATTCTGTCAAATAGAAACTGAAAAGACAAAAATTTGTGTCAAAATATTAGACGCAATACATTTGGTTGATCCCAATCAAGTGAGTTATTATTTTGAGTAGGCTGTTAATCTATGAAAATAATATTAACTCTAACTTGTCAGGGTGAACGCTAAAGTGGCTAAATAATTTTGAGCCTAAACCCCTGATAAATATGATACAGAGAAGACAGTCTCAACTTACAAGAACTGTGAATACAATTTTGCAATACCAAGCAGTAAAAAAGTCAAAACAATAAAATTGTCTAAAATAATTCAACGCATTGGGTGAATTGGAATGGACATAATCTAATTAGCCAAACCAGATTTGATAATACCTAAAAATGCATGTCAAAAATATTGGAAATGTCTTGAAGTGCAAATGATAAGTATTGGCAAAATATGCTGGCTTCAAGATGTGATTTTCGTCCAGCCATGATGGAATGAGGGTCAGATACACCAAGCAGATTAATCCCAGTTACATTTTTCAACCTTATAATTTAGTCTCTGAAATGGCATTTGAAACCCTTGAGCTGGGCACTGTTGCAATCTATATACGCAGATGTCCTCTTAATGCTGGGAGCTGCTGGAATAACTCCTGCTGACGCCTTTGGTTACAGTGGAAAAAGCTTTGTTTTTGGAGAAATTTAAAAGTAGTAGCAACCAGACTCATGACATGTTTGGGGATTATTATAGCTCCTTAGTTCCGTCCTGATTTCTGCCTCTGGGCTTAGTGCCTGATTTAAGGTTTGGCAGATAGGTTTGACACTACAAACATGATCAATGCCTTGTTTGGCCTATTACAATTGCATTTGGATTTAATGCACTTCTTATAACATGGACAGTACATAATTTATGTTTTGATTGAGCAACCTATCTGCCACACTGTGAGACAATTCTTTTGTCTTTTTCAACAAGCTCAAATATCCTCTAGTTGGAAAAACCTGTAGTTATATCTGTGAAAGACTTTCTAAATATCGAGCAATGATTCAAAGAGGTCTGCAGAAACTCTAAACATTTTGGAGGTCCAAAAATATTCTCAGTCACAACTTTGCATACTTTCAGGAGCATCTCCTCTTGGTTACTTCTGAGGCTAACAGGAACTTAGGGACAGCACTTAGAATGCAGCACCCACTCCAGCAGAGGTTCACAGCATGATTCCGTTCAGGCCCAGTTGTGACAAGTCACCTAGACAGATCAGGAAAAAGACTCTTGCAACATGTTTTGTCCTTGTAGCCAAAGATAATGCTTGGGGTCTTTGAGCCCCTACATTCCAGGCTTTTTACAAAACTATAGCTCTGATGCATTACAATAAATATGTCATATTTCATTTTGTTTACCACATACTTCATTGGTATTTTACATCAGTATTACATTAATATTTCAAAGTAACAGAGAAGAAAATGAACAGACCTAATACAAAACATTATTTATCTGCTATATAGTTGTGAAAATTAGTGGATGGACAAGCATAAAAGACTCCAAACAAATGTACTTTATTATCTATAGTGAAGTTTAAATAGCATTTGCTACACTCATATTCAGATAGATGTGCACTTGTTCCTATCAAGCCCAATTGTGCCTGAATCAATTCAATTGTAAAGTATAGTTTGGTGGCTCCTAAATGAGAATTGTAATTTTGATATATCTTGCTATCATGTAAAGTAGCATTTCTGTTGTTTTCACTCATTTTGAGTTTAATTTTTTTAAGTTCTAATGATTGTAAATAATATATCTAATATTTAACATCACTTTCTTCTCTCTTTCAGACAACACCAGTAAGTTTACCTTTTAATTCAGTGTCTGAAATTGTACATATTGAACTTTTGAGTGACTCCTAAGAGATTTCTAAATGAGAGTGGTATTTCAATATTTTTTGTTAACATATAAATTACATGAATAATTCTGCATTTTCTAAAGTTTGACTTATTTGTTTATTTTCATGATGATAATCTATGTCTAAATGTTTACATCTCTTTCTTATTGCTCCTCTAGGCAGCAGAAGTAAGTCTAATGTTTTTTTACCTAGTCTATGAAATTGGACATTTTTCCTAATTGACTGAATTTTTGTATTTTTGTGGAACCTTATTTTCTCTATGTGGTCTTTGAATTGTGATGGGTTGTATACATCATCTCTTGAGAACTATCATAAAATCATATTTTTGGATTTCATTCTGTCAACCAGAAACTGAAAAGACAAAAATGTGTGTCAAAATATTAGACGCAATACATTTGATTGATCCCAATCAAGTGAGTTATTATTTTGAGTAGGCTGTTAATCTATGAAAATAATATTAACTCTAACTTGTCAGGGTGAACGCTAAAGTGGCTAAATAATTTTGAGCCTAAACCCCTGATAAATATGATACAGAGAAGACAGTCTCATTGTACAAGAACTGTGAATACAATGTTGCAATACCAAACAGTAATAAAGTCAAAACAATAAAATTGTCTAAAATAATTCAACGCATTGGGTGAATTGGAATGGACATAATCTAATTAGCCAAACCAGATTTGATAATACCTAAAAATGCATGTCAAAAATATTGGAAATGTCTTGAAGTGCAAATGATAAGTATTGGCAAAATATGCTGGCTTCAAGATGTGATTTTCGTCCAGCCATGATGGAATGAGGGTCAGATACACCAAGCAGATTAAAGCCAGTTACATTTTTCAACCTTATAATTTAGCCTCTGAAATGGCATTTGAAACCCTTGAGCTGGGCACTGTTGCAATCTATATACGCAGATGTCCTCTTAATGCTGGGAGCTGCTGGAATAACTCCTGCTGATGCCTTTGGTTATAGTGGAAAAAGCTTTGTTTTTGGAGAAATTTAAAAGTAGTAGCAACCAGACTCATGACATGTTTGGGGATTATTATAGCTCCTTAGTTCCGTCCTGATTTCTGCCTCTGGGCTTAGTGCCTGATTTAAGGTTTGGCAGATAGGTTTGACACTACAAACATGATCAATGCCTTGTTTAGCTTATTACTATTGCATTTGGATTTAATGCACTTCTTATAACATGGACAGTACATAATTTATGTTTTGATTGAGCAACCTATCTGCCACACTGTGAGACAAGTCTTTTGTCTTTTTCAACAAGCTCAAATATCCTCTAGTTGGAAAAAACTGTAGTTATATCTGTGAACGTCCTTCTAAATATCGGACAATGCTTCAAAGAGGTCTGCAGAAACTCTAAACATTTTGGAGGTCCAAAAATATTCTCAGTCACAACTTTGTATTCTTTCAGGAGCATCTCCTCTTGGTCACTTCTGAGGCTAACAGGAACTTAGGGACAGCACTTAGAATGCAGCACCCACTCCAGCAGAGGTTCACAGCATGATTCAGTTCAGGCCCAGCTGTGACAAGTCACCTAGACAGATCAGGAAAAAGACTCTTGCAACATGTTTTGTCCTTGTAGCCAAAGATAATTCTTGGGGTCTTTGAGCCCCTACATTCCAGGCTTTTTAAAAAACTATAGCTCTGATGCATTACAATAAATATGTCATATTTCATTTTGTTTACCACATACTTCATTGGTATTTTACATCAGTATTACATTAATATTTCAAAGTAACAGAGAAGAAAATGAACACACCTAATACAAAACATTATTTATCTGCTATATAGTTGTGAAAATTAGTGGATGGACAAGCATAAAAGACTCCAAACAAATGTACTTTATTATCTATAGTGAAGTTTAAATAGCACTTGCTACACTCATATTCAGATGGATGTGCACTTGTTCCTATCAAGCCCAATTGTGTCTGAATCAATTCAATTGTAAAGTATAGTTTGGTTGCTCCTAAGTGAGAATTGTAATTTTGATATATCTTGCTATCATGTAAAGGAGCATTTCTGTTGTTGTCACACATTTTGAGTTTATTTTTTTAAGTTCTAATGATTGTAAATGATATATCTAATATTTAACATCACTTTCTTCTCTCTTTCAGACAACACCAGTAAGTTTACCTTTTAATTCAGTTTCTGAAATTGTACATATTGAACTTTTGAGTGACTCCTAAGAGATTTCTAAATGAGAGTGGTATTTCAATATTTGTTGTTAATATATAAATTACATGAATAATTCTGCATTTTCTAAAGTTTGACTTATTTGTTTATTTTCATGATGATAATCTATGTCTAAATGTTTACATCTCTTTCTTATCGCTCCTCTAGGCAGCAGAAGTAAGTCGAATGTTTTTTTACCTAGTCTATGAAATTGGACATTTTTCCTAATTGAGTGAATTTTTGTATTTTTGTGGAACCTTTTTTTCTCTATATGGTCTTTGAATTGTGATGGGTTGTATACATCATCTCTTGAGAACTATCATAAAATCATATTTTTGGATTTCATTCTGTCAACCAGAAACTGAAAATACAAAAATTTGTGTCAAAATATTAGACTCAATACATTTGGTTGATCCCAATCAAGTGAGTTATTATTTTGAGTAGGCTGTTAATCTATGAAAATAATATTAACTCTAACTTGTCAGGGTGAACGCTAAAGTGGCTAAATAATTTTGAGCCTAAACCCCTGATAAATTTGATACAGAGAAGACAGTCTCAACTTACAAGAACTGTGAATACAATGTTGCAATACCAAACAGTAATAAAGTCAAAACAATAAAATTGTCTAAAATAATTCAATGCATTGAGTGAATTGGAATGGACATAATCTAATTAGCCAAACCAGATTTGATAATACCTAAAAATGCATGTCAAAAATATTGGAAATGTCTTGAAGTGCAAATGATAAGTATTGGCAACATATGCTGGCTTCAAGATGTGATTTTCGTCCAGCCATGATGGAATGAGGGTCAGATACACCAAGCAGATTAATCCCAGTTACATTTTTCAACCTTATAATTTAGTCTCTGAAATGGCATTTGAAACTCTTGAGCTGGGCACTGTTGCAATCTATATACGCAGATGTCCTCTTAATGTTGGGAGCTGCTGGAATAACTCCTGCTGACGCCTTTGGTTACAGTGGAAAAAGCTTTGTTTTTGGAGCAATTTAAAAGTAGTAGCAACCGGACTCATGACATGTTTGGGGATTATTATAGCTCCTTAGTTCCGTCCTGATTTCTGCCTGTGGGCTTAGTGCCTGATTTAAGGTTTGGCAGATAGGTTTGACTCTACAAACATGATCAATGCCTTGTTTGGCCTATTACTATTGCATTTGGATTTAATGCACTTCTTATAACATGGACAGTACATAATTTATGTTTTGATTGAGCAACCTATCTGCCACACTGTGAGACAAGTCTTTTGTCTTTTTCAACAAGCTCAAATATCCTCTAGTTGGAAAAAACTGTAGTTATATCTGTAAACGTCCTTCTAAATATCGGACAATGCTTAAAAGAGGTCTGCAGAAACTCTAAACATTTTGGAGGTTCAAAAATATTCTCAGTCACAACTTTGCATACTTTCAGGAGCATCTCATCTTGGTCACTTCTGAGGCTAACAGGAACTTAGGGACAGCACTTAGAATGCAGCACCCACTCCAGCAGAGGTTCACAGCATGATTAAGTTCAGGCCCAGTTGTGACAAGTCACCTAGACAGATCAGGAAAAAGACTCTTGCAACATGTTTTGTCCTTGTAGCCAAAGATAATGCTTGGGGTCTTTGAGCCTCTACATTCCAGGCGTTTTACAAAACTATAGCTCTGATGCATTACAATAAATATGTCATATTTCATTTTGTTTACCACATACTTCATTGGTATTTTACATCAGTATTACATTAATATTTCAAAGTAACAGAGAAGAAAATAAACACACCTAATACAAAACATTATTTATCTGCTATGTAGTTGTGAAAATTAGTGGATGGACAAGCATAAAAGACTCCAAACAAATGTACTTTGTTAGCTATAGTGAAGTTTAAATAGCTCTTGCTACACTCATATTCAGATAGATGTGCACTTGTTCCTATCAAGCCCAATTGTGTCTGAATCAATTCAATTGTAAAGTATAGTTTGGTTGCTCCTAAATGAGAATTGTAATTTTGATATATCTTGCTATCATGTAAAGTAGCATTTCTGTTGTTTTCACACATTTTGAGTTTAATTTTTTTAAGTTCTAATGATTGTAAATGATATATCTAATATTTAACATCACTTTCTTCTCTCTTTCAGACAACACCAGTAAGTTTACCTTTTAATTCATTGTCTGAAATTGTACATATTGAACTTTTGAGTAACTGCTAAGAGATTTCTAAATGAGAGTGGTATTTCAATATTTTTGTTAACATATAAATTACATGAATAATTCAGCATTTTCTAAAGTTTGACTTATTTGTTTATTTTCATGATGATAATCTATGTCTAAATGTTTACATCTCTTTCTTATTGCTCCTCTAGGCAGCAGAAGTAAGTCTAATGTTTTTTTACCTAGTCTATGAAATTGGACATTTTTCCTAATTGAGTGAATTTTTGTATTTTTGTGGAACCTTATTTTCTCTATGTGGTCTTTGAATTGTGATGGGTTGTATACATCATCTCTTGAGAACTATCATAAAATCATATTTTTGGATTTCATTCTGTCAACCAGAAACTGAAAAGACAAAAATTTGTTGCAAAATATTAGACGCAATACATTTGGTTGATCCCAATCAAGTGAGTTATTATTTTGAGTAGGCTGTTAATCTATGAAAATAATATTAACTCTAACTTGTCAGGGTGAACGCTAAAGTGGCTAAATAATTTTGAGCCTAAACTCCTGATAAATATGATACAGAGAAGACAGCCTCAACTTACAAGAACTGTGAATACAATGGTGCAATACCTAACAGTAATAAAGTCAAAACAATAAAATTGTCTAAAATAATTCAACGCATTGGGTGAATTGGAATGGACATAATCTAATTAGCCAAACCAGATTTGATAATACCTAAAAATGCATGTCAAAAATATTGGAAATGTCTTGAAGTGCAAATGATAAGTATTGGCAAAATATGCTGGCTTCAAGATGTGATTTTCGTCCAGCCATGATGGAATGAGGGTCAGATACACCAAGCAGATTAATCCCAGTTACATTTTTCAACCTTATAATTAAGTCTCTGAAATGGCATTTGAAACCCTTGAGCTGGGCACTGTTGCAATCTATATACGCAGATGTCCTCTTAATGCTGGGAGCTGCTGGAATAACTCCTGCTGACGCCTTTGGTTACAGTGGAAAAAGCTTTGTTTTTGGACAAATTTAAAAGTAGTAGCAACCGGACTCATGACATGTTTGGGGATTATTATAGCTCCTTAGTTCCGTCCTGATTTCTGCCTCTGGGCTTAGTGCCTGATTTAAGGTTTGGCAGATAGGTTTGACACTACAAACATGATCAATGCCTTGTTTGGCCTATTACTATTGCATTTGGATTTAATGCACTTCTTATAACATGGACAGTACATCATTTTTGTTTTGATTGAGCAACCTATCTGCCACACTGTGAGACAAGTCTTTTGTCTTTTTTAACAAGCTCAAATATCCTCTAGTTGGAAAAAACTGTAGTTATATCTGTGAACGTCCTTCTAAATATCGGACAATGCTTCAAAGAGGTCTGCAGAAACTCTAAACATTTTGGAGGTTCAAAAATATTCTCAGTCACAACTTTGCATACTTTCAGGAGCATCTCCTCTTGGTCACTTCTGAGGCTAACAGGAACTTAGGGACAGCACTTAGAATGCAGCACCCACTCCAGCAGAGGTTCACAGCATGATTAAGTTCAGGCCCAGTTGTGACAAGTCACCTAGACAGATCAGGAAAAAGACTCTTGCAACATGTTTTGTCCTTGGAGCCAAAGATAATGCTTGGGGTCTTTGAGCCCCTACATTCCAGGCGTTTTACAAAACTATAGCTCTGATGCATTACAATAAATATGTCATATTTCATTTTGTTTACCACATACTTCATTGGTATTTTAAATCAGTATTACATTAATATTTCAAAGTAACAGATAAGAAAATAAACACACCTAATACAAAACATTATTTATCTGCTATGTAGTTGTGAAAATTAGTGGATGGACAAGCATAAAAGACTCCAAACAAATGTACTTTGTTAGCTATAGTGAAGTTTAAATAGCACTTGCTACACTCATATTCAGATAGATGTGCACTTGTTCCTATCAAGCCCAATTGTGTCTGAATCAATTCAATTGTAAAGTATAGTTTGGTTGCTCCTAAATGAGAATTGTAATTTTGATATATCTTGCTATCATGTAAAGTAGCATTTCTGTTGTTTTCACCCATTTTGAGTTTAATTTTTTTAAGTTCTAATGATTGTAAATGATATATCTAATATTTAACATCACTTTCTTCTCTCTTTCAGACAACACCAGTAAGTTTACCTTTTAATTCATTGTCTGAAATTGTACATATTGAACTTTTGAGTGACTGCTAAGAGATTTCTAAATGAGAGTGGTATTTCAATATTTTTGTTAACATATAAATTACATGAATAATTCTGCATTTTCTAAAGTTTGACTTATTTGTTTATTTTCATGATGATAATCTATGTCTAAATGTTTACATCTCTTTCTTATTGCTCCTCTAGGCAGCAGAAGTAAGTCTAATGTTTTTTTACCTAGTCTATGAAATTGGACATTTTTCCTAATTGAGTGAATTTTTGTATTTTTGTGGAACCTTATTTTCTCTATGTGGTCTTTGAATTGTGATGGGTTGTATACATCATCTCTTGAGAACTATCATAAAATCATATTTTTGAATTTCATTCTGTCAACCAGAAACTGAAAATACAAAAATTTGTTGCAAAATATTAGACGCAATACATTTGGTTGATCCCAATCAAGTGAGTTATTATTTTGAGTATGCTGTTAATCTATGAAAATAATATTAACTCTAACTTGTCAGGGTGAACGCTAAAGTGGCTAAATAATTTTGAGCCTAAACTCCTGATAAATATGATACAGAGAGGACAGCCTCAACTTACAAGAACTGTGAATACAATGGTGCAATACCAAACAGTAATAAAGTCAAAACAATAAAATTGTCTAAAATAATTCAACGCATTGGGTGAATTGGAATGGACATAATCTAATTAGCCAAACCAGATTTGATAATACCTAAAAATGCATGTCAAAAATATTGGAAATGTCTTGAAGTGCAAATGATAAGTATTGGCAAAATATGCTGGCTTCAAGATGTGATTTTCGTCCAGCCATGATGGAATGAGGGTCAGATACACCAAGCAGATTAATCCCAGTTACATTTTTCAACTTATAATTAAGTCTCTGAAATGGCATTTGAAACCCTTGAGCTGGGCACTGTTGCAATCTATATACGCAGATGTCCTCTTAATGCTGGGAGCTGCTGGAATAACTCCTGCTGACGCCTTTGGTTACAGTGGAAAAAGCTTTGTTTTTCGAGAAATTTAAAAGTAGTAGCAACCGGACTCATGACATGTTTGGGGATTATTATAGCTCCTTAGTTCCGTCCTGATTTCTGCCTCTGGGCTTAGTGCCTGATTTAAGGTTTGGCAGATAGGTTTGACACTACAAACATGATCAATGCCTTGTTTGGCCTATTACTATTGCATTTGGATTTAATGCACTTCTTATAACATGGACAGTACATCATTTATGTTTTGATTGAGCAACCTATCTGCCACACTGTGAGACAAGTCTTTTGTCTTTTTCAACAAGCTCAAATATCCTCTAGTTGGAAAAAACTGTAGTTATATCTGTAAACGTCCTTCTAAATATCGGACAATGCTTCAAAGAGGTCTGCAGAAACTCGAAACATTTTGGAGGTTCAAAAATATTCTCAGTCACAACTTTGCATGCTTTCAGGAGCATCTCCTTTTGGTCACTTCTGAGGCTAACAGGAACTTAGGGACAGCACTTAGAATGCAGCACCCACTCCGGCAGAGGTTCACAGCATGATTAAGTTCAGGCCCAGTTGTGACAAGTCATCTAGACAGATCAGGAAAAAGACTCTTGCAACATGTTTTGTCCTTGTAGCCAAAGATAATGCTTGGGGTCTTTGAGCCCCTACATTCCAGGCGTTTTACAAAACTATAGCTCTGATGCATTACAATAAATATGTCATATTTCATTTTGTTTACCACATACTTCATTGGTATTTTACATCAGTATTACATTAATATTTCAAAGTAACAGAGAAGAAAATGAACACACCTAATACAAAACATTATTTATCTGCTATATAGTTGTGAAAATTAGTGGATGGACAAGCATAAAAGACTCCAAACAAATGTACTTTATTATCTATAGTGAAGTTTAAATAGCACTTGCTACACTCATATTCAGATAGATGTCCACTTGTTCCTATCAAGCCCAATTGTGTCTGAATCAATTCAATTGTAAAGTATAGTTTGGTTGCTCCTAAATGAGAATTGTAATTTTGATATATCTTGCTATCAAGTAAAGTAGCATTTTTGTTGTTTTCACACATTTTGAGTTTAATTTTTTTAAGTTCTAATGATTGTAAATGATATATCTAATATTTAACATCACTTTCTTCTCTCTTTCAGACAACACCAGTAAGTTTACCTTTTAATTCATTGTCTGAAATTGTACATATTGAACTTTTGAGTGACTCCTAAGAGATTTCTAAATGAGAGTGGTATTTCAATATTTTTGTTAACATATAAATTACATGAATAATTCAGCATTTTCTAAAGTTTGACTTATTTGTTTATTTTCATGATGATAATCTATGTCTAAATGTTTACATCTCTTTCTTATTGCTCCTCTAGGCAGCAGAAGTAAGTCTAATGTTTAGTCTAATGTTTTTTTACCTAGTCTATGAAATTGGACATTTTTCCTAATTGAGTGAATTTTTGTATTTTTGTGGAACCTTATTTTCTCTATATGGTCTTTGAATTGGGATGGGTTGTATACATCATCTCTTGAGAACTATCATAAAATCATATTTTTGGATTTCATTCTGTCAACCAGAAACTGAAAAGAGAAAAATTTGTGTCAAAATATTAGACGCAATACATTTGGTTGATCCCAATCAATTGAGTTATTATTTTGAGTAGGCTGTTAATCTATGAAAATAATATTAACTCTAACTTGTCAGGTTGAACGCTAAAGTGGCTAAATAATTTTGAGCCTAAACCCCTGATAAATATGATACAGAGAAGACAGTCTCAACTTACAAGAACTGTGAATACAATGTTGCAATACCAAACAGTAATAAAGTCAAAACAATAAAATTGTCTAAAATAATTCAACGCATTGGATGAATTGGAATGGACATAATCTAATTAGCCAAACCAGATTTGATAATACCTAAAAAAGCATGTCAAAAATAGTGGAAATGTCTTGAAGTGCAAATGATAAGTATTGACAAAATATGCTGGCTTCAAGATGTGATTTTCGTCCAGCCATGATGGAATGAGGGTCAGATACACCAAGCAGATTAATCCCAGTTACATTTTTCAACCTTATAATTTAGTCTCTAAAATGGCATTTGAAACCCTTGAGCTGGGCACTGTTGCAATCTATATACGCAGATCTCCTCTTAATGCTGGGAGCTACTGGAATAACTCCTGCTGACGCCTTTGGTTACAGTGGAAAAAGCTTTGTTTTTGGAGAAATTTAAAAGTAGTAGCAACCGGACTCATGACATGTTTGGGGATTATTATAGCTCCTTAGTTCCGTCCTGATTTCTGCCTCTGGGCTTAGTGACTGATTTAAGGTTTGGCAGATAGGTTTGACACTACAAACATGATCAATGCCTTGTTTGGCCTTTTACTATTGCATTTGGATTTAATGCACTTCTTATAACATGGACAGTACATAATTTATGTTTTGATTGAGCAACCTATCTGCCACACTGTGAGACAAGTCTTTTGTCTTTTTCAACAAGCTCAAATATCCTCTAGTTGGAAAAAACTGTAGTTATATCTGTGAACGTCCTTCTAAATATCGGACAATGCTTCAAAGAGGTCTGCAGAAACTCTAAACATTTTGGAGGTCCACAAATATTCTCAGTCACAACTTGACATACTTTCAGGAGCATTTCCTCTTGGTCACTTCTGAGGCTAACAGGAATTTAGGGACAGCACTTAGAATGCAGCACCCACTCCAGCAGAGGTTCACAGCATGATTCAGTTCAGGCCCAGTTGTGACAAGTCACCTAGACAGATCAGGAAAAAGACTCTTGCAACATGTTTTGTCCTTGTAGCCAAAGATAATGCTTGGGGTCTTTGAGCCCCTACATTCCATGCTTTTAAAAAAACTATAGCTCTGATGCATTACAATAAATATGTCATATTTCATTTTGTTTACCACATACTTCATTGGTATTTTACATCAGTATTACATTAATATTTCAAATTAACAGAGAAGAAAATGAACACACCTAATACAAAACATTATTTATCTGCTATATAGTTGTGAAAATTAGTGGATGGACAAGCATAAAATACTCCAAACAAATGTACTTTATTATCTATAGTGAAGTTTAAATAGCACTTGCTACACTCATATTCAGATAGATGTGCACTTGTTCCTATCAAGCCCAATTGTGTCTGAATCAATTCAATTGTAAAGTATAGTTTGGTTGCTCCTAAATGAGAATTGTAATTTTGATATATCTTGCTATCATGTAAAGTAGCATTTCTGTTGTTTTCACACATGTTGAGTTTAATTTTTTTAAGTTCTAATGATTGTAAATGATATATCTAATATTTAACATCACTTTCTTCTCTCTTTCAGACAACACCAGTAAGTTTACCTTTTAATTCAGTGTCTGAAATTGTACATATTGAACTTTTGATTGACTCCTAAGAGATTTCTAAATGAGAGTGGTATTTCAATATTTTTTGTTAACATATAAATTACATGAATAATTCTGCATTTTCTAAAGTTTGACTTATTTGTTTATTTTCATGATGATAATCTATGTCTAAATGTTTACATCTCTTTCTTATTGCTCCTCTAGGCAGCAGAAGTAAGTCTAATGTTGTTTTACCTAGTCTATGAAATTGGAAATTTTTCCTAATTGAGTGAATTTTTGTATTTTTGTGGAACCTTATTTTCTCTATGTGGTCTTTGAATTGTGATGGGTTGTATACATCATCTCTTGAGAACTATCATAAAATCATATTTTTGGATTTCATTCTGTCAACCAGAAACTGAAAAGACAAAAATTTGTGTCAAAATATTAGACGCAATACATTTGGTTGATCCCAATCAAGTGAGTTAATATTTTGAGTAGGCTGTTAATCTATGAAAATAATATTAACTCCAACCTATCAGGGTGAACGCTAAAGTGGCTAATTAATTTTGAGCCTAAACCCCTGATAAATATGATACAGAGAAGACAGTCTCAACTTACAAGAACTGTGAATACAATGTTGCAATACCAAACAGTAATAAAGTCAAAACAATAAAATTGTCTAAAATAATTCAACGCATTGGGTGAATTGGAATGGACATAATCTAATTAGCCAAACCAGATTTGATAATACCTAAAAATGCATGTCAAAAATATTGGAAATGTCTTGAAGTGCAAATGATAAGTATTGGCAAAATATGCTGGCTTCAAGATGTGATTTTCGTCCAGCCATGATGGAATGAGGGTCAGATACACCAAGCAGATTAATCCCAGTTACATTTTTCAACCTTATAATTTAGTCTCTGAAATGGCATTTGAAGCCCTTGAGCTGGGCACTGTTGCAATCTATATACGCAGATGTCCTCTTAATGCTGGGAGCTGCTGGAATAACTCCTGCTGACGCCTTTGGTTACAGTGGAAAAAGCTTTGTTTTTGGAGAAATTTAAAAGTAGTAGCAACCGGACTCATGACATGTTTGGGGATTATTATAGCTCCTTAGTTCCGTCCTGATTTCTGCCTCTGGGCTTAGTGTCTGATTTAAGGTTAGGCAGATAGGTTTGACACTACAAACATGATCAATGCCTTGTTTGGCCTTTTACTATTGCATTTGGATTTAATGCACTTCTTATAACATGGACAGTACATAATTTATGTTTTGATTGAGCAACCTATCTGCCACACTGTGAGACAAGTCTTTTGTCTTTTTCAACAAGCTCAAATATCCTCTAGTTGGAAAAAACTGTAGTTATATCTGTGAACGTCCTTCTAAATATCGGACAATGCTTCAAAGAGGTCTGCAGAAACTCTAAACATTTTGGAGGTCCAAAAATATTCTCAGTCACAACTTTGCATACTTTCAGGAGCATCTCCTCTTGGTCACTTCTGAGGCTAACAGGAACTTAGGGACAGCACTTAGAATGCAGCACCCACTCCAGCAGAGGTTCACAGCATGATTCAGTTCAGGCCCAGTTGTGACAAGTCACCTAGACAGATCAGGAAAAAGACTCTTGCAACATGTTTTGTCCTTGTAGCCAAAGATAATGCTTGGGGTCTTTGAGCCCCTACATTCCAGGCTTTTAAAAAAACTATAGCTCTGATGCATTCCAATAAATATGTCATATTTCATTTTGTTTACCACATACTTCATTGGTATTTTACATCAGTATTACATTAATATTTCAAAGTAACAGAGAAGAAAATGAACACACCTAATACAAAACATTATTTATCTGCTATTTACTTGTGAAAATTAGTGGATGGACAATCATAAAAGACTCCAAACAAATGTACTTTATTATCTATAGTGAAGCCTAAATAGCACTTGCTACACTCATATTCAGATAGATGTGCACTTGTTCCTATCAAGCCCAATTGTGTCTGAATCAATTCAATTGTAAAGTAAAGTTTGGTTGCTCCTAAATGAGAATTGTAATTTTGATATATCTTGCTATCATGTAAAGTAGCATTTCTGTTGTTTTCACACGTTTTGAGTTGAATTTTTTTAAGTTCTAATGATTGTAAATGATATATCTAATATTTAACATCACTTTCTTCTCTCTTTCAGACAACACCAGTAAGTTTACCTTTTAATTCAGTGTCTGAAATTGTACATATTGAACTTTTGAGTGACTCCTAATAGATTTCTAAATGAGAGTGGTATTTCAATATTTTTTGTTAACATATAAATTACATGAATAATTCTGCATGTTCTAAAGTTTGACTTATTTGTTTATTTTCATGATGATAATCTATGTCTAAATGTTTACATCTCTTTCTTATTGCTCCTCTAGGCAGCAGAAGTAAGTCTAATGTTTTTTTACCTAGTCTATGAAATTGGACATTTTTCCTAATTGAGTGAATTTTTGTATTTTTGTGGAACCTTATTTTCTCTATGTGGTCTTTGAATTGTGATGGGTTGTATACATCATCTCTTGAGAACTATCATAAAATCATATTTTTGGATTTCATTCTGTCAATCAGAAACTGAAAAGACAAAAATTTGTGTCAAAATATTAGACGCAATACATTTGGTTGATCCCAATCAAGTGAGTTAATATTTTGAGTAGGCTGTTAATCTATGAAAATAATATTAACTCCAACCTATCAGGGTGAACGCTAAAGTGGCTAATTAATTTTGAGCCTAAACCCCTGATAAATATGATACAGAGAAGACAGTCTCAACTTACAAGAACTGTGAATACAATGTTGCAATACCAAACAGTAATAAAGTCAAAACAATAAAATTGTCTAAAATAATTCAACGCATTGGGTGAATTGGAATGGACATAATCTAATTAGCCAAACCAGATTTGATAATACCTAAAAATGCATGTCAAAAATATTGGAAATGTCTTGAAGTGCAAATGATAAGTATTGGCAAAATATGCTGGCTTCAAGATGTGATTTTCGTCCAGCCATGATGGAATGAGGGTCAGATACACCAAGCAGATTAATCCCAGTTACATTTTTCAACCTTATAATTTAGTCTCTGAAATGGCATTTGAAGCCCTTGAGCTGGGCACTGTTGCAATCTATATACGCAGATGTCCTCTTAATGCTGGGAGCTGCTGGAATAACTCCTGCTGACGCCTTTGGTTACAGTGGAAAAAGCTTTGTTTTTGGAGAAATTTAAAAGTAGTAGCAACCGGACTCATGACATGTTTGGGGATTATTATAGCTCCTTAGTTCCGTCCTGATTTCTGCCTCTGGGCTTAGTGCCTGATTTAAGGTTAGGCAGATAGGTTTGACACAACAAACATGATCAATGCCTTGTTTGGCCTTTTACTATTGCATTTGGATTTAATGCACTTCTTATAACATGGACAGTACATAATTTATGTTTTGATTGAGCAACCTATCTGCCACACTGTGAGACAAGTCTTTTGTCTTTTTCAACAAGCTCAAATATCCTCTAGTTGGAAAAAACTGTAGTTATATCTGTGAACGTCCTTCTAAATATCGGACAATGCTTCAAAGAGGTCTGCAGAAACTCTAAACATTTTGGAGGTCCAAAAATATTCTCAGTCACAACTTTGCATACTTTCAGGAGCATCTCCTCTTGGTCACTTCTGAGGCTAACAGGAACTTAGGGACAGCACTTAGAATGCAGCACCCACTCCAGCAGAGGTTCACAGCATGATTCAGTTCAGGCCCAGTTGTGACAAGTCACCTAGACAGATCAGGAAAAAGACTCTTGCAACATGTTTTGTCCTTGTAGCCAAAGATAATGCTTGGGGTCTTTGAGCCCCTACATTCCAGGCTTTTAAAAAAACTATAGCTCTGATGCATTCCAATAAATATGTCATATTTCATTTTGTTTACCACATACTTCATTGGTATTTTACATCAGTATTACATTAATATTTCAAAGTAACAGAGAAGAAAATGAACACACCTAATACAAAACATTATTTATCTGCTATTTACTTGTGAAAATTAGTGGATGGACAATCATAAAAGACTCCAAACAAATGTACTTTATTATCTATAGTGAAGCCTAAATAGCACTTGCTACACTCATATTCAGATAGATGTGCACTTGTTCCTATCAAGCCCAATTGTGTCTGAATCAATTCAATTGTAAAGTAAAGTTTGGTTGCTCCTAAATGAGAATTGTAATTTTGATATATCTTGCTATCATGTAAAGTAGCATTTCTGTTGTTTTCACACGTTTTGAGTTGAATTTTTTTAAGTTCTAATGATTGTAAATTATATATCTAATATTTAACATCACTTTCTTCTCTCTTTCAGACAACACCAGTAAGTTTACCTTTTAATTCAGTGTCTGAAATTGTACATATTGAACTTTTGAGTGACTCCTAATAGATTTCTAAATGAGAGTGGTATTTCAATATTTTTTGTTAACATATAAATTACATGAATAATTCTGCATGTTCTAAAGTTTGACTTATTTGTTTATTTTCATGATGATAATCTATGTCTAAATGTTTACATCTCTTTCTTATTGCTCCTCTAGGCAGCAGAAGTAAGTCTAATGTTTTTTTACCTAGTCTATGAAATTGGACATTTTTCCTAATTGAGTGAATTTTTGTATTTTTGTGGAACCTTATTTTCTCTATGTGGTCTTTGAATTGTGATGGGTTGTATACATCATCTCTTGAGAACTATCATAAAATCATATTTTTGGATTTCATTCTGTCAATCAGAAACTGAAAAGACAAAAATTTGTGTCAAAATATTAGACGCAATACATTTGGTTGATCCCAATCAAGTGAGTTAATATTTTGAGTAGGCTGTTAATCTATGAAAATAATATTAACTCCAACCTATCAGGGTGAACGCTAAAGTGGCTAATTAATTTTGAGCCTAAACCCCTGATAAATATGATACAGAGAAGACAGTCTCAACTTACAAGAACTGTGAATACAATGTTGCAATACCAAACAGTAATAAAGTCAAAACAATAAAATTGTCTAAAATAATTCAACGCATTGGGTGAATTGGAATGGACATAATCTAATTAGCCAAACCAGATTTGATAATACCTAAAAATGCATGTCAAAAATATTGGAAATGTCTTGAAGTGCAAATGATAAGTATTAGCAAAATATGCTGGCTTCAAGATGTGATTTTCGTCCAGCCATGATGGAATGAGGGTCAGATACACCAAGCAGATTAATCCCAGTTACATTTTTCAACCTTATAATTTAGTCTCTGAAATGGCATTTGAAGCCCTTGAGCTGGGCACTGTTGCAATCTATATACACAGATGTCCTCTTAATGCTGGGAGCTGCTGGAATAACTCCTGCTGACGCCTTTGGTTACAGTGGAAAAAGCTTTGTTTTTGGAGAAATTTAAAAGTAGTAGCAACCGGACTCATGACATGTTTGGGGATTATTATAGCTCCTTAGTTCCGTCCTGATTTCTGCCTCTGGGCTTAGTGCCTGATTTAAGGTTTGGCAGATAGGTTTGACACTACAAACATGATCAATGCCTTGTTTGGCCTTTTACTATTGCATTTGGATTTAATGCACTTCTTATAACATGGACAGTACATAATTTATGTTTTGATTGAGCAACCTATCTGCCACACTGTGAGACAAGTCTTTTGTCTTTTTCAACAAGCTCAAATATCCTCTAGTTGGAAAAAACTGTAGTTATATCTGTGAACGTCCTTCTAAATATCGGACAATGCTTCAAAGAGGTCTGCAGAAACTCTAAACATTTTGGAGGTCCAAAAATATTCTCAGTCACAACTTTGCATACTTTCAGGAGCATCTCCTCTTGGTCACTTCTGAGGCTAACAGGAACTTAGGGACAGCACTTAGAATGCAGCACCCACTCCAGCAGAGGTTCACAGCATGATTCAGTTCAGGCCCAGTTGTGACAAGTCACCTAGACAGATCAGGAAAAAGACTCTTGCAACATGTTTTGTCCTTGTAGCCAAAGATAATGCTTGGGGTCTTTGAGCCCCTACATTCCAGGCTTTTAAAAAAACTATAGCTCTGATGCATTACAATAAATATGTCATATTTCATTTTGTTTACCACATACTTCATTGGTATTTTACATCAGTATTACATTAATATTTCAAAGTAACAGAGAAGAAAATGAACACACCTAATACAAAACATTATTTATCTGCTATTTAGTTGTGAAAATTAGTGGATGGACAATCATAAAAGACTCCAAACAAATGTACTTTATTATCTATAGTGAAGCTTAAATAGCACTTGCTACACTCATATTCAGATAGATGTGCACTTGTTCCTATCAAGCCCAATTGTGTCTGAATCAATTCAATTGTAAAGTAAAGTTTGGTTGCTCCTAAATGAGAATTGTAATTTTGATATATCTTGCTATCATGTAAAGTAGCATTTCTGTTGTTTTCACACGTTTTGAGTTGAATTTTTTTAAGTTCTAATGATTGTAAATGATATATCTAATATTTAACATCACTTTCTTCTCTCTTTCAGACAACACCAGTAAGTTTACCTTTTAATTCAGTGTCTGAAATTGTACATATTGAACTTTTGAGTGACTCCTAAGAGATTTCTAAATGAGAGTGGTATTTCAATATTTTTTGTTAACATATAAATTACATGAATAATTCTGCATTTTCTAAAGTTTGACTTATTTGTTTATTTTCATGATGATAATCTATGTCTAAATGTTTACATCTCTTTCTTATTGCTCCTCTAGGCAGCAGAAGTAAGTCTAATGTTTTTTTTACCTAGTCTATGAAATAGGACATTTTTCCTAATTGAGTGAATTTCTGTATTTTTGTGGAGCCTTATTTTCTCTATGTGATCTTTGAATTGTGATGGGTTGTATACATCATCTCTTGAGAACTATCATAAAATCATATTTTTGGATTTCATTCTGTCAACCAGAAACTGAAAAGACAAACATTTGTGTCAAAATATTAGACGCAATACATTTGGTTGATCCCAATCAAGTGAGTTGTTATTTTGAGCAGGCTGTTAATCTATGAAAATAATATTAACTCTAACTTGTCAGGGTGAACGCTAAAGTGGCTTAATAATTTTGAGCCTAAACCCCTGATAAATATGATACAGAGAAGACAGCCTCAACTTACAAGAACTGTGAATACAATGGTGCAATACCAAACAGTAATAAAGTCAAAACAATAAAATTGTCTAAAATAATTCAACGCATTGGGTGAATTGGAATGGACATAATCTAATTAGCCAAACCAGATTTGATAATACCTAAAAATGCATGTCAAAAATATTGGAAATGTCTTAAAGTGCAAATGATAAGTATTGGCAAAATATGCTGGCTTCAAGATGTGATTTTCGTCCAGCCATGATGGAATGAGGGTCAGATACACCAAGCAGACTAATCCTAGTTACATTTTTCAACTTTATAATTTAGTCTCTGAAATGGTATTTGAAACCCTGGAGCTGTGCACTGTTGCAATCTGTATACGCAGATGTCCTCTTAATGCTGCGAGCTGCTGGAATAACTCCTGCTGACGCCTTTGGTTACAGTGGAAAAAGCTTTGTTTTTGGAGAAATTTAAAAGTAGTAGCAACCGGACTCATGACATGTTTGGGGATTAATATAGCTCCTTAGTTCCGTCCTGATTTCTGCCTCTGGGCTTAGTGCCTGATTTAAGGTTTGGCAGATAGGTTTGACACTACAAACATGATCAATGCCTTGTTTGGCCTATTCCAATTTCATTTGGATTTAATGCCCTTCTTATAACATGAACAGTACATAATTTATGTTTTGATTGAGCAACCTATCTGCCACACTGTGAGAAAAGCCTTTTGTCTTTTTCAACAATCTCAAATATCCTCTAGTTGGAAAAACCTGTAGTTATATCTGTGAAAGACTTTCTAAATATCGAGCAATGCTTCAAAGAGGTCTGCAGAAACTCTAAACATTTTGGAGGTCCAAAAATATTCTCAGTCACAACTTTGCATACTTTCAGGAGCATCTCCTCTTGGTCACTTCTGAGGCTAACAGGAACTTAGGGACAGCACTTACAATGCAGCACCCACTCCAGCAGAGGTTCACAGCATGATTCAGTTCAGGCCCAGTTGTGAGAAGTCACCTAGACAGATCAGGAAAAAGACTCTTGCAACATGTTTTGTCCTTGTAGCCAAAGATAATGCTTGGGGTCTTTGAGCCCCTACATTCCAGGCTTTTAAAAAAACTATAGCTCTGATGCATTACAATAAATATGTCATATTTCATTTTGTTTACCACATACTTCATTGGTATTTCACATCAGTATTACATTAATATATCAAAGTAACAGAGAAGAAAATGAACACACCTAATACAAAACATTATTTATCTGCTATATAGTTGTGAAAATTAGTGGATGGACAAGCATAAAAGACTCCAAACAAATGTACTTTATTATCTATAGTGAAGCTTAAATAGCACTCGCTACACTCATATTCAGATAGATGTGCACTTGTTCCTATCAAGCCCAATTGTGTCTGAATCAATTCAATTGTAAAGTATAGTTTGGTTGCTCCTAAATGAGAATTGTAATTTTGATATATCTTGCTATCATGTAAAGTAGCATTTCTGTTGTTTTCACACATTTTGAGTTTAATTTTTTTAAGTTCTAATGATTGTAAATGATATATCTAATATTTAACATCACTTTCTTCTCTCTTTCAGACAACACCAGTAAGTTTACCTTTTAATTCAGTGTCTGAAATTGTACATATTGAACTTTTGAGTGACTCCTAAGAGATTTCTAAATGAGAGTGGTATTTCAATATTTTTTGTTAACATATAAATTACATGAATAATTCTGCATTTTCTAAAGTTTGACTTATTTGTTTATTTTCATGATGATAATCTATGTCTAAATGTTTACATCTCTTTCTTATTGCTCCTCTAGGCAGCAGAAGTAAGTCTAATGTTTTTTACCGAGTCTATGAAATTGGACATTTTTCCTAATTGAGTGAATTTCTGTATTTTTGTGGAACCTTATTTTCTCTATGTGGTCTTTGAATTGTGATGGGTTGTATACATCATCTCTTGAGAACTATCATAAAATCATATTTTTGGATTTCATTCTGTCAACCAGAAACTGAAAAGACAAAAATTTGTGTCAAAATATTAGGCGCAATACATTTGGTTGATCCCAATCAAGTGAGTTAATATTTTGAGTAGGCTGTTAATCTATGAAAATATTATTAACTCTAATTTGTCAGGGTGAACGCTAAAGTGGCTAAATAATTTTGAGCCTAAACCCCTGATAAATATGATACAGAGAAGACAGCCTCAACTTACAAGAACTGTGAATACAATGGTGCAATACCAAACAGTAATAAAGTCAAAACAATAAAATTGTCTAAAATAATTCAACGCATTGGGTGAATTGGAATGGACATAATCTAATTAGCCAAACCAGATTTGATAATACCTAAAAATGCATGTCAAAAATATTGGAAATGTCTTGAAGTGCAAATGATAAGTATTGGCAAAATATGCTGGCTTCAAGATGTGATTTTCGTCCAGCCATGATGGAATGAGGGTCAGATACACCAAGCATATTAATCCCAGTTACATTTTTCTACCTTATAATTTAGTCTCTGAAATGGCATTTGAAACCCTTGAGCTGGGCACTGTTGCAATCTATATACGCAGATGTCCTCCTAATTCTGGGAGCTGCTGGAATAACTCCTGCTGACGCCTTTGGTTACAGTGGAAAAAGCGTTGTTTTTGGAGCAATTTAAAAGTAGTAGCAACTGGACTCATGGCATGTTTGGGGATTATTATAGCTCCTTAGTTCCGTCCTGATTTCTGCCTCTTGGCTTAGTGCCTGATTTAAGGTTTGGCAGATAGGTTTGACACTACAAACATGATCAATGCCTTGTTTGGCCTATTACTATTGAATTTGGATTTAATGCACTTCTTATAACATGGACAGTACATAATTTATGTTTTGATTGAGCAACCTATCTGCCACACTGTGAGACAAGTCTTTTGTCTTTTTCAACAAGCTCAAATATCCTCTAGTTGGAAAAAACTGTAGTTATATCTGTGAACGTCCTTCTAAATATCGGACAATGCTTCAAAGAGGTCTGCAGAAACTCTAAACATTTTGGAGGTCCAAAAATATTCTCAGTCACAACTTTGCATACTTTCAGGAGCATCTCCTCTTGGTCACTTCTGAGGCTAACAGGAACTTAGGGACAGCACTTAGAATGCAGCACCCACTCCAGCAGAGGTTCACAGCATGATTCAGTTCAGGCCCAGTTGTGACAAGTCACCTAGACAGATCAGGAAAAAGACTCTTGCAACATGTTTTGTCCTTGTAGCCAAAGATAATGCTTGGGGTCTTTGAGCCCCTACATTCCAGGCTTTTTAAAAAACTATAGCTCTGATGCATTACAATAAATATGTCATATTTCATTTTGTTTACCACATACTTCATTGGTATTTTACATCAGTATTACATTAATATTTCAAAGTAACAGAGAAGAAAATGAACACACCTAATACAAAACATTATTTATCTGCTATTTAGTTGTGAAAATTAGTGGATGGACAATCATAAAAGACTCCAAACAAATGTACTTTATTATCTATAGTGAAGCCTAAATAGCACTTGCTACACTCATATTCAGATAGATGTGCACTTGTTCCTATCAAGACCAATTGTGTCTGAATCAATTCAATTGTAAAGTAAAGTTTGGTTGCTCCTAAATGAGAATTGTAATTTTGATATATCTTGCTATCATGTAAAGTAGCATTTCTGTTGTTTTCACACGTTTTGAGTTGAATTTTTTTAAGTTCTAATGATTGTAAATGATATATCTAATATTTAACATCACTTTCTTCTCTCTTTCAGACAACACCAGTAAGTTTACCTTTTAATTCAGTGTCTGAAATTGTACATATTGAACTTTTGAGTGACTCCTAATAGATTTCTAAATGAGAGTGGTATTTCAATATTTTTTGTTAACATATAAATTACATGAATAATTCTGCATGTTCTAAAGTTTGACCTATTTGTTTATTTTCATGATGATAATCTATGTCTAAATGTTTACATCTCTTTCTTATTGCTCCTCTAGGCAGCAGAAGTAAGTCTAATGTTTTTTTACCTAGTCTATGAAATTGGACATTTTTCCTAATTGAGTGAATTTTTGTATTTTTGTGGAACCTTATTTTCTCTATGTGGTCTTTGAATTGTGATGGGTTGTATACATCATCTCTTGAGAACTATCATAAAATCATATTTTTGGATTTCATTCTGTCAACCAGAAACTGAAAAGACAAAAATGTGTGTCAAAATATTAGACGCAATACATTTGATTGATCCCAATCAAGTGAGTTATTATTTTGAGTAGGCTGTTAATCTATGAAAATAATATTAACTCTAACTTGTCAGGGTGAACGCTAAAGTGGCTAATTAATTTTGAGCCTAAACCCCTGATAAATATGATACAGAGAAGACAGTCTCAACTTACAAGAACTGTGAATACAATGTTGCAATACCAAACAGTAATAAAGTCAAAACAATAAAATTGTCTAAAATAATTCAACGCATTGGGTGAATTGGAATGGACATAATCTAATTAGCCAAACCAGATTTGATAATACCTAAAAATGCATGTCAAAAATATTGGAAATGTCTTGAAGTGCAAATGATAAGTATTGGCAAAATATGCTGGCTTCAAGATGTGATTTTCGTCCAGCCATGATGGAATGAGGGTCAGATACACCAAGCAGATTAATCCCAGTTACATTTTTCAACCTTATAATTTAGTCTCTGAAATGGCATTTGAAGCCCTTGAGCTGGGCACTGTTGCAATCTATATACACAGATGTCCTCTTAATGCTGGGAGCTGCTGGAATAACTCCTGCTGACGCCTTTGGTTACAGTGGAAAAAGCTTTGTTTTTGGAGAAATTTAAAAGTAGTAGCAACCGGACTCATGACATGTTTGGGGATTATTATAGCTCCTTAGTTCCGTCCTGATTTCTGCCTCTGGGCTTAGTGCCTGATTTAAGGTTTGGCAGATAGGTTTGACACTACAAACATGATCAATGCCTTGTTTGGCCTTTTACTATTGCATTTGGATTTAATGCACTTCTTATAACATGGACAGTACATAATTTATGTTTTGATTGAGCAACCTATCTGCCACACTGTGAGACAAGTCTTTTGTCTTTTTCAACAAGCTCAAATATCCTCTAGTTGGAAAAAACTGTAGTTATATCTGTGAACGTCCTTCTAAATATCGGACAATGCTTCAAAGAGGTCTGCAGAAACTCTAAACATTTTGGAGGTCCAAAAATATTCTCAGTCACAACTTTGCATACTTTCAGGAGCATCTCCTCTTGGTCACTTCTGAGGCTAACAGGAACTTAGGGACAGCACTTAGAATGCAGCACCCACTCCAGCAGAGGTTCACAGCATGATTCAGTTCAGGCCCAGTTGTGACAAGTCACCTAGACAGATCAGGAAAAAGACTCTTGCAACATGTTTTGTCCTTTTAGCCAAAGATAATGCTTGGGGTCTTTGAGCCCCTACATTCCAGGCTTTTAAAAAAAACTATAGCTCTGATGCATTACAATAAATATGTCATATTTCATTTTGTTTACCACATACTTCATTGGTATTTTACATCAGTATTACATTAATATTTCAAAGTAACAGAGAAGAAAATGAACACACCTAATACAAAACATTATTTATCTGCTATTTAGTTGTGAAAATTAGTGGATGGACAATCATAAAAGACTCCAAACAAATGTACTTTATTATCTATAGTGAAGCCTAAATAGCACTTGCTACACTCATATTCAGATAGATGTGCACTTGTTCCTATCAAGCCCAATTGTGTCTGAATCAATTCAATTGTAAAGTAAAGTTTGGTTGCTCCTAAATGAGAATTGTAATTTTGATATATCTTGCTATCATGTAAAGTAGCATTTCTGTTGTTTTCACACATTTTGAGTTGAATTTTTTTAAGTTCTAATGATTGTAAATGATATATCTAATATTTAACATCACTTTCTTCTCTCTTTCAGACAACACCAGTAAGTTTACCTTTTAATTCAGTGTCTGAAATTGTACATATTGAACTTTTGAGTGACTCCTAATAGATTTCTAAATGAGAGTGGTATTTCAATATTTTTGTTAACATATACATTACATGAATAATTCTGCATGTTCTAAAGTTTGACTTATTTGTTTATTTTCATGATGATAATCTATGTCTAAATGTTTACATCTCTTTCTTATTGCTCCTCTAGGCAGCAGAAGTAAGTCTAATGTTTTTTTACCTAGTCTATGAAATTGGACATTTTTCCTAATTGAGTGAATTTTTGTATTTTTGTGGAACCTTATTTTCTCTATGTGGTCTTTGAATTGTGATGGGTTGTATACATCATCTCTTGAGAACTATCATAAAATCATATTTTTGGATTTCATTCTGTCAACCAGAAACTGAAAAGACAAAAATTTGTGTCAAAATATTAGACACAATACATTTGGTTGATCCCAATCAAGTGAGTTAATATTTTGAGTAGGCTGTTAATCTATGAAAATAATATTAACTCCAACCTATCAGGGTGAACGCTAAAGTGGCTAATTAATTTTGAGCCTAAACCCCTGATAAATATGATACAGAGAAGACAGTCTCAACTTACAAGAACTGTGAATACAATGTTGCAATACCAAACAGTAATAAAGTCAAAACAATAAAATTGTCTAAAATAATTCAACGCATTGGGTGAATTGGAATGGACATAATCTAATTAGCCAAACCAGATTTGATAATACCTAAAAATGCATGTCAAAAATATTGGAAATGTCTTGAAGTGCAAATGATAAGTATTGGCAAAATATGCTGGCTTCAAGATGTGATTTTCGTCCAGCCATGATGGAATGAGGGTCAGATACACCAAGCAGATTAATCCCAGTTACATTTTTCAACCTTATAATTTAGTCTCTGAAATGGCATTTGAAGCCCTTGAGCTGGGCACTGTTGCAATCTATATACACAGATGTCCTCTTAATGCTGGGAGCTGCTGGAATAACTCCTGCTGACGCCTTTGGTTACAGTGGAAAAAGCTTTGTTTTTGGAGAAATTTAAAAGTAGTAGCAACCGGACTCATGACATGTTTGGGGATTATTATAGCTCCTTAGTTCCGTCCTGATTTCTGCCTCTGGGCTTAGTGCCTGATTTAAGGTTTGGCAGATAGGTTTGACACTACAAACATGATCAATGCCTTGTTTGGCCTTTTACTATTGCATTTGGATTTAATGCACTTCTTATAACATGGACAGTACATAATTTATGTTTTGATTGAGCAACCTATCTGCCACACTGTGAGACAAGTCTTTTGTCTTTTTCAACAAGCTCAAATATCCTCTAGTTGGAAAAAACTGTAGTTATATCTGTGAACGTCCTTCTAAATATCGGACAATGCTTCAAAGAGGTCTGCAGAAACTCTAAACATTTTGGAGGTCCAAAAATATTCTCAGTCACAACTTTGCATACTTTCAGGAGCATCTCCTCTTGGTCACTTCTGAGGCTAACAGGAACTTAGGGACAGCACTTAGAATGCAGCACCCACTCCAGCAGAGGTTCACAGCATGATTCAGTTCAGGCCCAGTTGTGACAAGTCACCTAGACAGATCAGGAAAAAGACTCTTGCAACATGTTTTGTCCTTGTAGCCAAAGATAATGCTTGGGGTCTTTGAGCCCCTACATTCCAGGCTTTTAAAAAAACTATAGCTCTGATGCATTACAATAAATATGTCATATTTCATTTTGTTTACCACATACTTCATTGGTATTTTACATCAGTATTACATTAATATTTCAAAGTAACAGAGAAGAAAATGAACACACCTAATACAAAACATTATTTATCTGCTATTTAGTTGTGAAAATTAGTGGATGGACAATCATAAAAGACTCCAAACAAATGTACTTTATTATCTATAGTGAAGCTTAAATAGCACTTGCTACACTCATATTCAGATAGATGTGCACTTGTTCCTATCAAGCCCAATTGTGTCTGAATCAATTCAATTGTAAAGTAAAGTTTGGTTGCTCCTAAATGAGAATTGTAATTTTGATATACCTTGCTATCATGTAAAGTAGCATTTCTGTTGTTTTCACACGTTTTGAGTTGAATTTTTTTAAGTTCTAATGATTGTAAATGATATATCTAATATTTAACATCACTTTCTTCTCTCTTTCAGACAACACCAGTAAGTTTACCTTTTAATTCAGTGTCTGAAATTGTACATATTGAACTTTTGAGTGACTCCTAAGAAATTTCTAAATGAGAGTGGTATTTCAATATTTTTTGTTAACATATAAATTACATGAATAATTCTGCATTTTCTAAAGTTTGACTTATTTGTTTATTTTCATGATGATAATCTATGTCTAAATGTTTACATCTCTTTCTTATTGCTCCTCTAGGCAGCAGAAGTAAGTCTAATGTTTTTTTTACCTAGTCTATGAAATAGGACATTTTTCCTAATTGAGTGAATTTCTGTATTTTTGTGGAACCTTATTTTCTCTATGTGATCTTTGAATTGTGATGGGTTGTATACATCATCTCTTGAGAACTATCATAAAATCATATTTTTGGATTTCATTCTGTCAACCCGAAACTGAAAAGACAAACATTTGTGTCAAAATATTAGACGCAATACATTTGGTTGATCCCAATCAAGTGAGTTGTTATTTTGAGCAGGCTGTTAATCTATGAAAATAATATTAACTCTAACTTGTCAGGGTGAACGCTAAAGTGGCTAAATAATTTTGAGCCTAAACCCCTGATAAATATGATACAGAGAAGACAGCCTCAACTTACAAGAACTGTGAATACAATGGTGCAATACCAAACAGTAATAAAGTCAAAACAATAAAATTGTCTAAAATAATTCAACGCATTGGGTGAATTGGAATAGACATAATCTAATTAGCCAAACCAGATTTGATAATACCTAAAAATGCATGTCAAAAATATTGGAAATGTCTTGAAGTGCAAATGATAAGTATTGGCAAAATATGCTGGCTTCAAGATGTGATTTTCGTCCAGCCATGATGGAATGAGGGTCAGATACACCAAGCAGACTAATCCTAGTTACATTTTTCAACTTTATAATTTAGTCTCTGAAATGGTATTTGAAACCCTTGAGCTGTGCACTGTTGCAATCTGTATACGCAGATGTCCTCTTAATGCTGGGAGCTGCTGGAATAACTCCTGCTGACGCCTTTGGTTACAGTGGAAAAAGCTTTGTTTTTGGAGAAATTTAAAAGTAGTAGCAACCGGACTCATGACATGTTTGGGGATTATTATAGCTCCTTAGTTCCGTCCTGATTTCTGCCTCTGGGCTTAGTGCCTGATTTAAGGTTTGGCAGATAGGTTTGACACTACAAACATGATCAATGCCTTGTTTGGCCTATTACAATTTCATTTGGATTTAATGCCCTTCTTATAACATGAACAGTACATAATTTATGTTTTGATTGAGCAACCTATCTGCCACACTGTGAGAAAAGCCTTTTGTCTTTTTCAACAATCTCAAATATCCTCTAGTTGGAAAAACCTGTAGTTATATCTGTGAAAGACTTTCTAAATATCGAGCAATGCTTCAAAGAGGTCTGCAGAAACTCTAAACTTTTTGGAGGTCCAAAAATATTCTCAGTCACAACTTTGCATACTTTCAGGAGCATCTCCTCTTGGTCACTTCTGAGGCTAACAGGAACTTAGGGACAGCACTTACAATGCAGCACCCACTCCAGCAGAGGTTCACAGCATGATTCAGTTCAGGCCCAGTTGTGAGAAGTCACCTAGACAGATCAGGAAAAAGACTCTTGCAACATGTTTTGTCCTTGTAGCCAAAGATAATGCTTGGGGTCTTTGAGCCCCTACATTCCAGGCTTTTAAAAAAACTATAGCTCTGATGCATTACAATAAATATGTCATATTTCATTTTGTTTACCACATACTTCATTGGTATTTCACATCAGTATTACATTAATATTTCAAAGTAACAGAGAAGAAAATGAACACACCTAATACAAAACATTATTTATCTGCTATATAGTTGTGAAAATTAGTGGATGGACAAGCATAAAAGACTCCAAACAAATGTACTTTATTATCTATAGTGAAGCTTAAATAGCACTCGCTACACTCATATTCAGATAGATGTGCACTTGTTCCTATCAAGCCCAATTGTGTCTGAATCAATTCAATTGTAAAGTATAGTTTGGTTGCTCCTAAATGAGAATTGTAATTTTGATATATCTTGCTATCATGTAAAGTAGCATTTCTGTTGTTTTCACACATTTTGAGTTTAATTTTTTTAAGTTCTAATGATTGTAAATGATATATCTAATATTTAACATCACTTTCTTCTCTCTTTCAGACAACACCAGTAAGTTTACCTTTTAATTCAGTGTCTGAAATTGTACATATTGAACTTTTGAGTGACTCCTAATAGATTTCTAAATGAGAGTGGTATTTCAATATTTTTTGTTAACATATAAATTACATGAATAATTCTGCATGTTCTAAAGTTTGACTTATTTGTTTATTTTCATGATGATAATCTATGTCTAAATGTTTACATCTCTTTCTTATTGCTCCTCTAGGCAGCAGAAGTAAGTCTAATGTTTTTTTACATAGTCTATGAAATTGGACATTTTTCCTAATTGAGTGAATTTTTGTATTTTTGTGGAACCTTATTTTCTCTATGTGGTCTTTGAATTGTGATGGGTTGTATACATCATCTCTTGAAAACTATCATAAAATCATATTTTTGGATTTCATTCTGTCAACCAGAAACTGAAAAGACAAACATTTGTGTCAAAATATTAGACGCAATACATTTGGTTGATCCCAATCAAGTGAGTTAATATTTTGAGTAGGCTGTTAATCTATGAAAATAATATTAACTCCAACCTATCAGGGTGAACGCTAAAGTGGCTAATTAATTTTGAGCCTAAACCCCTGATAAATATGATACAGAGAAGACAGTCTCAACTTACAAGAACTGTGAATACAATGTTGCAATACCAAACAGTAATAAAGTCAAAACAATAAAATTGTCTAAAATAATTCAACGCATTGGGTGAATTGGAATGGACATAATCTAATTAGCCAAACCAGATTTGATAATACCTAAAAATGCATGTCAAAAATATTGGAAATGTCTTGAAGTGCAAATGATAAGTATTGGCAAAATATGCTGGCTTCAAGATGTGATTTTCGTCCAGCCATGATGGAATGAGGGTCAGATACACCAAGCAGATTAATCCCAGTTACATTTTTCAACCTTATAATTTAGTCTCTGAAATGGCATTTGAAGCCCTTGAGCTGGGCACTGTTGCAATCTATATACACAGATGTCCTCTTAATGCTGGGAGCTGCTGGAATAACTCCAGCTGACGCCTTTGGTTACAGTGGAAAAAAGCTTTGTTTTTGGAGAAATTTAAAAGTAGTAGCAACCGGACTCATGACATGTTTGGGGATTATTATAGCTCCTTAGTTCCGTCCTGATTTCTGCCTCTGGGCTTAGTGCCTGATTTAAGGTTTGGCAGATAGGTTTGACACTACAAACATGATCAATGCCTTGTTTGGCCTTTTACTATTGCATTTGGATTTAATGCACTTCTTATAACATGGACAGTACATAATTTATGTTTTGATTGAGCAACCTATCTGCCACACTGTGAGACAAGTCTTTTGTCTTTTTCAACAAGCTCAAATATCCTCTAGTTGGAAAAAACTGTAGTTATATCTGTGAACGTCCTTCTAAATATCGGACAATGCTTCAAAGAGGTCTGCAGAAACTCTAAACATTTTGGAGGTCCAAAAATATTCTCAGTCACAACTTTGCATACTTTCAGGAGCATCTCCTCTTGGTCACTTCTGAGGCTAACAGGAACTTAGGGACAGCACTTAGAATGCAGCACCCACTCCAGCAGAGGTTCACAGCATGATTCAGTTCAGGCCCAGTTGTGACAAGTCACCTAGACAGATCAGGAAAAAGACTCTTGCAACATGTTTTGTCCTTGTAGCCAAAGATAATGCTTGGGGTCTTTGAGCCCCTACATTCCAGGCTTTTAAAAAAAACTATAGCTCTGATGCATTACAATAAATATGTCATATTTCATTTTGTTTACCACATACTTCATTGGTATTTTACATCAGTATTACATTAATATTTCAAAGTAACAGAGAAGAAAATGAACACACCTAATACAAAACATTATTTATCTGCTATTTAGTTGTGAAAATTAGTGGATGGACAATCATAAAAGACTCCAAACAAATGTACTTTATTATCTATAGTGAAGCCTAAATAGCACTTGCTACACTCATATTCAGATAGATGTGCACTTGTTCCTATCAAGCCCAATTGTGTCTGAATCAATTCAATTGTAAAGTAAAGTTTGGTTGCTCCTAAATGAGAATTGTAATTTTGATATATCTTGCTATCATGTAAAGTAGCATTTCTGTTGTTTTCACACGTTTTGAGTTGAATTTTTTTAAGTTCTAATGATTGTAAATGATATATCTAATATTTAACATCACTTTCTTCTCTCTTTCAGACAACACCAGTAAGTTTACCTTTTAATTCAGTGTCTGAAATTGTACATATTGAACTTTTGAGTGACTCCTAATAGATTTCTAAATGAGAGTGGTATTTCAATATTTTTTGTTAACATATAAATTACATGAATAATTCTGCATGTTCTAAAGTTTGACTTATTTGTTTATTTTCATGATGATAATCTATGTCTAAATGTTTACATCTCTTTCTTATTGCTCCTCTAGGCAGCAGAAGTAAGTCTAATGTTTTTTTACCTAGTCTATGAAATTGGACATTTTTCCTAATTGAGTGAATTTTTGTATTTTTGTGGAACCCTATTTTCTCTATGTGGTCTTTGAATTGTGATGGGTTGTATACATCATCTCTTGAGAACTATCATAAAATCATATTTTTGGATTTCATTCTGTCAACCAGAAACTGAAAAGACAAAAATTTGTGTCAAAATATTAGACGCAATACATTTGGTTGATCCCAATCAAGTGAGTTAATATTTTGAGTAGGCTGTTAATCTATGAAAATAATATTAACTCCAACCTATCAGGGTGAACGCTAAAGTGGCTAATTAATTTTGAGCCTAAACCCCTGATAAATATGATACAGAGAAGACAGTCTCAACTTACAAGAACTGTGAATACAATGTTGCAATACCAAACAGTAATAAAGTCAAAACAATAAAATTGTCTAAAATAATTCAACGCATTGGGTGAATTGGAATGGACATAATCTAATTAGCCAAACCAGATTTGATAATACCTAAAAATGCATGTCAAAAATATTGGAAATGTCTTGAAGTGCAAATGATAAGTATTGGCAAAATATGCTGGCTTCAAGATGTGATTTTCGTCCAGCCATGATGGAATGAGGGTCAGATACACCAAGCAGATTAATCCCAGTTACATTTTTCAACCTTATAATTTAGTCTCTGAAATGGCATTTGAAGCCCTTGAGCTGGGCACTGTTGCAATCTATATACACAGATGTCCTCTTAATGCTGGGAGCTGCTGGAATAACTCCTGCTGACGCCTTTGGTTACAGTGGAAAAAGCTTTGTTTTTGGAGAAATTTAAAAGTAGTAGCAACCGGACTCATGACATGTTTGGGGATTATTATAGCTCCTTAGTTCCGTCCTGATTTCTGCCTCTGGGCTTAGTGCCTGATTTAAGGTTTGGCAGATAGGTTTGACACTACAAACATGATCAATGCCTTGTTTGGCCTTTTACTATTGCATTTGGATTTAATGCACTTCTTATAACATGGACAGTACATAATTTATGTTTTGATTGAGCAACCTATCTGCCACACTGTGAGACAAGTCTTTTGTCTTTTTCAACAAGCTCAAATATCCTCTAGTTGGAAAAAACTGTAGTTATATCTGTGAACGTCCTTCTAAATATCGGACAATGCTTCAAAGAGGTCTGCAGAAACTCTAAACATTTTGGAGGTCCAAAAATATTCTCAGTCACAACTTTGCATACTTTCAGGAGCATCTCCTCTTGGTCACTTCTGAGGCTAACAGGAACTTAGGGACAGCACTTAGAATGCAGCACCCACTCCAGCAGAGGTTCACAGCATGATTCAGTTCAGGCCCAGTTGTGACAAGTCACCTAGACAGATCAGGAAAAAGACTCTTGCAACATGTTTTGTCCTTGTAGCCAAAGATAATGCTTGGGGTCTTTGAGCCCCTACATTCCAGGCTTTTAAAAAAACTATAGCTCTGATGCATTACAATAAATATGTCATATTTCATTTTGTTTACCACATACTTCATTGGTATTTTACATCAGTATTACATTAATATTTCAAAGTAACAGAGAAGAAAATGAACACACCTAATACAAAACATTATTTATCTGCTATTTAGTTGTGAAAATTAGTGGATGGACAATCATCAAAGACTCCAAACAAATGTACTTTATTATCTATAGTGAAGCTTAAATAGCACTTGCTACACTCATATTCAGATAGATGTGCACTTGTTCCTATCAAGCCCAATTGTGTCTGAATCAATTCAATTGTAAAGTAAAGTTTGGTTGCTCCTAAATGAGAATTGTAATTTTGATATACCTTGCTATCATGTAAAGTAGCATTTCTGTTGTTTTCACACGTTTTGAGTTGAATTTTTTTAAGTTCTAATGATTGTAAATGATATATCTAATATTTAACATCACTTTCTTCTCTCTTTCAGACAACACCAGTAAGTTTACCTTTTAATTCAGTGTCTGAAATTGTACATATTGAACTTTTGAGTGACTCCTAAGAAATTTCTAAATGAGAGTGGTATTTCAATATTTTTTGTTAACATATAAATTACATGAATAATTCTGCATTTTCTAAAGTTTGACTTATTTGTTTATTTTCATGATGATAATCTATGTCTAAATGTTTACATCTCTTTCTTATTGCTCCTCTAGGCAGCAGAAGTAAGTCTAATGTTTTTTTTACCTAGTCTATGAAATAGGACATTTTTCCTAATTGAGTGAATTTCTGTATTTTTGTGGAACCTTATTTTCTCTATGTGATCTTTGAATTGTGATGGGTTGTATACATCATCTCTTGAGAACTATCATAAAATCATATTTTTGGATTTCATTCTGTCAACCAGAAACTGAAAAGACAAACATTTGTGTCAAAATATTAGACGCAATACATTTGGTTGATCCCAATCAAGTGAGTTGTTATTTTGAGCAGGCTGTTAATCTATGAAAATAATATTAACTCTAACTTGTCAGGGTGAACGCTAAAGTGGCTAAATAATTTTGAGCCTAAACCCCTGATAAATATGATACAGAGAAGACAGCCTCAACTTACAAGAACTGTGAATACAATGGTGCAATACCAAACAGTAATAAAGTCAAAACAATAAAATTGTCTAAAATAATTCAACGCATTGGGTGAATTGGAATGGACATAATCTAATTAGCCAAACCAGATTTGATAATACCTAAAAATGCATGTCAAAAATATTGGAAATGTCTTGAAGTGCAAATGATAAGTATTGGCAAAATATGCTGGCTTCAAGATGTGATTTTCGTCCAGCCATGATGGAATGAGGGTCAGATACACCAAGCAGACTAATCCTAGTTACATTTTTCAACTTTATAATTTAGTCTCTGAAATGGTATTTGAAACCCTTGAGCTGTGCACTGTTGCAATCTGTATACGCAGATGTCCTCTTAATGCTGGGAGCTGCTGGAATAACTCCTGCTGACGCCTTTGGTTACAGTGGAAAAAGCTTTGTTTTTGGAGAAATTTAAAAGTAGTAGCAACCGGACTCATGACATGTTTGGGGATTATTATAGCTCCTTAGTTCCGTCCTGATTTCTGCCTCTGGGCTTAGTGCCTGATTTAAGGTTTGGCAGATAGGTTTGACACTACAAACATGATCAATGCCTTGTTTGGCCTATTACAATTTCATTTGGATTTAATGCCCTTCTTATAACATGAACAGTACATAATTTATGTTTTGATTGAGCAACCTATCTGCCACACTGTGAGAAAAGCCTTTTGTCTTTTTCAACAATCTCAAATATCCTCTAGTTGGAAAAACCTGTAGTTATATCTGTGAAAGACTTTCTAAATATCGAGCAATGCTTCAAAGAGGTCTGCAGAAACTCTAAACATTTTGGAGGTCCAAAAATATTCTCAGTCACAACTTTGCATACTTTCAGGAGCATCTCCTCTTGGTCACTTCTGAGGCTAACAGGAACTTAGGGACAGCACTTACAATGCAGCACCCACTCCAGCAGAGGTTCACAGCATGATTCAGTTCAGGCCCAGTTGTGAGAAGTCACCTAGACAGATCAGGAAAAAGACTCTTGCAACATGTTTTGTCCTTGTAGCCAAAGATAATGCTTGGGGTCTTTGAGCCCCTACATTCCAGGCTTTTAAAAAAACTATAGCTCTGATGCATTACAATAAATATGTCATATTTCATTTTGTTTACCACATACTTCATTGGTATTTCACATCAGTATTACATTAATATTTCAAAGTAACAGAGAAGAAAATGAACACACCTAATACAAAACATTATTTATCTGCTATATAGTTGTGAAAATTAGTGGATGGACAAGCATAAAAGACTCCAAACAAATGTACTTTATTATCTATAGTGAAGCTTAAATAGCACTCGCTACACTCATATTCAGATAGATGTGCACTTGTTCCTATCAAGCCCAATTGTGTCTGAATCAATTCAATTGTAAAGTATAGTTTGGTTGCTCCTAAATGAGAATTGTAATTTTGATATATCTTGCTATCATGTAAAGTAGCATTTCTGTTGTTTTCACACATTTTGAGTTTAATTTTTTTAAGTTCTAATGATTGTAAATGATATATCTAATATTTAACATCACTTTCTTCTCTCTTTCAGACAACACCAGTAAGTTTACCTTTTAATTCAGTGTCTGAAATTGTACATATTGAACTTTTGAGTGACTCCTAAGAGATTTGTAAATGAGAGTGGTATTTCAATATTTTTTGTTAACATATAAATTACATGAATAATTCTGCATTTTCTAAAGTTTGACTTATTTGTTTATTTTCATGATGATAATCTATGTCTAAATGTTTACATCTCTTTCTTATTGCTCCTCTAGGCAGCAGAAGTAAGTCTAATGTTTTTTACCGAGTCTATGAAATTGGACATTTTTCCTAATTGAGTGAATTTCTGTATTTTTGTGGAACCTTATTTTCTCTATGTGGTCTTTGAATTGTGATGGGTTGTATACATCATCTCTTGAGAACTATCATAAAATCATATTTTTGGATTTCATTCTGTCAACCAGAAACTGAAAAGACAAAAATTTGTGTCAAAATATTAGGCGCAATACATTTGGTTGATCCCAATCAAGTGAGTTATTATTTTGAGTAGGCTGTTAATCTATGAAAATATTATTAACTCTAATTTGTCAGGGTGAACGCTAAAGTGGCTAAATAATTTTGAGCCTAAACCCCTGATAAATATGATACAGAGAAGACAGCCTCAACTTACAAGAACTGTGAATACAATGGTGCAATACCAAACAGTAATAAAGTCAAAACAATAAAATTGTCTAAAATAATTCAACGCATTGGGTGAATTGGAATGGACATAATCTAATTAGCCAAACCAGATTTGATAATACCTAAAAATGCATGTCAAAAATATTGGAAATGTCTTGAAGTGCAAATGATAAGTATTGGCAAAATATGCTGGCTTCAAGATGTGATTTTCGTCCAGCCATGATGGAATGAGGGTCAGATACACCAAGCATATTAATCCCAGTTACATTTTTCAACCTTATAATTTAGTCTCTGAAATGGCATTTGAAACCCTTGAGCTGGGCACTGTTGCAATCTATATACGCAGATGTCCTCCTAATGCTGGGAGCTGCTGGAATAACTCCTGCTGACGCCTTTGGTTACAGTGGAAAAAGCTTTGTTTTTGGAGCAATTTAAAAGTAGTAGCAACTGGACTCATGGCATGTTTGGGGATTATTATAGCTCCTTAGTTCCGTCCTGATTTCTGCCTCTTGGCTTAGTGCCTGATTTAAGGTTTGGCAGATAGGTTTGACACTACAAACATGATCAATGCCTTGTTTGGCCTATTACTATTGAATTTGGATTTAATGCACTTCTTATAACATGGACAGTACATAATTTATGTTTTGATTGAGCAACCTATCTGCCACACTGTGAGACAAGTCTTTTGTCTTTTTCAACAAGCTCAAATATCCTCTAGTTGGAAAAAACTGTAGTTATATCTGTGAACGTCCTTCTAAATATCGGACAATGCTTCAAAGAGGTCTGCAGAAACTCTAAACATTTTGGAGGTCCAAAAATATTCTCAGTCACAACTTTGCATACTTTCAGGAGCATCTCCTCTTGGTCACTTCTGAGGCTAACAGGAACTTAGGGACTGCACTTAGAATGCAGCACCCACTCCAGCAGAGGTTCACAGCATGATTCAGTTCAGGCCCAGTTGTGACAAGTCACCTAGACAGATCAGGAAAAAGACTCTTGCAACATGTTTTGTCCTTGTAGCCAAAGATAATGCTTGGGGTCTTTGAGCCCCTACATTCCAGGCTTTTTAAAAAACTATAGCTCTGATGCATTACAATAAATATGTCATATTTCATTTTGTTTACCACATACTTCATTGGTATTTTACATCAGTATTACATTAATATTTCAAAGTAACAGAGAAGAAAATGAACACACCTAATACAAAACATTATTTATCTGCTATATAGTTGTGAAAATTAGTGGATGGACAAGCATAAAATACTCCAAACAAATGTACTTTATTATCTATAGTGAAGTTTAAATAGCACTTGCTACACTCATATTCAGATAGATGTGCACTTGTTCCTATCAAGCCCAATTGTGTCTGAATCAATTCAATTGTAAAGTATCGTTTGGTTGCTCCTAAATGAGAATTGTAATTTTGATATATCTTGCTATCATGTAAAGGAGCATTTCTGTTGTTGTCACACATTTTGAGTTTATTTTTTTAAGTTCTAATGATTGTAAATGATATATCTAATATTTAACATCACTTTCTTCTCTCTTTCAGACAACACCAGTAAGTTTACCTTTTAATTCAGTTTCTGAAATTGTACATATTGAACTTTTGAGTGACTCCTAAGAGATTTCTAAATGAGAGTGGTATTTCAATATTTGTTGTTAATATATAAATTACATGAATAATTCTGCATTTTCTAAAGTTTGACTTATTTGTTTATTTTCATGATGATAATCTATGTCTAAATGTTTACATCTCTTTCTTATCGCTCCTCTAGGCAGCAGAAGTAAGTCGAATGTTTTTTTACCTAGTCTATGAAATTGGACATTTTTCCTAATTGAGTGAATTTTTGTATTTTTGTGGAACCTTTTTTTCTCTATATGGTCTTTGAATTGTGATGGGTTGTATACATCATCTCTTGAGAACTATCATAAAATCATATTTTTGGATTTCATTCTGTCAACCAGAAACTGAAAATACAAAAATTTGTGTCAAAATATTAGACTCAATACATTTGGTTGATCCCAATCAAGTGAGTTATTATTTTGAGTAGGCTGTTAATCTATGAAAATAATATTAACTCTAACTTGTCAGGGTGAACGCTAAAGTGGCTAAATAATTTTGAGCCTAAACCCCTGATAAATTTGATACAGAGAAGACAGTCTCAACTTACAAGAACTGTGAATACAATGTTGCAATACCAAACAGTAATAAAGTCAAAACAATAAAATTGTCTAAAATAATTCAATGCATTGAGTGAATTGGAATGGACATAATCTAATTAGCCAAACCAGATTTGATAATACCTAAAAATGCATGTCAAAAATATTGGAAATGTCTTGAAGTGCAAATGATAAGTATTGGCAACATATGCTGGCTTCAAGATGTGATTTTCGTCCAGCCATGATGGAATGAGGGTCAGATACACCAAGCAGATTAATCCCAGTTACATTTTTCAACCTTATAATTTAGTCTCTGAAATGGCATTTGAAACTCTTGAGCTGGGCACTGTTGCAATCTATATACGCAGATGTCCTCTTAATGTTGGGAGCTGCTGGAATAACTCCTGCTGACGCCTTTGGTTACAGTGGAAAAAGCTTTGTTTTTGGAGCAATTTAAAAGTAGTAGCAACCGGACTCATGACATGTTTGGGGATTATTATAGCTCCTTAGTTCCGTCCTGATTTCTGCCTGTGGGCTTAGTGCCTGATTTAAGGTTTGGCAGATAGGTTTGACTCTACAAACATGATCAATGCCTTGTTTGGCCTATTACTA
The DNA here is from genome assembly GCF_964204655.1 of Triturus cristatus. Classification (NCBI taxonomy): domain Eukaryota; kingdom Metazoa; phylum Chordata; class Amphibia; order Caudata; family Salamandridae; genus Triturus; species Triturus cristatus. The sequence continues at coordinate 1,113,633,245 of NC_140590.1, forward strand.
TTGCATTTGGATTTAATGCACTTCTTATAACATGGACAGTACATAATTTATGTTTTGATTTAGCAACCTATCTGCCACACTGTGAGACAAGTCTTTTGTCTTTTTCAACAAGCTCAAATATCCTCTAGTTGGAAAAAACTGTAGTTATATCTGTAAACGTCCTTCTAAATATCGGACAATGCTTAAAAGAGGTCTGCAGAAACTCTAAACATTTTGGAGGTTCAAAAATATTCTCAGTCACAACTTTGCATACTTTCAGGAGCATCTCATCTTGGTCACTTCTGAGGCTAACAGGAACTTAGGGACAGCACTTAGAATGCAGCACCCACTCCAGCAGAGGTTCACAGCATGATTAAGTTCAGGCCCAGTTGTGACAAGTCACCTAGACAGATCAGGAAAAAGACTCTTGCAACATGTTTTGTCCTTGTAGCCAAAGATAATGCTTGGGGTCTTTGAGCCTCTACATTCCAGGCGTTTTACAAAACTATAGCTCTGATGCATTACAATAAATATGTCATATTTCATTTTGTTTACCACATACTTCATTGGTATTTTACATCAGTATTACATTAATATTTCAAAGTAACAGAGAAGAAAATAAACACACCTAATACAAAACATTATTTATCTGCTATGTAGTTGTGAAAATTAGTGGATGGACAAGCATAAAAGACTCCAAACAAATGTACTTTGTTAGCTATAGTGAAGTTTAAATAGCTCTTGCTACACTCATATTCAGATAGATGTGCACTTGTTCCTATCAAGCCCAATTGTGTCTGAATCAATTCAATTGTAAAGTATAGTTTGGTTGCTCCTAAATGAGAATTGTAATTTTGATATATCTTGCTATCATGTAAAGTAGCATTTCTGTTGTTTTCACACATTTTGAGTTTAATTTTTTTAAGTTCTAATGATTGTAAATGATATATCTAATATTTAACATCACTTTCTTCTCTCTTTCAGACAACACCAGTAAGTTTACCTTTTAATTCATTGTCTGAAATTGTACATATTGAACTTTTGAGTAACTGCTAAGAGATTTCTAAATGAGAGTGGTATTTCAATATTTTTGTTAACATATAAATTACATGAATAATTCAGCATTTTCTAAAGTTTGACTTATTTGTTTATTTTCATGATGATAATCTATGTCTAAATGTTTACATCTCTTTCTTATTGCTCCTCTAGGCAGCAGAAGTAAGTCTAATGTTTTTTTACCTAGTCTATGAAATTGGACATTTTTCCTAATTGAGTGAATTTTTGTATTTTTGTGGAACCTTATTTTCTCTATGTGGTCTTTGAATTGTGATGGGTTGTATACATCATCTCTTGAGAACTATCATAAAATCATATTTTTGGATTTCATTCTGTCAACCAGAAACTGAAAAGACAAAAATTTGTTGCAAAATATTAGACGCAATACATTTGGTTGATCCCAATCAAGTGAGTTATTATTTTGAGTAGGCTGTTAATCTATGAAAATAATATTAACTCTAACTTGTCAGGGTGAACGCTAAAGTGGCTAAATAATTTTGAGCCTAAACTCCTGATAAATATGATACAGAGAAGACAGCCTCAACTTACAAGAACTGTGAATACAATGGTGCAATACCTAACAGTAATAAAGTCAAAACAATAAAATTGTCTAAAATAATTCAACGCATTGGGTGAATTGGAATGGACATAATCTAATTAGCCAAACCAGATTTGATAATACCTAAAAATGCATGTCAAAAATATTGGAAATGTCTTGAAGTGCAAATGATAAGTATTGGCAAAATATGCTGGCTTCAAGATGTGATTTTCGTCCAGCCATGATGGAATGAGGGTCAGATACACCAAGCAGATTAATCCCAGTTACATTTTTCAACCTTATAATTAAGTCTCTGAAATGGCATTTGAAACCCTTGAGCTGGGCACTGTTGCAATCTATATACGCAGATGTCCTCCTAATGCTGGGAGCTGCTGGAATAACTCCTGCTGACGCCTTTGGTTACAGTGGAAAAAGCTTTGTTTTTGGACAAATTTAAAAGTAGTAGCAACCGGACTCATGACATGTTTGGGGATTATTATAGCTCCTTAGTTCCGTCCTGATTTCTGCCTCTGGGCTTAGTGCCTGATTTAAGGTTTGGCAGATAGGTTTGACACTACAAACATGATCAATGCCTTGTTTGGCCTATTACTATTGCATTTGGATTTAATGCACTTCTTATAACATGGACAGTACATCATTTTTGTTTTGATTGAGCAACCTATCTGCCACACTGTGAGACAAGTCTTTTGTCTTTTTTAACAAGCTCAAATATCCTCTAGTTGGAAAAAACTGTAGTTATATCTGTGAACGTCCTTCTAAATATCGGACAATGCTTCAAAGAGGTCTGCAGAAACTCTAAACATTTTGGAGGTTCAAAAATATTCTCAGTCACAACTTTGCATACTTTCAGGAGCATCTCCTCTTGGTCACTTCTGAGGCTAACAGGAACTTAGGGACAGCACTTAGAATGCAGCACCCACTCCAGCAGAGGTTCACAGCATGATTAAGTTCAGGCCCAGTTGTGACAAGTCACCTAGACAGATCAGGAAAAAGACTCTTGCAACATGTTTTGTCCTTGGAGCCAAAGATAATGCTTGGGGTCTTTGAGCCCCTACATTCCAGGCGTTTTACAAAACTATAGCTCTGATGCATTACAATAAATATGTCATATTTCATTTTGTTTACCACATACTTCATTGGTATTTTAAATCAGTATTACATTAATATTTCAAAGTAACAGATAAGAAAATAAACACACCTAATACAAAACATTATTTATCTGCTATGTAGTTGTGAAAATTAGTGGATGGACAAGCATAAAAGACTCCAAACAAATGTACTTTGTTAGCTATAGTGAAGTTTAAATAGCACTTGCTACACTCATATTCAGATAGATGTGCACTTGTTCCTATCAAGCCCAATTGTGTCTGAATCAATTCAATTGTAAAGTATAGTTTGGTTGCTCCTAAATGAGAATTGTAATTTTGATATATCTTGCTATCATGTAAAGTAGCATTTCTGTTGTTTTCACCCATTTTGAGTTTAATTTTTTTAAGTTCTAATGATTGTAAATGATATATCTAATATTTAACATCACTTTCTTCTCTCTTTCAGACAACACCAGTAAGTTTACCTTTTAATTCATTGTCTGAAATTGTACATATTGAACTTTTGAGTGACTGCTAAGAGATTTCTAAATGAGAGTGGTATTTCAATATTTTTGTTAACATATAAATTACATGAATAATTCTGCATTTTCTAAAGTTTGACTTATTTGTTTATTTTCATGATGATAATCTATGTCTAAATGTTTACATCTCTTTCTTATTGCTCCTCTAGGCAGCAGAAGTAAGTCTAATGTTTTTTTACCTAGTCTATGAAATTGGACATTTTTCCTAATTGAGTGAATGTTTGTATTTTTGTGGAACCTTATTTTCTCTATGTGGTCTTTGAATTGTGATGGGTTGTATACATCATCTCTTGAGAACTATCATAAAATCATATTTTTGAATTTCATTCTGTCAACCAGAAACTGAAAATACAAAAATTTGTTGCAAAATATTAGACGCAATACATTTGGTTGATCCCAATCAAGTGAGTTATTATTTTGAGTATGCTGTTAATCTATGAAAATAATATTAACTCTAACTTGTCAGGGTGAACGCTAAAGTGGCTAAATAATTTTGAGCCTAAACTCCTGATAAATATGATACAGAGAGGACAGCCTCAACTTACAAGAACTGTGAATACAATGGTGCAATACCAAACAGTAATAAAGTCAAAACAATAAAATTGTCTAAAATAATTCAACGCATTGGGTGAATTGGAATGGACATAATCTAATTAGCCAAACCAGATTTGATAATACCTAAAAATGCATGTCAAAAATATTGGAAATGTCTTGAAGTGCAAATGATAAGTATTGGCAAAATATGCTGGCTTCAAGATGTGATTTTCGTCCAGCCATGATGGAATGAGGGTCAGATACACCAAGCAGATTAATCCCAGTTACATTTTTCAACTTATAATTAAGTCTCTGAAATGGCATTTGAAACCCTTGAGCTGGGCACTGTTGCAATCTATATACGCAGATGTCCTCTTAATGCTGGGAGCTGCTGGAATAACTCCTGCTGACGCCTTTGGTTACAGTGGAAAAAGCTTTGTTTTTCGAGAAATTTAAAAGTAGTAGCAACCGGACTCATGACATGTTTGGGGATTATTATAGCTCCTTAGTTCCGTCCTGATTTCTGCCTCTGGGCTTAGTGCCTGATTTAAGGTTTGGCAGATAGGTTTGACACTACAAACATGATCAATGCCTTGTTTGGCCTATTACTATTGCATTTGGATTTAATGCACTTCTTATAACATGGACAGTACATCATTTATGTTTTGATTGAGCAACCTATCTGCCACACTGTGAGACAAGTCTTTTGTCTTTTTCAACAAGCTCAAATATCCTCTAGTTGGAAAAAACTGTAGTTATATCTGTAAACGTCCTTCTAAATATCGGACAATGCTTCAAAGAGGTCTGCAGAAACTCGAAACATTTTGGAGGTTCAAAAATATTCTCAGTCACAACTTTGCATGCTTTCAGGAGCATCTCCTTTTGGTCACTTCTGAGGCTAACAGGAACTTAGGGACAGCACTTAGAATGCAGCACCCACTCCGGCAGAGGTTCACAGCATGATTAAGTTCAGGCCCAGTTGTGACAAGTCATCTAGACAGATCAGGAAAAAGACTCTTGCAACATGTTTTGTCCTTGTAGCCAAAGATAATGCTTGGGGTCTTTGAGCCCCTACATTCCAGGCGTTTTACAAAACTATAGCTCTGATGCATTACAATAAATATGTCATATTTCATTTTGTTTACCACATACTTCATTGGTATTTTACATCAGTATTACATTAATATTTCAAAGTAACAGAGAAGAAAATGAACACACCTAATACAAAACATTATTTATCTGCTATATAGTTGTGAAAATTAGTGGATGGACAAGCATAAAAGACTCCAAACAAATGTACTTTATTATCTATAGTGAAGTTTAAATAGCACTTGCTACACTCATATTCAGATAGATGTCCACTTGTTCCTATCAAGCCCAATTGTGTCTGAATCAATTCAATTGTAAAGTATAGTTTGGTTGCTCCTAAATGAGAATTGTAATTTTGATATATCTTGCTATCAAGTAAAGTAGCATTTTTGTTGTTTTCACACATTTTGAGTTTAATTTTTTTAAGTTCTAATGATTGTAAATGATATATCTAATATTTAACATCACTTTCTTCTCTCTTTCAGACAACACCAGTAAGTTTACCTTTTAATTCATTGTCTGAAATTGTACATATTGAACTTTTGAGTGACTCCTAAGAGATTTCTAAATGAGAGTGGTATTTCAATATTTTTGTTAACATATAAATTACATGAATAATTCAGCATTTTCTAAAGTTTGACTTATTTGTTTATTTTCATGATGATAATCTATGTCTAAATGTTTACATCTCTTTCTTATTGCTCCTCTAGGCAGCAGAAGTAAGTCTAATGTTTAGTCTAATGTTTTTTTACCTAGTCTATGAAATTGGACATTTTTCCTAATTGAGTGAATTTTTGTATTTTTGTGGAACCTTATTTTCTCTATATGGTCTTTGAATTGGGATGGGTTGTATACATCATCTCTTGAGAACTATCATAAAATCATATTTTTGGATTTCATTCTGTCAACCAGAAACTGAAAAGAGAAAAATTTGTGTCAAAATATTAGACGCAATACATTTGGTTGATCCCAATCAATTGAGTTATTATTTTGAGTAGGCTGTTAATCTATGAAAATAATATTAACTCTAACTTGTCAGGTTGAACGCTAAAGTGGCTAAATAATTTTGAGCCTAAACCCCTGATAAATATGATACAGAGAAGACAGTCTCAACTTACAAGAACTGTGAATACAATGTTGCAATACCAAACAGTAATAAAGTCAAAACAATAAAATTGTCTAAAATAATTCAACGCATTGGATGAATTGGAATGGACATAATCTAATTAGCCAAACCAGATTTGATAATACCTAAAAAAGCATGTCAAAAATAGTGGAAATGTCTTGAAGTGCAAATGATAAGTATTGACAAAATATGCTGGCTTCAAGATGTGATTTTCGTCCAGCCATGATGGAATGAGGGTCAGATACACCAAGCAGATTAATCCCAGTTACATTTTTCAACCTTATAATTTAGTCTCTAAAATGGCATTTGAAACCCTTGAGCTGGGCACTGTTGCAATCTATATACGCAGATCTCCTCTTAATGCTGGGAGCTACTGGAATAACTCCTGCTGACGCCTTTGGTTACAGTGGAAAAAGCTTTGTTTTTGGAGAAATTTAAAAGTAGTAGCAACCGGACTCATGACATGTTTGGGGATTATTATAGCTCCTTAGTTCCGTCCTGATTTCTGCCTCTGGGCTTAGTGACTGATTTAAGGTTTGGCAGATAGGTTTGACACTACAAACATGATCAATGCCTTGTTTGGCCTTTTACTATTGCATTTGGATTTAATGCACTTCTTATAACATGGACAGTACATAATTTATGTTTTGATTGAGCAACCTATCTGCCACACTGTGAGACAAGTCTTTTGTCTTTTTCAACAAGCTCAAATATCCTCTAGTTGGAAAAAACTGTAGTTATATCTGTGAACGTCCTTCTAAATATCGGACAATGCTTCAAAGAGGTCTGCAGAAACTCTAAACATTTTGGAGGTCCACAAATATTCTCAGTCACAACTTGACATACTTTCAGGAGCATTTCCTCTTGGTCACTTCTGAGGCTAACAGGAATTTAGGGACAGCACTTAGAATGCAGCACCCACTCCAGCAGAGGTTCACAGCATGATTCAGTTCAGGCCCAGTTGTGACAAGTCACCTAGACAGATCAGGAAAAAGACTCTTGCAACATGTTTTGTCCTTGTAGCCAAAGATAATGCTTGGGGTCTTTGAGCCCCTACATTCCATGCTTTTAAAAAAACTATAGCTCTGATGCATTACAATAAATATGTCATATTTCATTTTGTTTACCACATACTTCATTGGTATTTTACATCAGTATTACATTAATATTTCAAATTAACAGAGAAGAAAATGAACACACCTAATACAAAACATTATTTATCTGCTATATAGTTGTGAAAATTAGTGGATGGACAAGCATAAAATACTCCAAACAAATGTACTTTATTATCTATAGTGAAGTTTAAATAGCACTTGCTACACTCATATTCAGATAGATGTGCACTTGTTCCTATCAAGCCCAATTGTGTCTGAATCAATTCAATTGTAAAGTATAGTTTGGTTGCTCCTAAATGAGAATTGTAATTTTGATATATCTTGCTATCATGTAAAGTAGCATTTCTGTTGTTTTCACACATGTTGAGTTTAATTTTTTTAAGTTCTAATGATTGTAAATGATATATCTAATATTTAACATCACTTTCTTCTCTCTTTCAGACAACACCAGTAAGTTTACCTTTTAATTCAGTGTCTGAAATTGTACATATTGAACTTTTGATTGACTCCTAAGAGATTTCTAAATGAGAGTGGTATTTCAATATTTTTTGTTAACATATAAATTACATGAATAATTCTGCATTTTCTAAAGTTTGACTTATTTGTTTATTTTCATGATGATAATCTATGTCTAAATGTTTACATCTCTTTCTTATTGCTCCTCTAGGCAGCAGAAGTAAGTCTAATGTTGTTTTACCTAGTCTATGAAATTGGAAATTTTTCCTAATTGAGTGAATTTTTGTATTTTTGTGGAACCTTATTTTCTCTATGTGGTCTTTGAATTGTGATGGGTTGTATACATCATCTCTTGAGAACTATCATAAAATCATATTTTTGGATTTCATTCTGTCAACCAGAAACTGAAAAGACAAAAATTTGTGTCAAAATATTAGACGCAATACATTTGGTTGATCCCAATCAAGTGAGTTAATATTTTGAGTAGGCTGTTAATCTATGAAAATAATATTAACTCCAACCTATCAGGGTGAACGCTAAAGTGGCTAATTAATTTTGAGCCTAAACCCCTGATAAATATGATACAGAGAAGACAGTCTCAACTTACAAGAACTGTGAATACAATGTTGCAATACCAAACAGTAATAAAGTCAAAACAATAAAATTGTCTAAAATAATTCAACGCATTGGGTGAATTGGAATGGACATAATCTAATTAGCCAAACCAGATTTGATAATACCTAAAAATGCATGTCAAAAATATTGGAAATGTCTTGAAGTGCAAATGATAAGTATTGGCAAAATATGCTGGCTTCAAGATGTGATTTTCGTCCAGCCATGATGGAATGAGGGTCAGATACACCAAGCAGATTAATCCCAGTTACATTTTTCAACCTTATAATTTAGTCTCTGAAATGGCATTTGAAGCCCTTGAGCTGGGCACTGTTGCAATCTATATACGCAGATGTCCTCTTAATGCTGGGAGCTGCTGGAATAACTCCTGCTGACGCCTTTGGTTACAGTGGAAAAAGCTTTGTTTTTGGAGAAATTTAAAAGTAGTAGCAACCGGACTCATGACATGTTTGGGGATTATTATAGCTCCTTAGTTCCGTCCTGATTTCTGCCTCTGGGCTTAGTGTCTGATTTAAGGTTAGGCAGATAGGTTTGACACTACAAACATGATCAATGCCTTGTTTGGCCTTTTACTATTGCATTTGGATTTAATGCACTTCTTATAACATGGACAGTACATAATTTATGTTTTGATTGAGCAACCTATCTGCCACACTGTGAGACAAGTCTTTTGTCTTTTTCAACAAGCTCAAATATCCTCTAGTTGGAAAAAACTGTAGTTATATCTGTGAACGTCCTTCTAAATATCGGACAATGCTTCAAAGAGGTCTGCAGAAACTCTAAACATTTTGGAGGTCCAAAAATATTCTCAGTCACAACTTTGCATACTTTCAGGAGCATCTCCTCTTGGTCACTTCTGAGGCTAACAGGAACTTAGGGACAGCACTTAGAATGCAGCACCCACTCCAGCAGAGGTTCACAGCATGATTCAGTTCAGGCCCAGTTGTGACAAGTCACCTAGACAGATCAGGAAAAAGACTCTTGCAACATGTTTTGTCCTTGTAGCCAAAGATAATGCTTGGGGTCTTTGAGCCCCTACATTCCAGGCTTTTAAAAAAACTATAGCTCTGATGCATTCCAATAAATATGTCATATTTCATTTTGTTTACCACATACTTCATTGGTATTTTACATCAGTATTACATTAATATTTCAAAGTAACAGAGAAGAAAATGAACACACCTAATACAAAACATTATTTATCTGCTATTTACTTGTGAAAATTAGTGGATGGACAATCATAAAAGACTCCAAACAAATGTACTTTATTATCTATAGTGAAGCCTAAATAGCACTTGCTACACTCATATTCAGATAGATGTGCACTTGTTCCTATCAAGCCCAATTGTGTCTGAATCAATTCAATTGTAAAGTAAAGTTTGGTTGCTCCTAAATGAGAATTGTAATTTTGATATATCTTGCTATCATGTAAAGTAGCATTTCTGTTGTTTTCACACGTTTTGAGTTGAATTTTTTTAAGTTCTAATGATTGTAAATGATATATCTAATATTTAACATCACTTTCTTCTCTCTTTCAGACAACACCAGTAAGTTTACCTTTTAATTCAGTGTCTGAAATTGTACATATTGAACTTTTGAGTGACTCCTAATAGATTTCTAAATGAGAGTGGTATTTCAATATTTTTTGTTAACATATAAATTACATGAATAATTCTGCATGTTCTAAAGTTTGACTTATTTGTTTATTTTCATGATGATAATCTATGTCTAAATGTTTACATCTCTTTCTTATTGCTCCTCTAGGCAGCAGAAGTAAGTCTAATGTTTTTTTACCTAGTCTATGAAATTGGACATTTTTCCTAATTGAGTGAATTTTTGTATTTTTGTGGAACCTTATTTTCTCTATGTGGTCTTTGAATTGTGATGGGTTGTATACATCATCTCTTGAGAACTATCATAAAATCATATTTTTGGATTTCATTCTGTCAATCAGAAACTGAAAAGACAAAAATTTGTGTCAAAATATTAGACGCAATACATTTGGTTGATCCCAATCAAGTGAGTTAATATTTTGAGTAGGCTGTTAATCTATGAAAATAATATTAACTCCAACCTATCAGGGTGAACGCTAAAGTGGCTAATTAATTTTGAGCCTAAACCCCTGATAAATATGATACAGAGAAGACAGTCTCAACTTACAAGAACTGTGAATACAATGTTGCAATACCAAACAGTAATAAAGTCAAAACAATAAAATTGTCTAAAATAATTCAACGCATTGGGTGAATTGGAATGGACATAATCTAATTAGCCAAACCAGATTTGATAATACCTAAAAATGCATGTCAAAAATATTGGAAATGTCTTGAAGTGCAAATGATAAGTATTGGCAAAATATGCTGGCTTCAAGATGTGATTTTCGTCCAGCCATGATGGAATGAGGGTCAGATACACCAAGCAGATTAATCCCAGTTACATTTTTCAACCTTATAATTTAGTCTCTGAAATGGCATTTGAAGCCCTTGAGCTGGGCACTGTTGCAATCTATATACGCAGATGTCCTCTTAATGCTGGGAGCTGCTGGAATAACTCCTGCTGACGCCTTTGGTTACAGTGGAAAAAGCTTTGTTTTTGGAGAAATTTAAAAGTAGTAGCAACCGGACTCATGACATGTTTGGGGATTATTATAGCTCCTTAGTTCCGTCCTGATTTCTGCCTCTGGGCTTAGTGCCTGATTTAAGGTTAGGCAGATAGGTTTGACACTACAAACATGATCAATGCCTTGTTTGGCCTTTTACTATTGCATTTGGATTTAATGCACTTCTTATAACATGGACAGTACATAATTTATGTTTTGATTGAGCAACCTATCTGCCACACTGTGAGACAAGTCTTTTGTCTTTTTCAACAAGCTCAAATATCCTCTAGTTGGAAAAAACTGTAGTTATATCTGTGAACGTCCTTCTAAATATCGGACAATGCTTCAAAGAGGTCTGCAGAAACTCTAAACATTTTGGAGGTCCAAAAATATTCTCAGTCACAACTTTGCATACTTTCAGGAGCATCTCCTCTTGGTCACTTCTGAGGCTAACAGGAACTTAGGGACAGCACTTAGAATGCAGCACCCACTCCAGCAGAGGTTCACAGCATGATTCAGTTCAGGCCCAGTTGTGACAAGTCACCTAGACAGATCAGGAAAAAGACTCTTGCAACATGTTTTGTCCTTGTAGCCAAAGATAATGCTTGGGGTCTTTGAGCCCCTACATTCCAGGCTTTTAAAAAAACTATAGCTCTGATGCATTCCAATAAATATGTCATATTTCATTTTGTTTACCACATACTTCATTGGTATTTTACATCAGTATTACATTAATATTTCAAAGTAACAGAGAAGAAAATGAACACACCTAATACAAAACATTATTTATCTGCTATTTACTTGTGAAAATTAGTGGATGGACAATCATAAAAGACTCCAAACAAATGTACTTTATTATCTATAGTGAAGCCTAAATAGCACTTGCTACACTCATATTCAGATAGATGTGCACTTGTTCCTATCAAGCCCAATTGTGTCTGAATCAATTCAATTGTAAAGTAAAGTTTGGTTGCTCCTAAATGAGAATTGTAATTTTGATATATCTTGCTATCATGTAAAGTAGCATTTCTGTTGTTTTCACACGTTTTGAGTTGAATTTTTTTAAGTTCTAATGATTGTAAATTATATATCTAATATTTAACATCACTTTCTTCTCTCTTTCAGACAACACCAGTAAGTTTACCTTTTAATTCAGTGTCTGAAATTGTACATATTGAACTTTTGAGTGACTCCTAATAGATTTCTAAATGAGAGTGGTATTTCAATATTTTTTGTTAACATATAAATTACATGAATAATTCTGCATGTTCTAAAGTTTGACTTATTTGTTTATTTTCATGATGATAATCTATGTCTAAATGTTTACATCTCTTTCTTATTGCTCCTCTAGGCAGCAGAAGTAAGTCTAATGTTTTTTTACCTAGTCTATGAAATTGGACATTTTTCCTAATTGAGTGAATTTTTGTATTTTTGTGGAACCTTATTTTCTCTATGTGGTCTTTGAATTGTGATGGGTTGTATACATCATCTCTTGAGAACTATCATAAAATCATATTTTTGGATTTCATTCTGTCAATCAGAAACTGAAAAGACAAAAATTTGTGTCAAAATATTAGACGCAATACATTTGGTTGATCCCAATCAAGTGAGTTAATATTTTGAGTAGGCTGTTAATCTATGAAAATAATATTAACTCCAACCTATCAGGGTGAACGCTAAAGTGGCTAATTAATTTTGAGCCTAAACCCCTGATAAATATGATACAGAGAAGACAGTCTCAACTTACAAGAACTGTGAATACAATGTTGCAATACCAAACAGTAATAAAGTCAAAACAATAAAATTGTCTAAAATAATTCAACGCATTGGGTGAATTGGAATGGACATAATCTAATTAGCCAAACCAGATTTGATAATACCTAAAAATGCATGTCAAAAATATTGGAAATGTCTTGAAGTGCAAATGATAAGTATTAGCAAAATATGCTGGCTTCAAGATGTGATTTTCGTCCAGCCATGATGGAATGAGGGTCAGATACACCAAGCAGATTAATCCCAGTTACATTTTTCAACCTTATAATTTAGTCTCTGAAATGGCATTTGAAGCCCTTGAGCTGGGCACTGTTGCAATCTATATACACAGATGTCCTCTTAATGCTGGGAGCTGCTGGAATAACTCCTGCTGACGCCTTTGGTTACAGTGGAAAAAGCTTTGTTTTTGGAGAAATTTAAAAGTAGTAGCAACCGGACTCATGACATGTTTGGGGATTATTATAGCTCCTTAGTTCCGTCCTGATTTCTGCCTCTGGGCTTAGTGCCTGATTTAAGGTTTGGCAGATAGGTTTGACACTACAAACATGATCAATGCCTTGTTTGGCCTTTTACTATTGCATTTGGATTTAATGCACTTCTTATAACATGGACAGTACATAATTTATGTTTTGATTGAGCAACCTATCTGCCACACTGTGAGACAAGTCTTTTGTCTTTTTCAACAAGCTCAAATATCCTCTAGTTGGAAAAAACTGTAGTTATATCTGTGAACGTCCTTCTAAATATCGGACAATGCTTCAAAGAGGTCTGCAGAAACTCTAAACATTTTGGAGGTCCAAAAATATTCTCAGTCACAACTTTGCATACTTTCAGGAGCATCTCCTCTTGGTCACTTCTGAGGCTAACAGGAACTTAGGGACAGCACTTAGAATGCAGCACCCACTCCAGCAGAGGTTCACAGCATGATTCAGTTCAGGCCCAGTTGTGACAAGTCACCTAGACAGATCAGGAAAAAGACTCTTGCAACATGTTTTGTCCTTGTAGCCAAAGATAATGCTTGGGGTCTTTGAGCCCCTACATTCCAGGCTTTTAAAAAAACTATAGCTCTGATGCATTACAATAAATATGTCATATTTCATTTTGTTTACCACATACTTCATTGGTATTTTACATCAGTATTACATTAATATTTCAAAGTAACAGAGAAGAAAATGAACACACCTAATACAAAACATTATTTATCTGCTATTTAGTTGTGAAAATTAGTGGATGGACAATCATAAAAGACTCCAAACAAATGTACTTTATTATCTATAGTGAAGCTTAAATAGCACTTGCTACACTCATATTCAGATAGATGTGCACTTGTTCCTATCAAGCCCAATTGTGTCTGAATCAATTCAATTGTAAAGTAAAGTTTGGTTGCTCCTAAATGAGAATTGTAATTTTGATATATCTTGCTATCATGTAAAGTAGCATTTCTGTTGTTTTCACACGTTTTGAGTTGAATTTTTTTAAGTTCTAATGATTGTAAATGATATATCTAATATTTAACATCACTTTCTTCTCTCTTTCAGACAACACCAGTAAGTTTACCTTTTAATTCAGTGTCTGAAATTGTACATATTGAACTTTTGAGTGACTCCTAAGAGATTTCTAAATGAGAGTGGTATTTCAATATTTTTTGTTAACATATAAATTACATGAATAATTCTGCATTTTCTAAAGTTTGACTTATTTGTTTATTTTCATGATGATAATCTATGTCTAAATGTTTACATCTCTTTCTTATTGCTCCTCTAGGCAGCAGAAGTAAGTCTAATGTTTTTTTTACCTAGTCTATGAAATAGGACATTTTTCCTAATTGAGTGAATTTCTGTATTTTTGTGGAGCCTTATTTTCTCTATGTGATCTTTGAATTGTGATGGGTTGTATACATCATCTCTTGAGAACTATCATAAAATCATATTTTTGGATTTCATTCTGTCAACCAGAAACTGAAAAGACAAACATTTGTGTCAAAATATTAGACGCAATACATTTGGTTGATCCCAATCAAGTGAGTTGTTATTTTGAGCAGGCTGTTAATCTATGAAAATAATATTAACTCTAACTTGTCAGGGTGAACGCTAAAGTGGCTTAATAATTTTGAGCCTAAACCCCTGATAAATATGATACAGAGAAGACAGCCTCAACTTACAAGAACTGTGAATACAATGGTGCAATACCAAACAGTAATAAAGTCAAAACAATAAAATTGTCTAAAATAATTCAACGCATTGGGTGAATTGGAATGGACATAATCTAATTAGCCAAACCAGATTTGATAATACCTAAAAATGCATGTCAAAAATATTGGAAATGTCTTAAAGTGCAAATGATAAGTATTGGCAAAATATGCTGGCTTCAAGATGTGATTTTCGTCCAGCCATGATGGAATGAGGGTCAGATACACCAAGCAGACTAATCCTAGTTACATTTTTCAACTTTATAATTTAGTCTCTGAAATGGTATTTGAAACCCTGGAGCTGTGCACTGTTGCAATCTGTATACGCAGATGTCCTCTTAATGCTGCGAGCTGCTGGAATAACTCCTGCTGACGCCTTTGGTTACAGTGGAAAAAGCTTTGTTTTTGGAGAAATTTAAAAGTAGTAGCAACCGGACTCATGACATGTTTGGGGATTAATATAGCTCCTTAGTTCCGTCCTGATTTCTGCCTCTGGGCTTAGTGCCTGATTTAAGGTTTGGCAGATAGGTTTGACACTACAAACATGATCAATGCCTTGTTTGGCCTATTCCAATTTCATTTGGATTTAATGCCCTTCTTATAACATGAACAGTACATAATTTATGTTTTGATTGAGCAACCTATCTGCCACACTGTGAGAAAAGCCTTTTGTCTTTTTCAACAATCTCAAATATCCTCTAGTTGGAAAAACCTGTAGTTATATCTGTGAAAGACTTTCTAAATATCGAGCAATGCTTCAAAGAGGTCTGCAGAAACTCTAAACATTTTGGAGGTCCAAAAATATTCTCAGTCACAACTTTGCATACTTTCAGGAGCATCTCCTCTTGGTCACTTCTGAGGCTAACAGGAACTTAGGGACAGCACTTACAATGCAGCACCCACTCCAGCAGAGGTTCACAGCATGATTCAGTTCAGGCCCAGTTGTGAGAAGTCACCTAGACAGATCAGGAAAAAGACTCTTGCAACATGTTTTGTCCTTGTAGCCAAAGATAATGCTTGGGGTCTTTGAGCCCCTACATTCCAGGCTTTTAAAAAAACTATAGCTCTGATGCATTACAATAAATATGTCATATTTCATTTTGTTTACCACATACTTCATTGGTATTTCACATCAGTATTACATTAATATATCAAAGTAACAGAGAAGAAAATGAACACACCTAATACAAAACATTATTTATCTGCTATATAGTTGTGAAAATTAGTGGATGGACAAGCATAAAAGACTCCAAACAAATGTACTTTATTATCTATAGTGAAGCTTAAATAGCACTCGCTACACTCATATTCAGATAGATGTGCACTTGTTCCTATCAAGCCCAATTGTGTCTGAATCAATTCAATTGTAAAGTATAGTTTGGTTGCTCCTAAATGAGAATTGTAATTTTGATATATCTTGCTATCATGTAAAGTAGCATTTCTGTTGTTTTCACACATTTTGAGTTTAATTTTTTTAAGTTCTAATGATTGTAAATGATATATCTAATATTTAACATCACTTTCTTCTCTCTTTCAGACAACACCAGTAAGTTTACCTTTTAATTCAGTGTCTGAAATTGTACATATTGAACTTTTGAGTGACTCCTAAGAGATTTCTAAATGAGAGTGGTATTTCAATATTTTTTGTTAACATATAAATTACATGAATAATTCTGCATTTTCTAAAGTTTGACTTATTTGTTTATTTTCATGATGATAATCTATGTCTAAATGTTTACATCTCTTTCTTATTGCTCCTCTAGGCAGCAGAAGTAAGTCTAATGTTTTTTACCGAGTCTATGAAATTGGACATTTTTCCTAATTGAGTGAATTTCTGTATTTTTGTGGAACCTTATTTTCTCTATGTGGTCTTTGAATTGTGATGGGTTGTATACATCATCTCTTGAGAACTATCATAAAATCATATTTTTGGATTTCATTCTGTCAACCAGAAACTGAAAAGACAAAAATTTGTGTCAAAATATTAGGCGCAATACATTTGGTTGATCCCAATCAAGTGAGTTAATATTTTGAGTAGGCTGTTAATCTATGAAAATATTATTAACTCTAATTTGTCAGGGTGAACGCTAAAGTGGCTAAATAATTTTGAGCCTAAACCCCTGATAAATATGATACAGAGAAGACAGCCTCAACTTACAAGAACTGTGAATACAATGGTGCAATACCAAACAGTAATAAAGTCAAAACAATAAAATTGTCTAAAATAATTCAACGCATTGGGTGAATTGGAATGGACATAATCTAATTAGCCAAACCAGATTTGATAATACCTAAAAATGCATGTCAAAAATATTGGAAATGTCTTGAAGTGCAAATGATAAGTATTGGCAAAATATGCTGGCTTCAAGATGTGATTTTCGTCCAGCCATGATGGAATGAGGGTCAGATACACCAAGCATATTAATCCCAGTTACATTTTTCTACCTTATAATTTAGTCTCTGAAATGGCATTTGAAACCCTTGAGCTGGGCACTGTTGCAATCTATATACGCAGATGTCCTCCTAATTCTGGGAGCTGCTGGAATAACTCCTGCTGACGCCTTTGGTTACAGTGGAAAAAGCTTTGTTTTTGGAGCAATTTAAAAGTAGTAGCAACTGGACTCATGGCATGTTTGGGGATTATTATAGCTCCTTAGTTCCGTCCTGATTTCTGCCTCTTGGCTTAGTGCCTGATTTAAGGTTTGGCAGATAGGTTTGACACTACAAACATGATCAATGCCTTGTTTGGCCTATTACTATTGAATTTGGATTTAATGCACTTCTTATAACATGGACAGTACATAATTTATGTTTTGATTGAGCAACCTATCTGCCACACTGTGAGACAAGTCTTTTGTCTTTTTCAACAAGCTCAAATATCCTCTAGTTGGAAAAAACTGTAGTTATATCTGTGAACGTCCTTCTAAATATCGGACAATGCTTCAAAGAGGTCTGCAGAAACTCTAAACATTTTGGAGGTCCAAAAATATTCTCAGTCACAACTTTGCATACTTTCAGGAGCATCTCCTCTTGGTCACTTCTGAGGCTAACAGGAACTTAGGGACAGCACTTAGAATGCAGCACCCACTCCAGCAGAGGTTCACAGCATGATTCAGTTCAGGCCCAGTTGTGACAAGTCACCTAGACAGATCAGGAAAAAGACTCTTGCAACATGTTTTGTCCTTGTAGCCAAAGATAATGCTTGGGGTCTTTGAGCCCCTACATTCCAGGCTTTTTAAAAAACTATAGCTCTGATGCATTACAATAAATATGTCATATTTCATTTTGTTTACCACATACTTCATTGGTATTTTACATCAGTATTACATTAATATTTCAAAGTAACAGAGAAGAAAATGAACACACCTAATACAAAACATTATTTATCTGCTATTTAGTTGTGAAAATTAGTGGATGGACAATCATAAAAGACTCCAAACAAATGTACTTTATTATCTATAGTGAAGCCTAAATAGCACTTGCTACACTCATATTCAGATAGATGTGCACTTGTTCCTATCAAGACCAATTGTGTCTGAATCAATTCAATTGTAAAGTAAAGTTTGGTTGCTCCTAAATGAGAATTGTAATTTTGATATATCTTGCTATCATGTAAAGTAGCATTTCTGTTGTTTTCACACGTTTTGAGTTGAATTTTTTTAAGTTCTAATGATTGTAAATGATATATCTAATATTTAACATCACTTTCTTCTCTCTTTCAGACAACACCAGTAAGTTTACCTTTTAATTCAGTGTCTGAAATTGTACATATTGAACTTTTGAGTGACTCCTAATAGATTTCTAAATGAGAGTGGTATTTCAATATTTTTTGTTAACATATAAATTACATGAATAATTCTGCATGTTCTAAAGTTTGACCTATTTGTTTATTTTCATGATGATAATCTATGTCTAAATGTTTACATCTCTTTCTTATTGCTCCTCTAGGCAGCAGAAGTAAGTCTAATGTTTTTTTACCTAGTCTATGAAATTGGACATTTTTCCTAATTGAGTGAATTTTTGTATTTTTGTGGAACCTTATTTTCTCTATGTGGTCTTTGAATTGTGATGGGTTGTATACATCATCTCTTGAGAACTATCATAAAATCATATTTTTGGATTTCATTCTGTCAACCAGAAACTGAAAAGACAAAAATGTGTGTCAAAATATTAGACGCAATACATTTGATTGATCCCAATCAAGTGAGTTATTATTTTGAGTAGGCTGTTAATCTATGAAAATAATATTAACTCTAACTTGTCAGGGTGAACGCTAAAGTGGCTAATTAATTTTGAGCCTAAACCCCTGATAAATATGATACAGAGAAGACAGTCTCAACTTACAAGAACTGTGAATACAATGTTGCAATACCAAACAGTAATAAAGTCAAAACAATAAAATTGTCTAAAATAATTCAACGCATTGGGTGAATTGGAATGGACATAATCTAATTAGCCAAACCAGATTTGATAATACCTAAAAATGCATGTCAAAAATATTGGAAATGTCTTGAAGTGCAAATGATAAGTATTGGCAAAATATGCTGGCTTCAAGATGTGATTTTCGTCCAGCCATGATGGAATGAGGGTCAGATACACCAAGCAGATTAATCCCAGTTACATTTTTCAACCTTATAATTTAGTCTCTGAAATGGCATTTGAAGCCCTTGAGCTGGGCACTGTTGCAATCTATATACACAGATGTCCTCTTAATGCTGGGAGCTGCTGGAATAACTCCTGCTGACGCCTTTGGTTACAGTGGAAAAAGCTTTGTTTTTGGAGAAATTTAAAAGTAGTAGCAACCGGACTCATGACATGTTTGGGGATTATTATAGCTCCTTAGTTCCGTCCTGATTTCTGCCTCTGGGCTTAGTGCCTGATTTAAGGTTTGGCAGATAGGTTTGACACTACAAACATGATCAATGCCTTGTTTGGCCTTTTACTATTGCATTTGGATTTAATGCACTTCTTATAACATGGACAGTACATAATTTATGTTTTGATTGAGCAACCTATCTGCCACACTGTGAGACAAGTCTTTTGTCTTTTTCAACAAGCTCAAATATCCTCTAGTTGGAAAAAACTGTAGTTATATCTGTGAACGTCCTTCTAAATATCGGACAATGCTTCAAAGAGGTCTGCAGAAACTCTAAACATTTTGGAGGTCCAAAAATATTCTCAGTCACAACTTTGCATACTTTCAGGAGCATCTCCTCTTGGTCACTTCTGAGGCTAACAGGAACTTAGGGACAGCACTTAGAATGCAGCACCCACTCCAGCAGAGGTTCACAGCATGATTCAGTTCAGGCCCAGTTGTGACAAGTCACCTAGACAGATCAGGAAAAAGACTCTTGCAACATGTTTTGTCCTTTTAGCCAAAGATAATGCTTGGGGTCTTTGAGCCCCTACATTCCAGGCTTTTAAAAAAAACTATAGCTCTGATGCATTACAATAAATATGTCATATTTCATTTTGTTTACCACATACTTCATTGGTATTTTACATCAGTATTACATTAATATTTCAAAGTAACAGAGAAGAAAATGAACACACCTAATACAAAACATTATTTATCTGCTATTTAGTTGTGAAAATTAGTGGATGGACAATCATAAAAGACTCCAAACAAATGTACTTTATTATCTATAGTGAAGCCTAAATAGCACTTGCTACACTCATATTCAGATAGATGTGCACTTGTTCCTATCAAGCCCAATTGTGTCTGAATCAATTCAATTGTAAAGTAAAGTTTGGTTGCTCCTAAATGAGAATTGTAATTTTGATATATCTTGCTATCATGTAAAGTAGCATTTCTGTTGTTTTCACACATTTTGAGTTGAATTTTTTTAAGTTCTAATGATTGTAAATGATATATCTAATATTTAACATCACTTTCTTCTCTCTTTCAGACAACACCAGTAAGTTTACCTTTTAATTCAGTGTCTGAAATTGTACATATTGAACTTTTGAGTGACTCCTAATAGATTTCTAAATGAGAGTGGTATTTCAATATTTTTGTTAACATATACATTACATGAATAATTCTGCATGTTCTAAAGTTTGACTTATTTGTTTATTTTCATGATGATAATCTATGTCTAAATGTTTACATCTCTTTCTTATTGCTCCTCTAGGCAGCAGAAGTAAGTCTAATGTTTTTTTACCTAGTCTATGAAATTGGACATTTTTCCTAATTGAGTGAATTTTTGTATTTTTGTGGAACCTTATTTTCTCTATGTGGTCTTTGAATTGTGATGGGTTGTATACATCATCTCTTGAGAACTATCATAAAATCATATTTTTGGATTTCATTCTGTCAACCAGAAACTGAAAAGACAAAAATTTGTGTCAAAATATTAGACACAATACATTTGGTTGATCCCAATCAAGTGAGTTAATATTTTGAGTAGGCTGTTAATCTATGAAAATAATATTAACTCCAACCTATCAGGGTGAACGCTAAAGTGGCTAATTAATTTTGAGCCTAAACCCCTGATAAATATGATACAGAGAAGACAGTCTCAACTTACAAGAACTGTGAATACAATGTTGCAATACCAAACAGTAATAAAGTCAAAACAATAAAATTGTCTAAAATAATTCAACGCATTGGGTGAATTGGAATGGACATAATCTAATTAGCCAAACCAGATTTGATAATACCTAAAAATGCATGTCAAAAATATTGGAAATGTCTTGAAGTGCAAATGATAAGTATTGGCAAAATATGCTGGCTTCAAGATGTGATTTTCGTCCAGCCATGATGGAATGAGGGTCAGATACACCAAGCAGATTAATCCCAGTTACATTTTTCAACCTTATAATTTAGTCTCTGAAATGGCATTTGAAGCCCTTGAGCTGGGCACTGTTGCAATCTATATACACAGATGTCCTCTTAATGCTGGGAGCTGCTGGAATAACTCCTGCTGACGCCTTTGGTTACAGTGGAAAAAGCTTTGTTTTTGGAGAAATTTAAAAGTAGTAGCAACCGGACTCATGACATGTTTGGGGATTATTATAGCTCCTTAGTTCCGTCCTGATTTCTGCCTCTGGGCTTAGTGCCTGATTTAAGGTTTGGCAGATAGGTTTGACACTACAAACATGATCAATGCCTTGTTTGGCCTTTTACTATTGCATTTGGATTTAATGCACTTCTTATAACATGGACAGTACATAATTTATGTTTTGATTGAGCAACCTATCTGCCACACTGTGAGACAAGTCTTTTGTCTTTTTCAACAAGCTCAAATATCCTCTAGTTGGAAAAAACTGTAGTTATATCTGTGAACGTCCTTCTAAATATCGGACAATGCTTCAAAGAGGTCTGCAGAAACTCTAAACATTTTGGAGGTCCAAAAATATTCTCAGTCACAACTTTGCATACTTTCAGGAGCATCTCCTCTTGGTCACTTCTGAGGCTAACAGGAACTTAGGGACAGCACTTAGAATGCAGCACCCACTCCAGCAGAGGTTCACAGCATGATTCAGTTCAGGCCCAGTTGTGACAAGTCACCTAGACAGATCAGGAAAAAGACTCTTGCAACATGTTTTGTCCTTGTAGCCAAAGATAATGCTTGGGGTCTTTGAGCCCCTACATTCCAGGCTTTTAAAAAAACTATAGCTCTGATGCATTACAATAAATATGTCATATTTCATTTTGTTTACCACATACTTCATTGGTATTTTACATCAGTATTACATTAATATTTCAAAGTAACAGAGAAGAAAATGAACACACCTAATACAAAACATTATTTATCTGCTATTTAGTTGTGAAAATTAGTGGATGGACAATCATAAAAGACTCCAAACAAATGTACTTTATTATCTATAGTGAAGCTTAAATAGCACTTGCTACACTCATATTCAGATAGATGTGCACTTGTTCCTATCAAGCCCAATTGTGTCTGAATCAATTCAATTGTAAAGTAAAGTTTGGTTGCTCCTAAATGAGAATTGTAATTTTGATATACCTTGCTATCATGTAAAGTAGCATTTCTGTTGTTTTCACACGTTTTGAGTTGAATTTTTTTAAGTTCTAATGATTGTAAATGATATATCTAATATTTAACATCACTTTCTTCTCTCTTTCAGACAACACCAGTAAGTTTACCTTTTAATTCAGTGTCTGAAATTGTACATATTGAACTTTTGAGTGACTCCTAAGAAATTTCTAAATGAGAGTGGTATTTCAATATTTTTTGTTAACATATAAATTACATGAATAATTCTGCATTTTCTAAAGTTTGACTTATTTGTTTATTTTCATGATGATAATCTATGTCTAAATGTTTACATCTCTTTCTTATTGCTCCTCTAGGCAGCAGAAGTAAGTCTAATGTTTTTTTTACCTAGTCTATGAAATAGGACATTTTTCCTAATTGAGTGAATTTCTGTATTTTTGTGGAACCTTATTTTCTCTATGTGATCTTTGAATTGTGATGGGTTGTATACATCATCTCTTGAGAACTATCATAAAATCATATTTTTGGATTTCATTCTGTCAACCCGAAACTGAAAAGACAAACATTTGTGTCAAAATATTAGACGCAATACATTTGGTTGATCCCAATCAAGTGAGTTGTTATTTTGAGCAGGCTGTTAATCTATGAAAATAATATTAACTCTAACTTGTCAGGGTGAACGCTAAAGTGGCTAAATAATTTTGAGCCTAAACCCCTGATAAATATGATACAGAGAAGACAGCCTCAACTTACAAGAACTGTGAATACAATGGTGCAATACCAAACAGTAATAAAGCCAAAACAATAAAATTGTCTAAAATAATTCAACGCATTGGGTGAATTGGAATAGACATAATCTAATTAGCCAAACCAGATTTGATAATACCTAAAAATGCATGTCAAAAATATTGGAAATGTCTTGAAGTGCAAATGATAAGTATTGGCAAAATATGCTGGCTTCAAGATGTGATTTTCGTCCAGCCATGATGGAATGAGGGTCAGATACACCAAGCAGACTAATCCTAGTTACATTTTTCAACTTTATAATTTAGTCTCTGAAATGGTATTTGAAACCCTTGAGCTGTGCACTGTTGCAATCTGTATACGCAGATGTCCTCTTAATGCTGGGAGCTGCTGGAATAACTCCTGCTGACGCCTTTGGTTACAGTGGAAAAAGCTTTGTTTTTGGAGAAATTTAAAAGTAGTAGCAACCGGACTCATGACATGTTTGGGGATTATTATAGCTCCTTAGTTCCGTCCTGATTTCTGCCTCTGGGCTTAGTGCCTGATTTAAGGTTTGGCAGATAGGTTTGACACTACAAACATGATCAATGCCTTGTTTGGCCTATTACAATTTCATTTGGATTTAATGCCCTTCTTATAACATGAACAGTACATAATTTATGTTTTGATTGAGCAACCTATCTGCCACACTGTGAGAAAAGCCTTTTGTCTTTTTCAACAATCTCAAATATCCTCTAGTTGGAAAAACCTGTAGTTATATCTGTGAAAGACTTTCTAAATATCGAGCAATGCTTCAAAGAGGTCTGCAGAAACTCTAAACTTTTTGGAGGTCCAAAAATATTCTCAGTCACAACTTTGCATACTTTCAGGAGCATCTCCTCTTGGTCAATTCTGAGGCTAACAGGAACTTAGGGACAGCACTTACAATGCAGCACCCACTCCAGCAGAGGTTCACAGCATGATTCAGTTCAGGCCCAGTTGTGAGAAGTCACCTAGACAGATCAGGAAAAAGACTCTTGCAACATGTTTTGTCCTTGTAGCCAAAGATAATGCTTGGGGTCTTTGAGCCCCTACATTCCAGGCTTTTAAAAAAACTATAGCTCTGATGCATTACAATAAATATGTCATATTTCATTTTGTTTACCACATACTTCATTGGTATTTCACATCAGTATTACATTAATATTTCAAAGTAACAGAGAAGAAAATGAACACACCTAATACAAAACATTATTTATCTGCTATATAGTTGTGAAAATTAGTGGATGGACAAGCATAAAAGACTCCAAACAAATGTACTTTATTATCTATAGTGAAGCTTAAATAGCACTCGCTACACTCATATTCAGATAGATGTGCACTTGTTCCTATCAAGCCCAATTGTGTCTGAATCAATTCAATTGTAAAGTATAGTTTGGTTGCTCCTAAATGAGAATTGTAATTTTGATATATCTTGCTATCATGTAAAGTAGCATTTCTGTTGTTTTCACACATTTTGAGTTTAATTTTTTTAAGTTCTAATGATTGTAAATGATATATCTAATATTTAACATCACTTTCTTCTCTCTTTCAGACAACACCAGTAAGTTTACCTTTTAATTCAGTGTCTGAAATTGTACATATTGAACTTTTGAGTGACTCCTAATAGATTTCTAAATGAGAGTGGTATTTCAATATTTTTTGTTAACATATAAATTACATGAATAATTCTGCATGTTCTAAAGTTTGACTTATTTGTTTATTTTCATGATGATAATCTATGTCTAAATGTTTACATCTCTTTCTTATTGCTCCTCTAGGCAGCAGAAGTAAGTCTAATGTTTTTTTACATAGTCTATGAAATTGGACATTTTTCCTAATTGAGTGAATTTTTGTATTTTTGTGGAACCTTATTTTCTCTATGTGGTCTTTGAATTGTGATGGGTTGTATACATCATCTCTTGAAAACTATCATAAAATCATATTTTTGGATTTCATTCTGTCAACCAGAAACTGAAAAGACAAACATTTGTGTCAAAATATTAGACGCAATACATTTGGTTGATCCCAATCAAGTGAGTTAATATTTTGAGTAGGCTGTTAATCTATGAAAATAATATTAACTCCAACCTATCAGGGTGAACGCTAAAGTGGCTAATTAATTTTGAGCCTAAACCCCTGATAAATATGATACAGAGAAGACAGTCTCAACTTACAAGAACTGTGAATACAATGTTGCAATACCAAACAGTAATAAAGTCAAAACAATAAAATTGTCTAAAATAATTCAACGCATTGGGTGAATTGGAATGGACATAATCTAATTAGCCAAACCAGATTTGATAATACCTAAAAATGCATGTCAAAAATATTGGAAATGTCTTGAAGTGCAAATGATAAGTATTGGCAAAATATGCTGGCTTCAAGATGTGATTTTCGTCCAGCCATGATGGAATGAGGGTCAGATACACCAAGCAGATTAATCCCAGTTACATTTTTCAACCTTATAATTTAGTCTCTGAAATGGCATTTGAAGCCCTTGAGCTGGGCACTGTTGCAATCTATATACACAGATGTCCTCTTAATGCTGGGAGCTGCTGGAATAACTCCAGCTGACGCCTTTGGTTACAGTGGAAAAAGCTTTGTTTTTGGAGAAATTTAAAAGTAGTAGCAACCGGACTCATGACATGTTTGGGGATTATTATAGCTCCTTAGTTCCGTCCTGATTTCTGCCTCTGGGCTTAGTGCCTGATTTAAGGTTTGGCAGATAGGTTTGACACTACAAACATGATCAATGCCTTGTTTGGCCTTTTACTATTGCATTTGGATTTAATGCACTTCTTATAACATGGACAGTACATAATTTATGTTTTGATTGAGCAACCTATCTGCCACACTGTGAGACAAGTCTTTTGTCTTTTTCAACAAGCTCAAATATCCTCTAGTTGGAAAAAACTGTAGTTATATCTGTGAACGTCCTTCTAAATATCGGACAATGCTTCAAAGAGGTCTGCAGAAACTCTAAACATTTTGGAGGTCCAAAAATATTCTCAGTCACAACTTTGCATACTTTCAGGAGCATCTCCTCTTGGTCACTTCTGAGGCTAACAGGAACTTAGGGACAGCACTTAGAATGCAGCACCCACTCCAGCAGAGGTTCACAGCATGATTCAGTTCAGGCCCAGTTGTGACAAGTCACCTAGACAGATCAGGAAAAAGACTCTTGCAACATGTTTTGTCCTTGTAGCCAAAGATAATGCTTGGGGTCTTTGAGCCCCTACATTCCAGGCTTTTAAAAAAAACTATAGCTCTGATGCATTACAATAAATATGTCATATTTCATTTTGTTTACCACATACTTCATTGGTATTTTACATCAGTATTACATTAATATTTCAAAGTAACAGAGAAGAAAATGAACACACCTAATACAAAACATTATTTATCTGCTATTTAGTTGTGAAAATTAGTGGATGGACAATCATAAAAGACTCCAAACAAATGTACTTTATTATCTATAGTGAAGCCTAAATAGCACTTGCTACACTCATATTCAGATAGATGTGCACTTGTTCCTATCAAGCCCAATTGTGTCTGAATCAATTCAATTGTAAAGTAAAGTTTGGTTGCTCCTAAATGAGAATTGTAATTTTGATATATCTTGCTATCATGTAAAGTAGCATTTCTGTTGTTTTCACACGTTTTGAGTTGAATTTTTTTAAGTTCTAATGATTGTAAATGATATATCTAATATTTAACATCACTTTCTTCTCTCTTTCAGACAACACCAGTAAGTTTACCTTTTAATTCAGTGTCTGAAATTGTACATATTGAACTTTTGAGTGACTCCTAATAGATTTCTAAATGAGAGTGGTATTTCAATATTTTTTGTTAACATATAAATTACATGAATAATTCTGCATGTTCTAAAGTTTGACTTATTTGTTTATTTTCATGATGATAATCTATGTCTAAATGTTTACATCTCTTTCTTATTGCTCCTCTAGGCAGCAGAAGTAAGTCTAATGTTTTTTTACCTAGTCTATGAAATTGGACATTTTTCCTAATTGAGTGAATTTTTGTATTTTTGTGGAACCCTATTTTCTCTATGTGGTCTTTGAATTGTGATGGGTTGTATACATCATCTCTTGAGAACTATCATAAAATCATATTTTTGGATTTCATTCTGTCAACCAGAAACTGAAAAGACAAAAATTTGTGTCAAAATATTAGACGCAATACATTTGGTTGATCCCAATCAAGTGAGTTAATATTTTGAGTAGGCTGTTAATCTATGAAAATAATATTAACTCCAACCTATCAGGGTGAACGCTAAAGTGGCTAATTAATTTTGAGCCTAAACCCCTGATAAATATGATACAGAGAAGACAGTCTCAACTTACAAGAACTGTGAATACAATGTTGCAATACCAAACAGTAATAAAGTCAAAACAATAAAATTGTCTAAAATAATTCAACGCATTGGGTGAATTGGAATGGACATAATCTAATTAGCCAAACCAGATTTGATAATACCTAAAAATGCATGTCAAAAATATTGGAAATGTCTTGAAGTGCAAATGATAAGTATTGGCAAAATATGCTGGCTTCAAGATGTGATTTTCGTCCAGCCATGATGGAATGAGGGTCAGATACACCAAGCAGATTAATCCCAGTTACATTTTTCAACCTTATAATTTAGTCTCTGAAATGGCATTTGAAGCCCTTGAGCTGGGCACTGTTGCAATCTATATACACAGATGTCCTCTTAATGCTGGGAGCTGCTGGAATAACTCCTGCTGACGCCTTTGGTTACAGTGGAAAAAGCTTTGTTTTTGGAGAAATTTAAAAGTAGTAGCAACCGGACTCATGACATGTTTGGGGATTATTATAGCTCCTTAGTTCCGTCCTGATTTCTGCCTCTGGGCTTAGTGCCTGATTTAAGGTTTGGCAGATAGGTTTGACACTACAAACATGATCAATGCCTTGTTTGGCCTTTTACTATTGCATTTGGATTTAATGCACTTCTTATAACATGGACAGTACATAATTTATGTTTTGATTGAGCAACCTATCTGCCACACTGTGAGACAAGTCTTTTGTCTTTTTCAACAAGCTCAAATATCCTCTAGTTGGAAAAAACTGTAGTTATATCTGTGAACGTCCTTCTAAATATCGGACAATGCTTCAAAGAGGTCTGCAGAAACTCTAAACATTTTGGAGGTCCAAAAATATTCTCAGTCACAACTTTGCATACTTTCAGGAGCATCTCCTCTTGGTCACTTCTGAGGCTAACAGGAACTTAGGGACAGCACTTAGAATGCAGCACCCACTCCAGCAGAGGTTCACAGCATGATTCAGTTCAGGCCCAGTTGTGACAAGTCACCTAGACAGATCAGGAAAAAGACTCTTGCAACATGTTTTGTCCTTGTAGCCAAAGATAATGCTTGGGGTCTTTGAGCCCCTACATTCCAGGCTTTTAAAAAAACTATAGCTCTGATGCATTACAATAAATATGTCATATTTCATTTTGTTTACCACATACTTCATTGGTATTTTACATCAGTATTACATTAATATTTCAAAGTAACAGAGAAGAAAATGAACACACCTAATACAAAACATTATTTATCTGCTATTTAGTTGTGAAAATTAGTGGATGGACAATCATAAAAGACTCCAAACAAATGTACTTTATTATCTATAGTGAAGCTTAAATAGCACTTGCTACACTCATATTCAGATAGATGTGCACTTGTTCCTATCAAGCCCAATTGTGTCTGAATCAATTCAATTGTAAAGTAAAGTTTGGTTGCTCCTAAATGAGAATTGTAATTTTGATATACCTTGCTATCATGTAAAGTAGCATTTCTGTTGTTTTCACACGTTTTGAGTTGAATTTTTTTAAGTTCTAATGATTGTAAATGATATATCTAATATTTAACATCACTTTCTTCTCTCTTTCAGACAACACCAGTAAGTTTACCTTTTAATTCAGTGTCTGAAATTGTACATATTGAACTTTTGAGTGACTCCTAAGAAATTTCTAAATGAGAGTGGTATTTCAATATTTTTTGTTAACATATAAATTACATGAATAATTCTGCATTTTCTAAAGTTTGACTTATTTGTTTATTTTCATGATGATAATCTATGTCTAAATGTTTACATCTCTTTCTTATTGCTCCTCTAGGCAGCAGAAGTAAGTCTAATGTTTTTTTTACCTAGTCTATGAAATAGGACATTTTTCCTAATTGAGTGAATTTCTGTATTTTTGTGGAACCTTATTTTCTCTATGTGATCTTTGAATTGTGATGGGTTGTATACATCATCTCTTGAGAACTATCATAAAATCATATTTTTGGATTTCATTCTGTCAACCAGAAACTGAAAAGACAAACATTTGTGTCAAAATATTAGACGCAATACATTTGGTTGATCCCAATCAAGTGAGTTGTTATTTTGAGCAGGCTGTTAATCTATGAAAATAATATTAACTCTAACTTGTCAGGGTGAACGCTAAAGTGGCTAAATAATTTTGAGCCTAAACCCCTGATAAATATGATACAGAGAAGACAGCCTCAACTTACAAGAACTGTGAATACAATGGTGCAATACCAAACAGTAATAAAGTCAAAACAATAAAATTGTCTAAAATAATTCAACGCATTGGGTGAATTGGAATGGACATAATCTAATTAGCCAAACCAGATTTGATAATACCTAAAAATGCATGTCAAAAATATTGGAAATGTCTTGAAGTGCAAATGATAAGTATTGGCAAAATATGCTGGCTTCAAGATGTGATTTTCGTCCAGCCATGATGGAATGAGGGTCAGATACACCAAGCAGACTAATCCTAGTTACATTTTTCAACTTTATAATTTAGTCTCTGAAATGGTATTTGAAACCCTTGAGCTGTGCACTGTTGCAATCTGTATACGCAGATGTCCTCTTAATGCTGGGAGCTGCTGGAATAACTCCTGCTGACGCCTTTGGTTACAGTGGAAAAAGCTTTGTTTTTGGAGAAATTTAAAAGTAGTAGCAACCGGACTCATGACATGTTTGGGGATTATTATAGCTCCTTAGTTCCGTCCTGATTTCTGCCTCTGGGCTTAGTGCCTGATTTAAGGTTTGGCAGATAGGTTTGACACTACAAACATGATCAATGCCTTGTTTGGCCTATTACAATTTCATTTGGATTTAATGCCCTTCTTATAACATGAACAGTACATAATTTATGTTTTGATTGAGCAACCTATCTGCCACACTGTGAGAAAAGCCTTTTGTCTTTTTCAACAATCTCAAATATCCTCTAGTTGGAAAAACCTGTAGTTATATCTGTGAAAGACTTTCTAAATATCGAGCAATGCTTCAAAGAGGTCTGCAGAAACTCTAAACATTTTGGAGGTCCAAAAATATTCTCAGTCACAACTTTGCATACTTTCAGGAGCATCTCCTCTTGGTCACTTCTGAGGCTAACAGGAACTTAGGGACAGCACTTACAATGCAGCACCCACTCCAGCAGAGGTTCACAGCATGATTCAGTTCAGGCCCAGTTGTGAGAAGTCACCTAGACAGATCAGGAAAAAGACTCTTGCAACATGTTTTGTCCTTGTAGCCAAAGATAATGCTTGGGGTCTTTGAGCCCCTACATTCCAGGCTTTTAAAAAAACTATAGCTCTGATGCATTACAATAAATATGTCATATTTCATTTTGTTTACCACATACTTCATTGGTATTTCACATCAGTATTACATTAATATTTCAAAGTAACAGAGAAGAAAATGAACACACCTAATACAAAACATTATTTATCTGCTATATAGTTGTGAAAATTAGTGGATGGACAAGCATAAAAGACTCCAAACAAATGTACTTTATTATCTATAGTGAAGCTTAAATAGCACTCGCTACACTCATATTCAGATAGATGTGCACTTGTTCCTATCAAGCCCAATTGTGTCTGAATCAATTCAATTGTAAAGTATAGTTTGGTTGCTCCTAAATGAGAATTGTAATTTTGATATATCTTGCTATCATGTAAAGTAGCATTTCTGTTGTTTTCACACATTTTGAGTTTAATTTTTTTAAGTTCTAATGATTGTAAATGATATATCTAATATTTAACATCACTTTCTTCTCTCTTTCAGACAACACCAGTAAGTTTACCTTTTAATTCAGTGTCTGAAATTGTACATATTGAACTTTTGAGTGACTCCTAAGAGATTTGTAAATGAGAGTGGTATTTCAATATTTTTTGTTAACATATAAATTACATGAATAATTCTGCATTTTCTAAAGTTTGACTTATTTGTTTATTTTCATGATGATAATCTATGTCTAAATGTTTACATCTCTTTCTTATTGCTCCTCTAGGCAGCAGAAGTAAGTCTAATGTTTTTTACCGAGTCTATGAAATTGGACATTTTTCCTAATTGAGTGAATTTCTGTATTTTTGTGGAACCTTATTTTCTCTATGTGGTCTTTGAATTGTGATGGGTTGTATACATCATCTCTTGAGAACTATCATAAAATCATATTTTTGGATTTCATTCTGTCAACCAGAAACTGAAAAGACAAAAATTTGTGTCAAAATATTAGGCGCAATACATTTGGTTGATCCCAATCAAGTGAGTTATTATTTTGAGTAGGCTGTTAATCTATGAAAATATTATTAACTCTAATTTGTCAGGGTGAACGCTAAAGTGGCTAAATAATTTTGAGCCTAAACCCCTGATAAATATGATACAGAGAAGACAGCCTCAACTTACAAGAACTGTGAATACAATGGTGCAATACCAAACAGTAATAAAGTCAAAACAATAAAATTGTCTAAAATAATTCAACGCATTGGGTGAATTGGAATGGACATAATCTAATTAGCCAAACCAGATTTGATAATACCTAAAAATGCATGTCAAAAATATTGGAAATGTCTTGAAGTGCAAATGATAAGTATTGGCAAAATATGCTGGCTTCAAGATGTGATTTTCGTCCAGCCATGATGGAATGAGGGTCAGATACACCAAGCATATTAATCCCAGTTACATTTTTCAACCTTATAATTTAGTCTCTGAAATGGCATTTGAAACCCTTGAGCTGGGCACTGTTGCAATCTATATACGCAGATGTCCTCCTAATGCTGGGAGCTGCTGGAATAACTCCTGCTGACGCCTTTGGTTACAGTGGAAAAAGCTTTGTTTTTGGAGCAATTTAAAAGTAGTAGCAACTGGACTCATGGCATGTTTGGGGATTATTATAGCTCCTTAGTTCCGTCCTGATTTCTGCCTCTTGGCTTAGTGCCTGATTTAAGGTTTGGCAGATAGGTTTGACACTACAAACATGATCAATGCCTTGTTTGGCCTATTACTATTGAATTTGGATTTAATGCACTTCTTATAACATGGACAGTACATAATTTATGTTTTGATTGAGCAACCTATCTGCCACACTGTGAGACAAGTCTTTTGTCTTTTTCAACAAGCTCAAATATCCTCTAGTTGGAAAAAACTGTAGTTATATCTGTGAACGTCCTTCTAAATATCGGACAATGCTTCAAAGAGGTCTGCAGAAACTCTAAACATTTTGGAGGTCCAAAAATATTCTCAGTCACAACTTTGCATACTTTCAGGAGCATCTCCTCTTGGTCACTTCTGAGGCTAACAGGAACTTAGGGACTGCACTTAGAATGCAGCACCCACTCCAGCAGAGGTTCACAGCATGATTCAGTTCAGGCCCAGTTGTGACAAGTCACCTAGACAGATCAGGAAAAAGACTCTTGCAACATGTTTTGTCCTTGTAGCCAAAGATAATGCTTGGGGTCTTTGAGCCCCTACATTCCAGGCTTTTTAAAAAACTATAGCTCTGATGCATTACAATAAATATGTCATATTTCATTTTGTTTACCACATACTTCATTGGTATTTTACATCAGTATTACATTAATATTTCAAAGTAACAGAGAAGAAAATGAACACACCTAATACAAAACATTATTTATCTGCTATATAGTTGTGAAAATTAGTGGATGGACAAGCATAAAATACTCCAAACAAATGTACTTTATTATCTATAGTGAAGTTTAAATAGCACTTGCTACACTCATATTCAGATAGATGTGCACTTGTTCCTATCAAGCCCAATTGTGTCTGAATCAATTCAATTGTAAAGTATCGTTTGGTTGCTCCTAAATGAGAATTGTAATTTTGATATATCTTGCTGTCATGTAAAGTAGCATTTCTGTTGTTTTCACACTTTTTGAGTTTAATTCTTTTAAGTTCTAATGATTGTAAATGATATATCTAATATTTAACATCACTTTCTTCTCTCTTTCAGACAACACCAGTAAGTTTACCTTTTAATTCAGTGTCTGAAATTGTACATATTGAACTTTTGAGTGACTCCTAAGAGATTTCTAAATGAGAGTGGTATTTCAATATTTTTGTTAACATATAAATTACATGAATAATTCTGCATTTTCTAAAGTTTGACTTATTTGTTTATTTTCATGATGATAATCTATGTCTAAATGTTTACATCTCTTTCCTATTGCTCCTCTAGGCAGCAGAAGTAAGTCTAATGTTTTTTTACCTAGTCTATGAAATTGGACATTTTTCCTAATTGAGTAAATGTTTGTATTTTTGTGGAACCTTATTTTCTCTATATGGTCTTTGAATTGTGATGGGTTGTATACATCATCTCTTTAGATCTATCATAAAATCATATTTTTGGATTTCATTCTGTCAGCCAGAAACTGAAAAGACAAAAATTTGTGTCAAAATATTAGACGCAATACATTTGGTTGATCCCAATCAAGTGAGTTATTATTTTGAGTAGGCTGTTAATCTATGAAATTAATATTAACTCTAACTTGTCAGGGTGAACGCTAAAGTGGCTAAATAATTTTGAGCCTAAACCCCTGATAAATATGATACAGAGAAGACAGTCTCAACTTACAAGAACTGTGAATACAATGTTGCAATACCAAACAGTAATAAAGTCAAAACAATAAAATTGTCTAAAATAATTCAACTCATTGAGTGAATTGAAATGGACATAATCTAATTAGCCAAACCAGATTTGATAATACCTAAAAATGCATGTCAAAAATATTGGAAATGTCTTGAAGTGCAAATGATAAGTATTGGCAAAATATGCTGGCTTCAAGATGTGATTTTCGTCCAGCCATGATGGAATGAGGGTCAGATACACCAAGCATATTAATCCCAGTTACATTTTTCAACCTTATAATTTAGTCTCTGAAATGGCATTTGAAACCCTTGAGCTGGGCACTGTTGCAATCTATATACGCAGATGTCCTCCTAATGCTGGGAGCTGCTGGAATAACTCCTGCTGACGCCTTTGGTTACAGTGGAAAAAGCTTTGTTTTTGGAGCAATTTAAAAGTAGTAGCAACTGGACTCATGGCATGTTTGGGGATTATTATAGCTCCTTAGTTCCTTCCTGATTTCTGCCTCTTGGCTTAGTGCCTGATTTAAGGTTTGGCAGATAGGTTTGACACTACAAACATGATCAATGCCTTGTTTGGCCTATTACTATTGCATTTGGATTTAATGCACTTCTTATAACATGGACAGTACATAATTTATGTTTTGATTGAGCAACCTATCTACCACACTGTGAGACAAGTCTTTTGTCTTTTTCAACAAGCTCGAATATCCTCTAGTTAGAAAACACTGTAGTTATATCTGTGAACGTCCTTCTAAATATCGGACAATGCTTCAAAGAGGTCTGCAGAAACTCTAAACATTTTGGAGGTCCAAAAATATTCTCAGTCACAACTTTGCATACTTTCAGGAGCATCTCCTCTTGGTCACTTCTGAGGCTAACAGGAACTTAGGGACAGCACTTAGAATGCAGCACCCACTCCAGCAGAGGTTCACAGCATGATTCAGTTCAGGCCCAGTTGTGACAAGTCACCTAGACAGATCAGGAAAAAGACTCTTGCAACATGTTTTGTCCTTGTAGCCAAAGATAAAGCTTGGGGTCTTTGAGCCCCTACATTCCAGGCTTTTTAAAAAACTATAGCTCTGATGCATTACAATAAATATGTCATATTTCATTTTGTTTACCACATACTTCATTGGTATTTTACATCAGTATTACATTAATATTTCAAAGTAACAGAGAAGAAAATGAACACACCTAATACAAAACATTATTTATCTGCTATATAGTTGTGAAAATTAGTGGAAGGACAGGCATAAAAGACTCCAAACAAATGTACTTTATTATCTATGGTGAAGTTTAAATAGCACTTGCTACACTCATATTCAGATAGATGTGCATTTGTTCCTATCAAGCCCAATTGTGTCTGAATCAATTCAATTGTAAAGTATAGTTTGGTTGCTCCTAAGTGAGAATTGTAATTTTGATATATCGTGCTATCATGTAAAGTAGCATTTCTGTTGTTTTCACACATTTTGAGTTTATTTTTTTTTAAGTTCTAATGATTGTAAATGATATATCTAATATTTACCATCACTTTCTTCTCTCTTTCAGACAACACCAGTAAGTTTACCTTTTAATTCAGTGTCTGAAATTGTACATATTGAACTTTTGAGTGACTCCTAAGAGATTTCTAAATGAGAGTGGTATTTCAATAGTTTTTGTTAACATATAAATTACATGAATAATTCTGCATTTTCTAAAGTTTGACTTATTTGCTTATTTTCATGATGATAATCTATGTCTAAATGTTTACATCTCTTTCTTATTGCTCCTCTAGGCAGCAGAAGTAAGTCTAATGTTTTTTTACCTAGTATATGAAATTGGAAATTTTTCCTAATTGAGTGAATGTTTGTATTTTTGTGGAACCTTATTTTCTCTATATGGTCTTTGAATTGTGATGGGTTGTATACATCACCTCTTGAGAACTATCATAAAATCATATTTTTGGATTTCATTCTGTCAGCCAGAAACTGAAAAGACAAAAATTTGTGTCAAAATATTAGACGCAATACATTTGGTTGATCCCAATCAAGTGAGTTATTATTTTGAGTAGGCTATTAATCTATGAAAATAATATTAACTCTAACTTGTCAGGGTGAACGCTAAAGTGGCTAAATAATTTTGAGCCTAAACCCCTGATAAATATGATACAGAGAAGACAGTCTCAACTTACAAGAACTGTGAATACAATGTTGCAATACCAAACAGTAATAAAGTCAAAACAATAAAATTGTCTAAAATAATTCAACTCATTGAGTGAATTGAAATGGACATAATCTAATTAGCCAAACCAGATTTGATAATACCTAAAAATGCATGTCAAAAATATTGGAAATGTCTTGAAGTGCAAATGATAAGTATTGGCAAAATATGCTGGCTTCAAGATGTGATTTTCGTCCAGCCATGATGGAATGAGGGTCAGATACACCAAGCATATTAATCCCAGTTACATTTTTCAACCTTATAATTTAGTCTCTGAAATGGCATTTGAAACCCTTGAGCTGGGCACTGTTGCAATCTATATACGCAGATGTCCTCCTAATGCTGGGAGCTGCTGGAATAACTCCTGCTGACGCCTTTGGTTACAGTGGAAAAAGCTTTGTTTTTGGAGCAATTTAAAAGTAGTAGCAACTGGACTTATGGCATGTTTGGGGATTATTATAGCTCCTTAGTTCCGTCCTGATTTCTGCCTCTTGGCTTAGTGCCTGATTTAAGGTTTGGCAGATAGGTTTGACACTACAAACATGATCAATGCCTTGTTTGGCCTATTACTATTGCATTTGGATTTAATGCACTTCTTATAACATGGACAGTACATAATTTATGTTTTGATTGAGCAACCTATGTGCCACACTGTGAGACAAGTCTTTTGTCTTTTTCACCAAGCTCAAATATCCTCTAGTTGGAAAAAACTGTAGTTATATCTGTGAACGTCCTTCTAAATATCGGACAATGCTTCAAAGAGGTCTGCAGAAACTCTAAACATTTTGGAGGTCCAAAAATATTCTCAGTCACAACTTTGCATACTTTCAGGAGCATCTCCTCTTGGTCACTTCTGAGGCTAACAGGAACTTAGGGACAGCACTTAGAATGCAGCACCCACTCCAGCAGAGGTTCACAGCATGATTCAGTTCAGGCCCAGTTGTGACAAGTCACCTAGACAGATCAGGAAAAAGACTCTTGCAACATGTTTTGTCCTTATAGCCAAAGATAATGCTTGGGGTCTTTGAGCCCCTACATTCCAGGCTTTTTAAAAAACTATAGCTCTGATGCATTACAATAAATATGTCATATTTCATTTTGTTTACCACATACTTCATTGGTATTTTACATCAGTATTACATTAATATTTCAAAGTAATAGAGAAGAAAATGAACACACCTAATACAAAACATTATTTATCTGCTATATAGTTGTGAAAATTAGTGGATGGACAAGCATAAAAGACTCCAAACAAATGTACTTTATTATCTATAGTGAAGTTTAAATAGCACTTGCTACACTCATATTCAGATAGATGTGCACTTGTTCCTATCAAGCCCAATTGTGTCTGAATCAATTCAATTGTAAAGTATAGTTTGGTTGCTCCTAAATGAGAATTGTAATTTTGATATATCTTGCTATCATGTAAAGTAGCATTTCTGTTGTTTTCACACATTTTGAGTTTAATTTTTTTAAGTTCTAATGATTGTAAATGATATATCTAATATTTAACATCACTTTCTTCTCTCTTTCAGACAACACCAGTAAGTTTACCTTTTAATTCAGTGTCTGAAATTGTACATATTGAACTTCTGATTGACTCCTAAGAGATTTCTAAATGAGAGTGGTATTTCAATATTTTTTTTAACATATAAATTACATGAATAATTCAGCATTTTCTAAAGTTTGACTTATTTGTTTATTTTCATGATGATAATCCATGTCTAAATGTTTACATCTCTTTCTTATTGCTCCTCTAGGCAGCAGAAGTAAGTCTAATGTTTTTTTACCTAGTCTATGAAATTGGACATTTTTCCTAATTGAGTGAATTTTTGTATTTTTGTGGAACCTTATTTTCTCTATATGGTCTTTGAATTGTGATGGGTTGTATACATCATCTCTTGAGAACTGTCATAAAATCATATTTTTGGATTTCATTCTGTCAACCAGAAACTGAAAAGACAAAAATGTGTGTCAAAACATTAGACGCAGTACATTTGGTTGATCCCAATCAAGTGAGTTATTTTTTTGAGTAGGCTGTTCATCTATGAAAATAATATTAACTCTAACTTGTCAGGGTGAACGCTAAAGTGGCTAAATAATTTTGAGCCTAAACCCCTGAGAAATATGATACAGAGAAGACAGTCTCAACTTACAAGAACTGTGAATACAATGGTGCAATACCAAACAGTAATAAAGTCAAAACAATAAAATTGTCTAAAATAATTCAACGCATTAGGTGAATTGAAATGGACATAATCTAATTAGCCAAACCAGATTTGATAATACCTAAAAATGCATGTCAAAAATATTGGAAATGTCTTGAAGTGCAAATGATAAGTATTGGCAAAATATGCTGGCTTCAAGATGTGATTTTCGTCCAGCCATGATGGAATGAGGGTCAGATACACCAAGCAGATTAATCCCAGTTACATTTTTCAACTTTATAATTTAGTCTCTGAAATGGCATTTGAAACCCTTGAGCTGGGCACTGTTGCAATCTGTATACGCAGATGTCCTCTTAATGCTGGGAGCTGCTGGAATAACTCCTGCTGACGCCTTTGGTTACAGTGGAAAAAGCTTTGTTTTTGGAGAAATTTAAAAGTAGTAGCAACCAGACTCATGATGTGTTTGGGGATTATTATAGCTCCTTTGTTCCGTCCTGATTTCTGCCTCTGGGCTTAGTGCCTGATTTAAGGTTTGGCAGATAGGTTTGACACTACAAACATGATCAATGCCTTGTTTGGCCTATTACAATTGCATTTGGATTTAATGCACTTCTTATAACATGAACAGTACATAATTTATGTTTTGATTGAGCAACCTATCTGCCACACTGTGAGACAAGCCTTTTGTCTTTTTCAACAATCTCAAATATACTCTAGTTGGAAAAACCTGTAGTTATATCTGTGAAAGACATTCTAAATATCGAACAATGCTTCAAAGAGGTCTGCAGAAACTCTAAACATTTTGGAGGTCCAAAAATATTCTCAGTCACAACTTTGCATACTTTCAGGAGCATCTCCTCTTGGTCACTTCTGAGGCTAACAGGAACTTAGGGACAGCACTTAGAATGCAGCACCCACTACAGCAGAGGTTCACAGCATGATTCAGTTCAGGCCCAGTTGTGACAAGTCACCTAGACAAATCAGGAAAAAGAC
Organism: Triturus cristatus; assembly: GCF_964204655.1. NCBI lineage: Eukaryota > Metazoa > Chordata > Amphibia > Caudata > Salamandridae > Triturus > Triturus cristatus. Next base: position 1,113,673,006 of record NC_140590.1, read on the forward strand.
TCTTGCCACATGTTTTGTCCTTGTAGCCAAAGATAATGCTTGTGGTCATTACGCCCCTACATTCCAGGCTTTTTAAAAAACTATAGCTCTGATGCATTACAATAAATATGTCATATTTCATTTTGTTTACCACATACTTCATTGGTATTTTACATCAGTATTACATTAATATTTCAAAGTAACAGAGAAGAAAATGAACACACCTAATACAAAACATTATTTATCTGCTATATAGTTGTGAAAATTAGTGGATGGACAAGCATAAAAGACTCCAAACAAATGTACTTTATTATCTATAGTGAAGTTTAAATAGCACTTGCTACACTCATATTCAGATAGATGTGCACTTGTTCCTATCAAGCCCAATTGTGTCTGAATCAATTCAATTGTAAAATATAGTTTGGTTGCTCCTAAATGAGAATTGTAATTTTGATATATCTTGCTATCATGTAAAGTAGCATTTCTGTTGTTTTCACACATTTTGAGTTTAATTTTTTTAAATTCTAATGATTGTAAATGATATATCTAATATTTAACATCACTTTCTTCTCTCTTTCAGACAACACCAGTAAGTTTACCTTTTAATTCAGTGTCTGAAATTGTACATATTGAACTTTTGAGTGACTCCTAAGAGATTTCTAAATGAGAGTGGTATTTCAATATTTTTTGTTAACATATGAATTACATGAATAATTCTGCATTTTCTAAAGTTTGACTTATTTGTTTATTTTCATGATGATAATCTATGTCTAAATGTTTACATCTCTTTCTTATTGCTCCTCTAGGCAGCAGAAGTAAGTCTAATGTTTTTTTACCTAGTCTATGAAATTGGACATTTTTCCTAATTGAGTGAATTTTTGTATTTTTGTGGAACCTTATTTTCTCTATATGGTCTTTGAATTGTGATGGGTTGTATACATCATCTCTTGAGAACTATCATAAAATCATATTTTTGGATTTCATTCTGTCAACCAGAAACTGAAAAGACAAAAATTTGTGTCAAAATATTAGACACAGTACATTTGGTTGATCCCAATCAAGTGAGTTATTATTTTGAGTAGGCTGTTAATCTATGAAAATAATATTAACTCTAACTTGTCAGGGTGAACGCTAAAGTGGCTAAATAATTTTGAGCCTAAACCCCTGATAAATATGATACAGAGAAGGCAGTCTCAACTTACAAGAACTGTGAATACAATGGGGCAATACCAAACTGTAATAAAGTCAAAACAATAAAATTGTCTAAAATAATTTAACGCATTGGGTGAATTGGAATGGACATAATCTAATTAGCCAAACCAGATTTGATAATACCTCAAAATGCATGTCAAAAATATTGGAAATGTCTTGGAGTGCAAATGATAAGTATTGGCAAAATATGCTGGCTTCAAGATGTGATTTTCGTCCAGCCATGATGGAATGAGGGTCAGATACACCAAGCAGATTAATCCCAGTTACATTTTTCAACCTTATAATTTAGTCTCTGAAACGGCATTTGAAACCCTTGAGCTGGGCACTGTTGCAATCTATATACGCAGATGTCCTCTTAATGCTGGGAGCTGCTGGAATAACTCCTGCTGACGCCTTTGGTTACAGTGGAAAAAGCTTTGTTTTTGGAGAAATTTAAAAGTAGTAGCAACCAGACTCATGCCATGTTTGGGGATTATTATAGCTCCTTTGTTCCGTCCTGATTTCTGCCTTTGGGCTTAGTGCCTGATTTAAGGTTTGGCAGATAGGTTTGACACTACAAACATGATCAATGCCTTGTTTGGCCTATTACAATTGCATTTGGATTTAATGCACTTCTTATAACATGAACAGTACATAATTTATGTTTTGATTGAGCAACCTATGTGCCACACTGTGAGACAAGCCTTTTGTCTTTTTCAACAATCTCAAATATCCTCTAGTTGTAAAAACCTGTAGTTATATCTGTGAAAGACTTTCTAAATATCGAGCAATGCTTCAAAGAGGTCTGCAGAAACTCGAAACATTTTGGAGGTCCAAAAATATTCTCTCTCACAACTTTGCATACTTTCAGGAGCATCTCCTCTTGGTCACTTCTGAGGCTAACAGGAACTTAGGGACAGCACTTAGAATGCAGCACCCACTCCAGCAGAGGTTCACAGCATGATTCAGTTCAGGCCCAGTTGTGACAAGTCACCTAGACAGACCAGGAAAAAGACTCTTGCAACATGTTTTGTCCTTGTAGCCAAAGATAATGCTTGGGGTCTTTGAGCCCCTACATTCCAGGCTTTTTAAAAAACTATAGCTCTGATGCATTACAATAAATATGTCATATTTCATTTTGTTTACCACATACTTCATTGGTATTTTACATCAGTATTACATTAATATTTCAAAGTAACAGAGAAGAACATGAACACACCTAATACAAAACATTATTTATCTGCTATATAGTTGTGAAAATTAGTGGATGGACAAGCATAAAATACTCCAAACAAATGTACTTTATTATCTATAGTGAAGTTTAAATAGCACTTGCTACACTCATATTCAGATAGATGTGCACTTGTTCCTATCAAGCCCAATTGTGTCTGAATCAATTCAATTGTAAAGTATGGTTTGGTTGCTCCTAAATGAGAATTGTAATTTTGATATATCTTGCTATCATGTAATTTAGCATTTCTGTTGTATTCACACATTTTGAGTTTAATTTTTTTAAGTTCTAATGATTGTAAATGATATATCTAATATTTAACATCACTTTCTTCTCTCTTTCAGACAACACCAGTAAGTTTACCTTTTAATTCAGTGTCTGAAATTGTACATATTGAACTTTTGAGTGACTCCTAAGAGATTTCTAAATGAGAGTGGTATTTCATTATTTTTTGTTAACATATAAATTACATGAATAATTCTGCATTTTCTAAAGTTTGACTTATTTGTTTATTTTCATGATGATAATCTATGTCTAAATGTTTACATCTCTTTCTTATTTGCTCCTCTAGGCAGCAGAAGTAAGTCTAATGTTTTTTTACCTAGTCTATGAAATTGGACATTTTTCCTAATTGAGTGAATGTTTGTATTTTTGTGGAACCTTATTTTCTCTATATGGTCTTTGAATTGTGATGGGTTGTATACATCACCTCTTGAGAACTATCATAAAATCATATTTTTGGATTTCATTCTGTCAACCAGAAACTGAAAAGACAAAAATTTGTGTCAAAATATTAGACGCAATACATTTGGTTGATCGCAATCAAGTGAGTTATTATTTTGAGTAGGCTGTTAATCTATGAAAATGATATTAACTCTAACTTGTCAGGGTGAACGCTAAAGTGGCTAAATAATTTTGAGCCTAAATGTCTTGAAGTGCAAATGATAAGTATTGGCAAAATATGCTGGCTTCAAGATGTGATTTTCGTCCAGCCATGATGGAATGAGGGTCAGATACACCAAGCAGATTAATCCCAGTTACATTTTTCAACCTTATAATTTAGTCTCTGAAATGGCATTTGAAACCCTTGAGCTGGGCACTGTTGCAATCTATATACGCAGATGTCCTCTTAATGCTGGGAGCTGCTGGAATAACTCCTGCTGACGCCTTTGGTTACAGTGGAAAAAGCTTTGTTTTTGGAGAAATTTAAAAGTAGTAGCAACCGGACTCATGACATGTTTGGGGATTATTATAGCTCCTTAGTTCCGTCCTGATTTCTGCCTCTGGGCTTAATGCCTGATTTAAGGTTTGGCAGATAGGTTTGACACTACAAACATGATCAATGCCTTGTTTGGCCTATTACTATTGCATTTGGATTTAATGCACTTCTTATAACATGGACAGTACATAATTTATGTTTTGATTGAGCAACCTATCTGCCACACTGTGAGACAAGTCTTTTGTCTTTTTCAACAAGCTCAAATATCCTCTAGTTGGAAAAAACTGTAGTTATATCTGTGAACGTCCTTCTAAATATCGGACAATGCTTCAAAGAGGTCTGCAGAAACTCTAAACATTTTGGAGGTCCAAAAATATTCTCAGTCACAACTTTACATACTTTCAGGAGCATCTCCTCTTGGTCACTTCTGAGGCTAACAGGAACTTAGGGACAGCACTTAGAATGCAGCACCCACTCCAGCAGAGGTTCACAGCATGATTCAGTTCAGGCCCAGTTGTGACAAGTCACCTAGACAGATCAGGAAAAAGATTCTTGCAACATGTTTTGTCCTTGTAGCCAAAGATAATGCTTGGGGTCTTTGAGCCCCTACATTCCAGGCTTTTTAAAAAACTATAGCTCTGATGCATTACAATAAATATGTCATATTTCATTTTGTTTACCGCATACTTCATGGGTATTTTACATCAGTATTACATTAATATTTCAAAGTAACAGAGAAGAACATGAACACACCTGATATAAAACATTATTTATCTGCTATATAGTTGTGAAAATTAGTGGATGGACAAGCATAAAAGACTCCAAACAAATGTACTTTATTATCTATAGTGAAGTTTAAATAGCACTTGCTACACTCATATTCAGATAGATGTGCACTTGTTCCTATCAAGCCCAATTGTGTCTGAATCAATTCAATTGTAAAGTATAGTTTGGTTGCTCCTAAATGAGTATTGTAATTTTGATATATCTTGCTGTCATGTAAAGTAGCATTTCTGTTGTTTTCACACATTTTGAGTTTAATTCTTTTAAGTTCTAATGATTGTAAATGATATATCTAATATTTAACATCACTTTCTTCTCTCTTTCAGACAACACCAGTAAGTTTACCTTTTAAGTCAGTGTCTGAAATTGTACATATTGAACTTTTGAGTGACTCCTAAGAGATTTCTAAATGAGAGTGGTATTTCAATATTTTTGTTAACATATAAATTACATGAATAATCCTGCATTTTCTAAAGTTTGACTTATTTGTTTATTTTCATGATGATAATCTATGTCTAAATGTTTACATCTCTTTCTTATTGCTCCTCTAGGCAGCAGAAGTAAGTCTAATGTTTTTTTACCTAGTCTATGAAATTGGACATTTTTCCTAATTGAGTACATTTTTGTATTTTTGTGGAACCTTATTTTCTCTATATGGTCTTTGAATTGTGATGGGTTGTATACATCATCTCTTTAGATCTATCATAAAATCATATTTTTGGATTTCATTCTGTCAGCCAGAAACTGAAAAGACAAAAATTTGTGTCAAAATATTAGACGCAATACATTTTGGTTGATCCCAATCAAGTGAGTTATTATTTTGAGTAGGCTGTTAATCTATGAAAATAATATTAACTCTAACTTGTCAGGGTGAACGCTAAAGTGGCTAAATAATTTTGAGCCTAAACCCCTGATAAATATGATACAGAGAAGACAGTCTCAACTTACAAGAACTGTGAATACAATGTTGCAATACCAAACAGTAATAAAGTCAAAACAATAAAATTGTCTAAAATAATTCAACTCATTGAGTGAATTGAAATGGACATAATCTAATTAGCCAAACCAGATTTGATAATACCTAAAAATGCATGTCAAAAATATTGGAAATGTCTTGAAGTGCAAATGATAAGTATTGGCAAAATATGCTGGCTTCAAGATGTGATTTTCGTCCAGCCATGATGGAATGAGGGTCAGATACACCAAGCAGATTAATCCCAGTTACATTTTTCAACCTTATAATTTAGTATCTGAAATGGCATTTGAAACCCTTGAGCTGGGCACTGTTGCAATCTATATACGCAGATGTCCTCTTAATGCTGGGAGCTGCTGGAATAACTCATGCTGACGCCTTTGGTTACAGTGGAAAAAGCTTTGTTTTTGGAGAAATTTAAAAGTAGTAGCAACCAGACTCATGACATGTTTGGGGATTATTATAGCTCCTTTGTTCCGGCCTGATTTCTGCCTCTGGGCTTAGTGCCTGATTTAAGGTTTGGCAGATAGGTTTCACACTACAAACATGATCAATGCCTTGTTTGGCCTATTACTATTGCATTTGGATTTAATGCACTTCTTATAACATGGACAGTACATAATTTATGTTTTGATTGAGCAACCTATCTACCACACTGTGAGACAAGTCTTTTGTCTTTTTCAACAAGCTCGAATATCCTCTAGTTAGAAAACACTGTAGTTATATCTGTGAACGTCCTTCTAAATATCGGACAATGCTTCAAAGAGGTCTGCAGAAACTCTAAACATTTTGGAGGTCCAAAAATATTCTCAGTCACAACTTTGCATACTTTCAGGAGCATCTCCTCTTGGTCACTTCTGAGGCTAACAGGAACTTAGGGACAGCACTTAGAATGCAGCACCCACTCCAGCAGAGGTTCACAGCATGATTCAGTTCAGGCCCAGTCGTGACAAGTCACCTAGACAGATCAGGAAAAAGACTCTTGCCACATGTTTTGTCCTTGTAGCCAAAGATAATGCTTGGGGTCTTTGAACCCCTACATTCCAGGCTTTTTAAAAAACTATAGCTCTGATGCATTACAATAAATATGTCATATTTCATTTTGTTTACCACATACTTCATTGGTATTTTACATCAGTATTACATTAATATTTCAAAGTAACAGAGAAGAAAATGAACACACCTAATACAAAACATTATTTATCTGCTATATAGTTGTGAAAATTAGTGGATGGACAAGCATAAAAGACTCCAAACAAATGTACTTTATTATCTATAGTGAAGTTTAAATAGCACTTGCTACACTCATATTCAGATAGATGTGCACTTGTTCCTATCAAGCCCAATTGTGTCTGAATCAATTCAATTGTAAAGTATAGTTTGGTTGCTCCTAAATGAGAAGTGTAATTTTGATATATCTTGCTATCATGTAAAGTAGCATTTCTGTTGTTTTCACACATTTTGAGTTTAATTTTTTTAAGTTCTAATGATTGTAAATGATATATCTAATATTTAACATCACTTTCTTCTCTCTTTCAGACAACACCAGTAAGTTTACCTTTTAATTCAGTGTCTGAAATTGTACATATTGAAATTTTGATTGACTCCTAAGAGATTTCTAAATGAGAGTGGTATTTCAATATTTTTTGTTAACATATAAACTACATGAATAATTCAGCATTTTCTAAAGTTTGACTTATTTGTTTATTTTCATGATGATAATCTATGTCTAAATGTTTACATCTCTTTCTTATTGCTCCTCTAGGCAGCAGAAGTAAGTCTAATGTTTTTTTTACCTAGTCTATGAAATTGGACATTTTTCCTAATTGAGTGAATTTTTGTATTTTTGTGGAACCTTATTTTCTCTATATGGTCTTTGAATTGTGATGGGTTGTATACATTATCTCTTGAGAACTATCATAAAATCATATTTTTGGATTTCATTCTGTCAACCAGAAACTGAAAAGACAAAAATGTGTGTCAAAATATTAGACGCAGTACATTTGGTTGATCCCAATCAAGTGAGTTATTTTTTTGAGTAGGCTGTTAATCTATGAAAATAATATTAACTCTAACTTGTCAGGGTGAACGCTAAAGTGGCTAAATAATTTTGAGCCTAAACCCCTGAAAAATATGATACAGAGAAGACAGTCTCAACTTACAAGAACTGTGAATACAATGGTGCAATACCAAACAGTAATAAAGTCAAAACAATAAAATTGTCTAAAATAATTCAACGCATTAGGTGAATTGAAATGGACATAATCTAATTATCCAAACCAGATTTGATAATACCTAAAAATGCATGTCAAAAATATTGGAAATGTCTTGAAGTGCAAATGATAAGTATTGGCAAAATATGCTGGCTTCAAGATGTGATTTTCGTCCAGCCATGATGGAATGAGGGTCAGATACACCAAGCAGATTAATCTCAGTTACATTTTTCAACCTTATAATTTAGTCTCTGAAATGGCATTTGAAACCCTTGAGCTGGGCACTGTTGCAATCTGTATACGCAGATGTCCTCTTAATGCTGGGAGCTGCTGGAATAACTCCTGCTGACGCCTTAGGTTACAGTGGAAAAAGCTTTGTTTTTGGAGAAATTTAAAAGTAGTAGCAACCAGACTCATGATATGTTTGGGGATTATTATAGCTCCTTTGTTCCGTCCTGATTTCTGCCTCTGGGCTTAGTGCCTGATTTAAGGTTTGGCAGATAGGTTTGACACTACAAACATGATCAATGCCTTGTTTGGCCTATTACAATTGCATTTGGATTTAATGCACTTCTTATAACATGAACAGTACATAATTTATGTTTTGATTGAGCAACCTATCTGCCACACTGTGAGACAAGCCTTTTGTCTTTTTCAACAATCTCAAATATCCTCTAGTTGGAAAAACCTGTAGTTATATCTGTGAAAGACATTCTAAATATCGAACAATGCTTCAAAGAGGTCTGCAGAAACTCTAAACATTTTGGAGGTCCAAAAATATTCTCAGTCACAACTTTGCATACTTTCAGGAGCATCTCCTCTTGGTCACTTCTGAGGCTAACAGGAACTTAGGGACAGCACTTAGAATGCAGCACCCACTCCAGCAGAGGTTCACAGCATGATTCAGTTCAGGCCCAGTTGTGACAAGTCACCTAGACAAATCAGGAAAAAGACTCTTGCCACATGTTTTGTCCTTGTAGCCAAATATAATGCTTGGGGTCATTGAGCCCCTACATTCCAGGCTTTTTAAAAAACTATAGCTCTGATGCATTACAATAAATATGTCATATTTCATTTTGTTTACCACATACTTCATTGGTATTTTACATCAGTATTACATTAATATTTCAAAGTAACAGAGAAGAAAATGAACACACCTAATACAAAACATTATTTATCTGCTATATAGTTGTGAAAATTAGTGGATGGACAAGCATAAAAGACTCCAAACAAATGTACTTTATTATCTATAGTGAAGTTTAAATAGCACTTGCTACACTCATATTCAGATAGATGTGCACTTGTTCCTATCAAGCCCAATTGTGTCTGAATCAATTCAATTGTAAAGTATAGTTTGGTTGCTCCTAAATGAGAATTGTAATTTTGATATATCTTGCTATCATGTAAAGTAGCATTTCTGTTGTTTTCACACATTTTGAGTTTAATTTTTTTAAGTTCTAATGATTGTAAATGATATATCTAATATTTAACATCACTTTCTTCTCTCTTTCAGACAACACCAGTAAGTTTACCTTTTAATTCAGTGTCTGAAATTGTACATATTGAACTTTTGAGTGACTCCTAAGAGATTTCTAAATGAGAGTGGTATTTCAATATTTTTTGTTAACATATAAATTACATGAATAATTCTGTATTTTCTAAAGTTTGACTTATTTGTTTATTTTCATGATGATAATCTATGTCTAATTGTTTACATCTCTTTCTTATTGCTCCTCTAGGCAGCAGAAGTAAGTCTAATGTTTTTTTACCTAGTCTATGAAATTGGACATTTTTCCTAATTGAGTGAATTTTTGTATTTTTGTGGAACCTTATTTTCTCTATATGGTCTTTGAATTGTGATGGGTTGTATACATCATCTCTTGAGAACTATCATAAAATCATATTTTTGGATTTCATTCTGTCAACCAGAAACTGAAAAGACAAAAATTTGTGTCAAAATATTAGACGCAGTACATTTGGTTGATCCCAATAAAGTGAGTTATTATTTTGAGTAGGCTGTTAATCTATGAAAATAATATTAACTCTAACTTGTCAGGGTGAACGCTAAAGTGGCTAAATAATTTTGAGCCTAAACCCCTGATAAATATGATACAGAGAAGACAGTCTCAACTTACAAGAACTGTGAATACAATGGTGCAATACCAAACAGTAATAAAGTCAAAACAATAAAATTGTCTAAAATAATTTAACGCATTGGGTGAATTGGAATGGACATAATCTAATTAGCCAAACCAGATTTGATAATACCTCAAAATGCATGTCAAAAATATTGGAAATGTCTTGGAGTGCAAAAGATAAGTATTGGCAAAATATGCTGGCTTCAAGATGTGATTTTCGTCCAGCCATGATGGAATGAGGGTCAGATACACCAAGCAGATTAATCCCAGTTACATTTTTCAACCTTATAATTTAGTCTCTGAAATGGCATTTGAAACCCTTGAGCTGGGCACTGTTGCAATCTATATACGCAGATGTCCTCTTAATGCTGGGAGCTGCTGGAATAACTCCTGCTGACGCCTTTGGTTACAGTGGAAAAAGCTTTGTTTTTGGAGAAATTTAAAAGTAGTAGCAACCAGACTCATGCCATGTTTGGGGATTATTATAGCTCCTTTGTTCCGTCCTGATTTCTGCCTTTGGGCTTAGTGCCTGATTTAAGGTTTGGCATATAGGTTTGACACTACAAACATGATCAACACCTTGTTTGGCCTATTACAATTGCATTTGGATTTAATGCACTTCTTATAACATGAACAGTACATAATTTATGTTTTGATTGAGCAACCTATGTGCCACACTGTGAGACAAGCCTTTTGTCTTTTTCAACAATCTCAAATATCCTCTAGTTGTAAAAACCTGTAGTTATATCTGTGAAAGACTTTCTAAATATCGAGCAATGCTTCAAAGAGGTCTGCAGAAACTCGAAACATTTTGGAGGTCCAAAAATATTCTCTGTCACAACTTTGCATACTTTCAGGAGCATCTCCTCTTGGTCACTTCTGAGGCTAACAGGAACTTAGGGACAGCACTTAGAATGCAGCACCCACTCCAGCAGAGGTTCACAGCATCATTCAGTTCAGGCCCAGTTGTGACAAGTCACCTAGACAGATCAGGAAAAAGACTCTTGCAACATGTTTTGTCCTTGTAGCCAAAGATAATGCTTGGGGTCTTTGAGCCCCTACATTCCAGGCTTTAAAAAAAACTATAGCTCTGATGCATTACAATAAATATGTCATATTTCATTTTGTTTACCACATACTTCATTGGTATTTTACATCAGTTTTACATTAATATTTCAAAGTAACAGAGAAGAAAATGAACACACCTAATACAAAACATTATTTATCTGCTATATAGTAGTGAAAATTAGTGGATGGACAAGCATAAAAGACTCCAAACAAATGTACTTTATTATCTATAGTGAAGTTGAAATAGCACTTGCTACACTCATATTCAGATAGATGTGCACTTGTTGCTATCAAGCCCAATTGTGTCTGAATCAATTCAATTGTAAAGTATAGTTTGGTTGCTCCTAAATTTGGAATTGTAATTTTGATATATCTTGCTATCATGTAAAGTAGCATTTCTGTTGTTTTCACACATTTTGAGTTTAATTTTTTTAAGTTCTAATGATTGTAAATGATATATCTAATATTTAACATCACTTTCTTCTCTCTTTCAGACAACACCAGTAAGTTTACCTTTTAATTCAGTGTCTGAAATTGTATATATTGAACTTTTGAGTGACTCCTAAGAGATTTCTAAATGAGAGTGGAATTTCAATATTTTTTGTTAACATATAAATTACATGAATAATTCTGCATTTTCTAAAGTTTGACTTATTTGTTTATTTTCATGATGATAATCTATGTCTAAATGTTTACATCTCTTTCTTATTGCTCCTGTAGGCAGCAGAAGTAAGTCTAATGTTTTTTTACCTAGTCTATGAAATTGGACATTTTTCCTAATTGAGTGAATTTTTGTATTTTTGTGGAACCTTATTTTCTCTATATGGTCTTTGAATTGTGATGGGTTGTATACATCATCTCTTGAGAACTATCATAAAATCATATTTTTGGATTTCATTCTGTCAACCAGAAACTGAAAAGACAAAAATGTGTGTCAAAATATTAGACGCAGTACATTTGGTTGATCCCAATCAAGTGAGTTATTTTTTTGAGTAGGCTGCTAATCCAGAAAATAATATTAACTCTAACTTGTCAGGGTGAACGCTAAAGTGGCTAAATAATTTTGAGCCTAAACCCCTGAGAAATATGATACAGAGAAGACAGTCTCAACTTACAAGAACTGTGAATACAATGGTGCAATACCAAACAGTAATAAAGTCAAAACAATAAAATTGTCTGAAATAATTCAACGCATTAGGTGAATTGAAATGGACATAATCTAATTAGCCAAACCAGATTTGATAATACCTAAAAATGCATGTCAAAAATATTGGAAATGTCTTGAAGTGCAAATGATAAGTATTGGCAAAATATGCTGGCTTCAAGATGTGATTTTCGTCCAGCCATGATGGAATGAGGGTCAGATACACCAAGCAGATTAATCCCAGTTACATTTTTCAACCTTATAATTTAGTCTCTGAAATGGCATTTGAAACCCTTGAGCTGGGCACTGTTGCAATCTGTATACGCAGATGTCCTCTTAATGCTGGGAGCTGCTGGAATAACTCCTGCTGACGCCTTTGGTTACAGTGGAAAAAGCTTTGTTTTTGGAGAAATTTAAAAGTAGTAGCAACCAGACTCATGATATGTTTGGGGATTATTATAGCTCCTTTGTTCCGTCCTGATTTCTGCCTCTAGGCTTAGTGCCTGATTTAAGGTTTGGCAGATAGGTTTGACACTGCAAACATGATCAATGCCTTGTTTGGCCTATTACAATTGCATTTGGATTTAATGCACTTCTTATAACATGAACAGTACATAATTTATGTTTTGATTGAGCAACCTATCTGCCACACTGTGAGACAAGCCGTTTGTCTTTTTCAACAATCTCAAATATCCTCTAGTTGGAAAAACCTGTAGTTATATCTGTGAAAGACATTCTAAATATCGAACAATGCTTCAAAGAGGTCTGCAGAAACTCTAAACATTTTGGAGGTCCATAAATATTCTCAGTCACAACTTTGCATACTTTCAGGAGCATCTCCTCTTGGTCACTTCTGAGGCTAACAGGAACTTAGGGACAGCACTTAGAATGCAGCACCCACTCCAGCAGAGGTTCACAGCATGATTCAGTTCAGGCCCAGTTGTGACAAGTCACCTAGACAAATCAGGAAAAAGACTCTTGCCACATGTTTTGTCCTTGTAGCCAAAGATAATGCTTGGGGTCATTGAGCCCCTACATTCCAGGCTTTTTAAAAAACTATAGCTCTGATGCATTACAATAAATATGTCATATTTCATTTTGTTTACCACATACTTCATTGGTATTTTACATCAGTATTACATTAATATTTCAAAGTAACAGAGAAGAAAATGAACACACCTAATACAAAACATTATTTATCTGCTATATAGTTGTGAAAATTAGTGGATGGACAAGGATAAAAGACTCCAAACAAATGTACTTTATTATCTATAGTGAAGTTTAAATAGCACTTGCTACACTCATATTCAGATAGATGTGCACTTGTTCCTATCAAGCCCAATTGTGTCTGAATCAATTCAATTGTAAAGTATAGTTTGGTTGCTCCTAAATGAGAATTGTAATTTTGATATATCTTGCTATCATGTAAAGTAGCATTTCTGTTGTTTTCACACATTTTGAGTTTAATTTTTTTAAGTTCTAATGATTGTAAATGATATATCTAATATTTAACATCACTTTCTTCTCTCTTTCAGACAACACCAGTAAGTTTACCTTTTAATTCAGTGTCTGAAATTGTACATATTGAACTTTTGAGTGACTCCTAAGAGATTTCTAAATGAGAGTGGTATTTCAATATTTTTTGTTAACATATAAATTACATGAATAATTCTGCATTTTCTAAAGTTTGACTTATTTGTTTATTTTCATGATGATAATCTATGTCTAAATGTTTACATCTCTTTCTTATTGCTCCTCTAGGCAGCAGAAGTAAGTCTAATGTTTTTTTACCTAGTCTATGAAATTGGACATTTTTCCTAATTGAGTGAATTTTTGTATTTTTGTGGAACCTTATTTTCTCTATATGGTCTTTGAATTGTGATGGGTTGTATACATCATCGCTTGAGAACTATCATAAAATCATATTTTTGGATTTCATTCTGTCAACCAGAAACTGAAAAGACAAAAATTTGTGTCAAAATATTAGACGCAGTACATTTGGTTGATCCCAATCAAGTGAGTTAATATTTTGAGTAGGCTGTTAATCTATAAAAAATAATATTAACTCTAACTTGTCAGGGTGAACGCTAAAGTGGCTAAATAATTTTGAGCCTAAACCCCTGATAAATATGATACAGAGAAGACAGTCTCAACTTACAAGAACTGTGAATACAATGGTGCAATACCAAACAGTAATAAAGTCAAAACAATAAAATTGTCTAAAATAATTTAACGCATTGGGTGAATTGGAATGGACATAATCTAATTAGCCAAACCAGATTTGATAATACCTCAAAATGCATGTCAAAAATATTGGAAATGTCTTGGAGTGCAAATGATAAGTATTGGCAAAATATGCTGGCTTCAAGATGTGATTTTCGTCCAGCCATGATGGAATGAGGGTCAGATACACCAAGCAGATTAATCCCAGTTACATTTTTCAACCTTATAATTTAGTCTCTGAAATGGCATTTGAAACCCTTGAGCTGGGCACTGTTGCAATCTATATACGCAGATGTCCTCTTAATGCTGGGAGCTGCTGGAATAACTCCTGCTGACGCCTTTGGTTACAGTGGAAAAAGCTTTGTTTTTGGAGAAATTTAAAAGTAGTAGCAACCAGACTCATGCCATGTTTGGGGATTATTATAGCTCCTTTGTTCCGTCCTGATTTCTGCCTCTAGGCTTAGTGCCTGATTTAAGGTTTGGCAGATAGGTTTGACACTACAAACATGATCAATGCCTTGTTTGGCCTATTACAATTGCATTTGGATTTAATGCACTTCTTATAACATGAACAGTACATAATTTATGTTTTGATTGAGCAACCTATGTGCCACACTGTGAGACAAGCCGTTTGTCTTTTTCAACAATCTCAAATATCCTCTAGTTGGAAAAACCTGTAGTTATATCTGTGAAAGACATTCTAAATATCGAACAATGCTTCAAAGAGGTCTGCAGAAACTCTAAACATTTTGGAGGTCCATAAATATTCTCTGTCACAACTTTGCATACTTTCAGGAGCATCTCCTCTTGGTCACTTCTGAGGCTAACAGGAACTTAGGGACAGCACTTAAATGCAGCACCCACTCCAGCAGAGGTTCACAGCATCATTCAGTTCAGGCCCAGTTGTGACAAGTCACCTAGACAAATCAGGAAAAAGACTCTTGCCACATGTTTTGTCCTTGTAGCCAAAGATAATGCTTGGGGTCATTGAGCCCCTACATTCCAGGCTTTTTAAAAAACTATAGCTCTGATGCATTACAATAAATATGTCATATTTCATTTTGTTTACCACATACTTCATTGGTATTTTACATCAGTATTACATTAATATTTCAAAGTAACAGAGAAGAAAATGAACACACCTAATACAAAACATTATTTATCTGCTATATAGTTGTGAAAATTAGTGGATGGACAAGCATAAAAGACTCCAAACAAATGTACTTTATTATCTATAGTGAAGCTTAAATAGCACTCGCTACACTCATATTCAGATAGATGTGCACTTGTTCCTATCAAGCCCAATTGTGTCTGAATCAATTCAATTGTAAAGTATAGTTTGGTTGCTCCTAAATGAGAATTGTAATTTTGATATATCTTGCTATCATGTAAAGTAGCATTTCTGTTGTTTTCACACATTTTGAGTTTAATTTTTTTAAGTTCTAATGATTGTAAATGATATATCTAATATTTAACATCACTTTCTTCTCTCTTTCAGACAACACCAGTAAGTTTACCTTTTAATTCAGTGTCTGAAATTGTACATATTGAACTTTTGAGTGACTCCTAAGAGATTTCTAAATGAGAGTGGTATTTCAATATTTTTTGTTAACATATAAATTACATGAATAATTCTGCATTTTCTAAAGTTTGACTTATTTGTTTATTTTCATGATGATAATCTATGTCTAAATGTTTACATCTCTTTCTTATTGCTCCTCTAGGCAGCAGAAGTACGTCTAATGTTTTTTTACCTAGTCTATGAAATTGTCCATTTTTCCTAATTGAGTGAATTTTTGTATTTTTGTGGAACCTTATTTTCTCTATATGGTCTTTGAATTGTGATGGGTTGTATACATCATCTCTTGAGAACTATCATAAAATCATATTTTTGGATTTCATTCTGTCAACCAGAAACGGAAAAGACAAAAATTTGTGTCAAAATATTAGACGCAGTACATTTGGTTGATCCCAATCAAGTGAGTTATTATTTTGAGTAGGCTGTTAATCTATAAAAAATAATATTAACTCTAACTTGTCAGGGTGAACGCTAAAGTGGCTAAATAATTTTGAGCCTAAACCCCTGATAAATATGATACAGAGAAGACAGTCTCAACTTACAAGAACTGTGAATACAATGGTGCAATACCAAACAGTAATAAAGTCAAAACAATAAAATTGTCTAAAATAATTTAACGCATTGGGTGAATTGGAATGGACATAATCTAATTAGCCAAACCAGATTTGATAATACCTCAAAATGCATGTCAAAAATATTGGAAATGTCTTGGAGTGCAAATGATAAGTATTGGCAAAATATGCTGGCTTCAAGATGTGATTTTCGTCCAGCCATGATGGAATGAGGGTCAGATACACCAAGCAGATTAATCTCAGTTACATTTTTCAACCTTATAATTTAGTCTCTGAAATGGCATTTGAAACCCTTGAGCTGGGCACTGTTGCAATCTATATACGCAGATGTCCTCTTAATGCTGGGAGCTGCTGGAATAACTCCTGCTGACGCCTTTGGTCACAGTGGAAAAAGCTTTGTTTTTGGAGAAATTTAAAAGTAGTAGCAACCAGACTCATGCCATGTTTGGGGATAATTATAGCTCCTTTGTTCCGTCCTGATTTCTGCCTTTGGGCTTAGTGCCTGATTTAAGGTTTGGCAGATAGGTTTGACACTACAAACATGATCAATGCCTTGTTTGGCCTATTACAATTGCATTTGGATTTAATGCACTTCTTATAACATGAACAGTACATAATTTATGTTTTGATTGAGCAACCTATGTGCCACACTGTGAGACAAGCCTTTTGTCTTTTTCAACAATCTCAAATATCCTCTAGTTGTAAAAACCTGTAGTTATATCTGTGAAAGACTTTCTAAATATCGAGCAATGCTTCAAAGAGGTCTGCAGAAACTCGAAACATTTTGGAGGTCCAAAAATATTCTCAGTCACAACTTTGCATACTTTCAGGAGCATCTCCTCTTGGTCACTTCTGAGGCTAACAGGAACTTAGGGACAGCACTTAGAATGCAGCACCCACTCCAGCAGAGGTTCACAGCATCATTCAGTTCAGGCCCAGTTGTGACAAGTCACCTAGACAGATCAGGAAAAAGGCTCTTGCAACATGTTTTGTCCTTGTAGCCAAAGATAATGCTTGGGGTCTTTGAGCCCCTACATTCCAGGCTTTTAAAAAAACTATAGCTCTGATGCATTACAATAAATATGTCATATTTCATTTTGTTTACCACATACTTCATTGGTATTTTACATCAGTATTACATTAATATTTCAAAGTAACAGAGAAGAAAATGAACACACCTAATACAAAACATTATTTATCTGCTATATAGTTGTGAAAATTAGTGGATGGACAAGCATAAAAGACTCCAAACAAATGTACTTTATTATCTATAGTGAAGTTGAAATAGCACTTGCTACACTCATATTCAGATAGATGTGCACTTGTTCCTATCAAGCCCAATTGTGTCTGAATCAATTCAATTGTAAAGTATAGTTTGGTTGCTCCTAAATCTGGAATTGTAATTTTGATATATCTTGCTATCATGTAAAGTAGCATTTCTGTTGTTTTCACACATTTTGAGTTTAATTGTTTTAAGTTCTAATGATTGTAAATGATATATCTAATATTTAACATCACTTTCTTCTCTCTTTCAGACAACACCAGTAAGTTTACCTTTTAATTCAGTGTCTGAAATTGTACATATTGAACTTTTGAGTGACTCCTAAGAGATTTCTAAATGAGAGTGGAATTTCAATATTTTTTGTTAACATATAAATTACATGAATAATTCTGCATTTTCTAAAGTTTGACTTATTTGTTTATTTTCATGATGATAATCTATGTCTAAATGTTTACATCTCTTTCTTATTGCTCCTCTAGGCAGCAGAAGTAAGTCTAATGTTTTTTTACCTAGTCTATGAAATTGGACATTTTTCCTAATTGAGTGAATTTTTGTATTTTTGTGGAACCTTATTTTCTCTATATGGTCTTTGAATTGTGATGGGTTGTATACATCATCTCTTGAGAACTATCATAAAATCATATTTTTGGATTTCATTCTGTCAACCAGAAACTGAAAAGACAAACATTTTTGTCAAAATAATAGACGCAGTACATTCGGTTGATCCCAATCAAGTGAGTTATTATTTTGAGTAGGCTGTTAATCTATGAAAATAATATTAACTCTAACTTTTCAGGGTGAACGCTAAAGTGGCTAAATAATTTTGAGCCTAAACCCCTGATAAATATGATACAGAGAAGACAGTCTCAACTTACAAGAACTGTGAATACAATGGTGCAATACCAAACAGTAATAAAGTCAAAACAATAAAATTGTCTAAAATAATTCAACGCATTGGGTGAATTGGAATGGACATAATCTAATTAGCCAAACCAGATTTGATAATACCTAAAAATGCATGTCAAAAATATTGGAAATGCCTTGAAGTGCAAATGATAAGTATTGGCAAAATATGCTGGCTTCAAGATGTGATTTTCGTCCAGCCATGATGGAATGAGGGTCAGATACACCAAGCAGATTAATCCCAGTTACATTTTTCAACCTTATAATTTAGTCTCTGAAATGGCATTTGAAACCCTTGAGCTGGGCACTGTTGCAATCTATATACGCAGATGTCCTCTTAATGCTGGGAGCTGCTGGAATAACTCATGCTGACGCCTTTGGTTACAGTGGAAAAAGCTTTGTTTTTGGAGAAATTTTAAAGTAGTAGCAACCAGACTCATGACATGTTTGGGGATTATTATAGCTCCTTTGTTCCGGCCTGATTTCTGCCTCTGGGCTTAGTGCCTGATTTAAGGTTTGGCAGATAGGTTTGACACTACAAACATGATCAATGCCTTGTTTGGCCTATTACTATTGCATTTGGATTTAATGCACTTCTTATAACATGGACAGTACATAATTTATGTTTTGATTGAGCAACCTATCTACCACACTGTGAGACAAGTCTTTTGTCTTTTTCAACAAGCTCGAATATCCTCTAGTTAGAAAACACTGTAGTTATATCTGTGAACGTCCTTCTAAATATCGGACAATGCTTCAAAGAGGTCTGCAGAAACTCTAAACATTTTGGAGGTCCAAAAATATTCTCAGTCACAACTTTGCATACTTTCAGGAGCATCTCCTCTTGGTCACTTCTGAGGCTAACAGGAACTTAGGGACAGCACTTAGAATGCAGCACCCACTCCAGCAGAGGTTCACAGCATGATTCAGTTCAGGCCCAGTCGTGACAAGTCACCTAGACAGATCAGGAAAAAGACTCTTGCCACATGTTTTGTCCTTGTAGCCAAAGATAATGCTTGGGGTCTTTGAACCCCTACATTCCAGGCTTTTTAAAAAACTATAGCTCTGATGCATTACAATAAATATGTCATATTTCATTTTGTTTACCACATACTTCATTGGTATTTTACATCAGTATTACATTAATATTTCAAAGTAACAGAGAAGAAAATGAACACACCTAATACAAAACATTATTTATCTGCTATATAGTTGTGAAAATTAGTGGATGGACAAGCATAAAAGACTCCACACAAATGTACTTTATTATCTATAGTGAAGTTTAAATAGCACTTGCTACACTCATATTAGATAGATGTGCACTTGTTCCTATCAAGCCCAATTGTGTCTGAATCAATTCAATTGTAAAGTATAGTTTGGTTGCTCCTAAATGAGAATTGTAATTTTGATATATCTTGCTATCATGTAAAGTAGCATTTCTGTTGTTTTCACACATTTTGAGTTTAATTTTTTTAAGTTCTAATGATTGTAAATGATATATCTGATATTTAACATCACTTTCTTCTCTCTTTCAGACAACACCAGTAAGTTTACCTTTTAATTCAGTGTCTGAAATTGTACATATTGAACTTTTGATTGACTCCTAAGAGATTTCTAAATGAGAGTGGTATTTCAATATTTTTTGTTAACATATAAATTACATGAATAATTCAGCATTTTCTAAAGTTTGACTTATTTGTTTATTTTCATGATGATAATCTATGTCTAAATGTTTACATCTCTGTCATATTGCTCCTCTAGGCAGCAGAAGTAAGTCTAATGTTTTTTTACCTAGTCTATGAAATTGGACATTTTTCCTAATTGAGTGAATTTTTGTA
Source organism: Triturus cristatus (assembly GCF_964204655.1). Classification (NCBI taxonomy): domain Eukaryota; kingdom Metazoa; phylum Chordata; class Amphibia; order Caudata; family Salamandridae; genus Triturus; species Triturus cristatus. The sequence continues at coordinate 1,113,693,342 of NC_140590.1, forward strand.
TTTTTGTGGAACCTTATTTTCTCTATATGGTCTTTGAATTGTGATGGGTTGTATACATCATCTCTTGAGAACTATCACAAAATCATATTTTTGGATTTCATTCTGTCAACCAGAAACTGAAAAGACAAAAATGTGTGTCAAAATATTAGACGCAGTACATTTGGTTGATCCCAATCAAGTGAGTTATTTTTTTGAGTAGGCTGTTAATCTATGAAAATAATATTAACTCTAACTTGTCAGGGTGAACGCTAAAGTGGCTAAATAATTTTGAGCCTAAACCCCTGAGAAATATGATACAGAGAAGACAGTCTCAACTTACAAGAACTGTGAATACAATGGTGCAATACCAAACAGTAATAAAGTCAAAACAATAAAATTGTCTAAAATAATTCAACGCATTAGGTGAATTGAAATGGACACAATCTAATTAGCCAAACCAGATTTGATAATACCTAAAAATGCATGTCAAAAATATTGGAAATGTCTTGAAGTGCAAATGATAAGTATTGGCAAAATATGCTGGCTTCAAGATGTGATTTTCGTCCAGCCATGATGGAATGAGGGTCAGATACACCAAGCAGATTAATCCCAGTTACATTTTTCAACCTTATAATTTAGTCTCTGAAATGGCATTTGAAACCCTTGAGCTGGGCACTGTTGCAATCTATATACGCAGATGTCCTCTTAATGCTGGGAGCTGCTGGAATAACTCCTGCTGACGCCTTTGGTTACAGTGGAAATAGCTTTGTTTTTGGAGAAATTTAAAAGTAGTAGCAACCGGACTCATGACATGTTTGGGGATTATTATTGCTCCTTTGTTCCGTCCTGATTTCTGCCCCAGGGCTTAGTGCCTGATTTAAGGTTTGGCAGATAGGTTTGACACTACAAACATGATCAATGCCTTGTTTGGCCTATTACAATTGCATTTGGATTTAATGCACTTCTTATAACATGAACAGTACATAATTTATGTTTTGATTGAGCAACCTATCTGCCACACTGTGAGACAAGCCTTTTGTCTTTTTCAACAATCTCAAATATCCTCTAGTTGGAAAAACCTGTAGTTATATCTGTGAAATACATTCTAAATATCGAACAATGCTTCAAAGAGGTCTGCAGAAACTCTAAACATTTTGGAGGTCCAAAAATATTCTCAGTCGCAACTTTGCATACTTACAGGAGCATCTCCTCTTGGTCACTTCTGAGGCTAACAGGAACTTAGGGACAGCACTTAGAATGCAGCACCCACTCCAGCAGAGGTTCACAGCATGATTCAGTTCAGGCCCAGTTGTGACAAGTCACCTAGACAAATCAGGAAAAAGACTCTTGCCACATGTTTTGTCCTTGTAGCCAAAGATAATGCTTGGGGTCATTGAGCCCCTACATTCCAGGTTTTTTAAAAAACTATAGCTCTGATGCATTACAATAAATATGTCATATTTCATTTTGTTTACCACATACTTCATTGGTATTTTACATCAGTATTACATTAATATTTCAAAGTAACAGAGAAGAAAATGAACACACCTAATACAAAACATTATTTATCTGCTATATAGTTGTGAAAATTAGAGGATGGACAAGCATAAAAGACTCCAAACAAATGTACTTTATTATCTATAGTGAAGTTTAAATAGCACTTGCTACACTCATATTCAGATAGATGTGCACTTGTTCCTATCAAGCCCAATTGTGTCTGAATCAATTCAATTGTAAAGTATAGTTTGGTTGCTCCTAAATGAGAATTGTAATTTTGATATATCTTGCTATCATGTAAAGTAGCATTTCTGTTGTTTTCACACATTTTGAGTTTAATTTTTTTAAGTTCTAATGATTGTAAATGATATATCTAATATTTAACATCACTTTCTTCTCTCTTTCAGACAACACCAGTAAGTGTACCTTTTAATTCAGTGTCTGAAATTGTACATATTGAACTTTTGAGTGACTCCTAAGAGATTTCTAAATGAGAGTGGTTTTTCAATATTTTTTGTTAACATATAAATTACATGAATAATTCTGCATTTTCTAAAGTTTGACTTATTTGTTTATTTTCATGATGATAATCTATGTCTAAATGTTTACATCTCTTTCTTATTGCTCCTCTAGGCAGCAGAAGTAAGTCTAATGTTTTTTTACCTAGTCTATGAAATTGGACATTTTTCCTAATTGAGTGAATTTTTGTATTTTTGTGGAACCTTATTTTCTCTATATGGTCTTTGAATTGTGATGGGTTGTATACATCATCTCTTGAGAACTATCATAAAATCATATTTTTGGATTTCATTCTGTCAACCAGAAACTGAAAAGACAAAAATTTGTGTCAAAATATTAGACGCAGTACATTTGGTTGATCCCAATCAAGTGAGTTATTATTTTGAGTAGGCTGTTAATCTATGAAAATAATATTAACTCTAACTTGTCAGGGTGAACGCTAAAGTGGCTAAATAATTTTGAGCCTAAACCCCTGATAAATATGATACAGAGAAGACAGTCTCAACTTACAAGAACTGTGAATACAATGGTGCAATACCAAACAGTAATAAAGTCAAAACAATAAAATTGTCTAAAATAATTTAACGCATTGGGTGAATTGGAATGGACATAATCTAATTAGCCAAACCAGATTTGATAATACCTCAAAATGCATGTCAAAAATTTTGGAAATGTCTTGGAGTGCAAATGATAAGTATTGGCAAAATATGCTGGCTTCAAGATGTGATTTTCGTCCAGCCATGATGGAATGAGGGTCAGATACACCAAGCAGATTAATCCCAGTTACATTTTTCAACCTTATAATTTAGTCTCTGAAATGGCATTTGAAACCCTTGAGCTGGGCACTGTTGCAATCTATATACGCAGATGTCCTCTTAATGCTGGGAGCTGCTGGAATAACTCCTGCTGACGCCTTTGGTTACAGTGGAAAAAGCTTTGTTTTTGGAGAAATTTAAAAGTAGTAGCAACCAGACTCATGCCATGTTTGGGGATTATTATAGCTCCTTTGTTCCGTCCTGATTTCTGCCTTTGGGCTTAGTGCCTGATTTAAGGTTTGGCAGATAGGTTTGACACTACAAACATGATCAACGCCTTGTTTGGCCTATTACAATTGCATTTGGATTTAATGCACTTCTTATAACATGAACAGTACATAATTTATGTTTTGATTGAGCAACCTATGTGCCACACTGTGAGACAAGCCTTTTGTCTTTTTCAACAATCTCAAATATCCTCTAGTTGTAAAAACCTGTAGTTATATCTGTGAAAGACTTTCTAAATATCGAGCAATGCTTCAAAGAGGTCTGCAGAAACTCGAAACATTTTGGAGGTCCAAAAATATTCTCTGTCACAACTTTGCATACTTTCAGGAGCATCTCCTCTTGGTCACTTCTGAGGCTAACAGGAACTTAGGGACAGCACTTAGAATGCAGCACCCACTCCAGCAGAGGTTCACAGCATGATTCAGTTCAGGCCCAGTTGTGACAAGTCACCTAGACAAATCAGGAAAAAGACTCTTGCAACATGTTTTGTCCTTGTAGCCAAAGATAATGCTTGGGGTCTTTGAGCCCCTACATTCCAGGCTTTAAAAAAAACTATAGCTCTGATGCATTACAATAAATATGTCATATTTCATTTTGTTTACCACATACTTCATTGGTATTTTACATCAGTATTACATTAATATTTCAAAGTAACAGAGAAGAAAATGAACACACCTAATACAAAACATTATTTATCTGCTATATAGTTGTGAAAATTAGTGGATGGACAAGCATAAAAGACTCAAAACAAATGTACTTTATTATCCATAGTGAAGTTGAAATAGCACTTGCTACACTCATATTCAGATAGATGTGCATTTCTTCCTATCAATCCCAATTGTGTCTGAATCAATTCAATTGTAAAGTATAGTTTGGTTGCTCCTAAGTTTGGAATTGTAATTTTGATATATCTTGCTATCATGTAAAGTAGCATTTCTGTTGTTTTCACACATTTTGAGTTTAATTTTTTTAAGTTCTAATGATTGTAAATGATATATCTAATATTTAACATCACTTTCTTCTCTCTTTCAGACAACACCAGTAAGTTTACCTTTTAATTCAGTGTCTGAAATTGTACATATTGAACTTTTGAGTGACTCCTAAGAGATTTCTAAATGAGAGTGGAATTTCAATATTTTTTGTTAACATATAAATTACATGAATAATTCTGCATTTTCTAAAGTTTGACTTATTTGTTTATTTTCATGATGATAATCTATGTCTAAATGTTTACATCTCTTTCTTATTGCTCCTCTAGGCAGCAGAAGTAAGTCTAATGTTTTTTTACCTAGTCTATGAAATTGGACATTTTTCCTAATTGAGTGAATTTTTGTATTTTTGTGGAACCTTATTTTCTCTATATGGTCTTTGAATTGTGATGGGTTGTATACATCATCTCTTGAGAACTATCATAAAATCATATTTTTGGATTTCATTCTGTCAACCAGAAACTGAAAAGACAAAAATTGTTGTCAAAATAATAGACGCAGTACATTCGGTTGATCCCAATCAAGTGAGTTATTATTTTGAGTAGGCTGTTAATCTATGAAAATAATATTAACTCTAACTTTTCAGGGTGAACGCTAAAGTGGCTAAATAATTTTGAGCCTAAACCCCTGATAAATATGATACAGAGAAGACAGTCTCAACTTACAAGAACTGTGAATACAATGGTGCAATACCAAACAGTAATAAAGTCAAAACAATAAAATTGTCTAAAATAATTCAACGCATTGGGTGAATTGGAATGGACATAATCTAATTAGCCAAACCAGATTTGATAATACCTAAAAATGCATGTCAAAAATATTGGAAATGCCTTGAAGTGCAAATGATAAGTATTGGCAAAATATGCTGGCTTCAAGATGTGATTTTCGTCCAGCCATGATGGAATGAGGGTCAGATACACCAAGCAGATTAATCCCAGTTACATTTTTCAACCTTATAATTTAGTATCTGAAATGGCATTTGAAACCCTTGAGCTGGGCACTGTTGCAATCTATATACGCAGATGTCCTCTTAATGCTGGGAGCTGCTGGAATAACTCATGCTGACGCCTTTGGTTACAGTGGAAAAAGCTTTGTTTTTGGAGAAATTTAAAAGTAGTAGCAACCAGACTCATGACATGTTTGGGGATTATTATAGCTCCTTTGTTCCGGCCTGATTTCTGCCTCTGGGCTTAGTGCCTGATTTAAGGTTTGGCAGATAGGTTTGACACTACAAACATGATCAATGCCTTGTTTGGCCTATTACTATTGCATTTGGATTTAATGCACTTCTTATAACATGGACAGTACTTAATTTATGTTTTGATTGAGCAACCTATCTACCACACTGTGAGACAAGTCTTTTGTCTTTTTCAACAAGCTCGAATATCCTCTAGTTAGAAAACACTGTAGTTATATCTGTGAACGTCCTTCTAAATATCGGACAATGCTTCAAAGAGGTCTGCAGAAACTCTAAACATTTTGGAGGTCCAAAAATATTCTCAGTCACAACTTTGCATACTTTCAGGAGCATCTCCTCTTGGTCACTTCTGAGGCTAACAGGAACTTAGGGACAGCACTTAGAATGCAGCACCCACTCCAGCAGAGGTTCACAGCATGATTCAGTTCAGGCCCAGTTGTGACAAGCCACCTAGACAGATCAGGAAAAAGACTCTTGCAACATGTTTTGTCCTTGTAGCCAAAGATAATGCTTGGGGTCTTTGAGCCCCTACATTCCAGGCTTTTTAAAAAACTATAGCTCTGATGCATTACAATAAATATGTCATATTTCATTTTGTTTACCACATACTTCATTGGTATTTTACTTCAGAATTACATTAATATTTCAAAGTAACAGAGAAGAAAATGAACACACCTAATACAAAACATTATTTATCTGCTATATAGTTGTGAAAATTAGTGGATGGACAAACATAAAAGGCTCCAAACAAATGTACTTTATTATCTATAGTGAAGTTTAAATAGCACTTGCTACACTCATATTCAGATAGATGTGCACTTGTTCCTATCAAGCCCAATTGTGTCTGAATCAATTCAATTGTAAAGTATAGTTTGGTTGCTCCTAAATGAGAATTGTAATTTTGATATATCTTGCTATCATGTAAAGTAGCAGTTCTGTTGTTTTGACACATTTTAAGTTTAATTTGTTTAAGTTCTAATGATTGTAAATTATATATCTAATATTTAACATCACTTTCTTCTCTCTTTCAGACAACACCAGTAAGTTTACCTTTTAATTCAGTGTCTGAAATTGTACATATTGAACTTTTCAGTGACTCCTAAGAGATTTCTAAATGAGAGTGATATTTCAATATTTGTGTTAACATATAAATTACATGAATAATTCTGCATTTTCTAAAGTTTGACTTATTTGTTTATTTTCATGATGATAATCTATGTCAAAATGTTTACATCTCTTTCTTATTGCTCCTCTAGGCAGCAGAAGTAAGTCTAATGTTTTTTTACCTAGTCTATGAAATTGGACATTTTTCCTAATTGAGTGAATTTTTGTATTTTTGTGGAACCTTATTTTCTCTTTATGGTCTTTGAATTGTGATGGGTTGTATACATCATCTCTTGAGAACTATCATAAAATCATATTTTTGGATTTCATTCTGTCAACCAGAAACTGAAAAGACAAAAATTTGTGTCAAAATATTAGACGCAGTACATTTGGTTGATCCCAATCAAGTGAGTTATTATTTTGAGTAGGCTGTTAATCTATGAAAATAATATTAACTCTAACTTGTCAGGGTGAACGCTAAAGTGGCTAAATAATTTTGAGCCTAAACCCCTGAGAAATATGATACAGAGAAGACAGTCTCAACGTACAAGAACTGTGAATACAATGGTGCAATACCAAACAGTAATAAAGTCAAAACAATAAAATTGTCTAAAATAATTCAACGCATTGGGTGAATTGGAATGGACATAATCTAATTAGCCAAACCAGATTTGATAATACCTAAAAATGCATGTCAAAAATATTGGAAATGTCTTGAAGTGCAAATGATAAGTATTGGCAAAATATGCTGGCTTCAAGATGTGATTTTCGTCAAGCCATGATGGAATGAGGGTCAGATACACCAAGCAGATTAATCCCAGTTACATTTTTCAACCTTATAATTTAGTCTCTGAAATGGCATTTGAAACCCTTGAGCTGGGCATTGTTGCAATCTTTATACGCAGATGTCCTCTTAATGCTGGGAACTGCTGGAATAACTCCTGCTGACGCCTTTGGTTACAGTGGAAAAAGCTTTGTTTTTGGAGAAATTTAAAAGTAGTAGCAACCAGACTCATGAAATGTTTGGGGATTATTATAGCTCCTTTGTTCCGTCCTGATTTCTGCCTCTGGGCTTAGTGCATGATTTAAGGTTTGGCAGATAGGTTTGACACTACAAACATGATCAATGCCTTGTTTGGCCTATTACAATTGCATTTGGATTTAATGCACTTCTTATAACATGAACAGTACATCATTTATGTTTTGATTGAGCAACATATCTGCCACACTGTGAGACAAGCCTTTTGTCTTTTTCAACAATCTCAAATATCCTCTAGTTGGAAAAACCTGTAGTTATATCTGTGAAAGACTTTCTAAATATCGAGCAATGCTTCAAAGAGGTCTGCAGAAACTCTAAACATTTTGGAGGACCAAAAATATTCTCAGTCACAACTTTGCATACTTTCAGGAGCATCTCCTCTTGGTCACTTCTGAGGCTAACAGGAACTTAGGGACAGCACTTAGAATGTAGCACCCACTCCAGCAGAGGTTCACAGCATGATTCAGTTCAGGCCCAGTTGAGACAAGTCACCTAGACAGATCAGGAAAAAGACTCTTGCAACATGTTTTGTCCTTGTAGCCAAAGATAATGCTTGGGGTCTTTGAGCCCCTACATTCCAGGCTTTTTAAAAAACTATAGCTCTGATGCATTACAATAAATATGTCATATTTCATTTTGTTTACCACATACTTCATTGGTATTTTACATCAGTATTACATTAATATTTCTCAGTAACAGAGAAGAAAATGATCACACCTAATATAAAACATTATTTATCTGCTATATAGTTGTGTAAATTAGTGGATGGACAAGCATAAAAGACTCCAAACAAATGTACTTTATTATCTATAGTGAAGTTTAAATAGCACTTGCTACACTCATATTCAGATAGATGTGCACTTCTACCTATCAAGCCCAATTGTGTCTGAATCAATTCAATTGTAAAGTACAGTTTGGTTGCTCCTAAATTTGGAATTGTAATTTTGATATATCTTGCTATCATGTAAAGTAGCATTTCTGTTGTTTTCACACATTTTGAGTTTAATTTTTTTAAGTTCTAATGATTGTAAATGATATATCTAATATTTAACATCACTTTCTTCTCTCTTTCAGACAACACCAGTAAGTTTACCTTTTAATTCAGTGTCTGAAATTGTACATATTGAACTTTTGAGTGGCTCCTAAGAGATTTCTAAATGAGAGTGGTATTTCAATATTTTTTGTTAACATATAAATTACATGAATAATTCTGCATTTTCTAAAGTTTGACTTATTTGTTTATTTTCATGATGATAATCTATGTCTAAATGTTTACATCTCTTTCTTATTGCTCCTCTAGGCAGCAGAAGTAAGTCTAATGTTTTTTTACCTAGTCTATGAAATTGGACATTTTTCCTAATTGAGTGAATTTTTGTATTTTTGTGGAACCTTATTTTCTCTATATGGTCTTTGAATTGTGATGGGTTGTATACATCATCTCTTGAGAACTATCATAAAATCATATTTTTGGATTTCATTCTGTCAACCAGAAACTGAAAAGACAAAAATTGTTGTCAAAATAATAGACGCAGTACATTCGGTTGATCCCAATCAAGTGAGTTATTATTTTGAGTAGGCTGTTAATCTATGAAAATAATATTAACTCTAACTTTTCAGGGTGAACGCTAAAGTGGCTAAATAATTTTGAGCCTAAACCCCTGATAAATATGATACAGAGAAGACAGTCTCAACTTACAAGAACTGTGAATACAATGGTGCAATACCAAACAGTAATAAAGTCAAAACAATAAAATTGTCTAAAATAATTCAACGCATTGGGTGAATTGGAATGGACATAATCTAATTAGCCAAACCAGATTTGATAATACCTAAAAATGCATGTCAAAAATATTGGAAATGCCTTGAAGTGCAAATGATAAGTATTGGCAAAATATGCTGGCTTCAAGATGTGATTTTCGTCCAGCCATGATGGAATGAGGGTCAGATACACCAAGCAGATTAATCCCAGTTACATTTTTCAACCTTATAATTTAGTATCTGAAATGGCATTTGAAAACCTTGAGCTGGGCACTGTTGCAATCTATATACGCAGATGTCCTCTTAATGCTGGGAGCTGCTGGAATAACTCATGCTGACGCCTTTGGTTACAGTGGAAAAAGCTTTGTTTTTGGAGAAATTTAAAAGTAGTAGCAACCAGACTCATGACATGTTTGGGGATTATTATAGCTCCTTTGTTCCGGCCTGATTTCTGCCTCTGGGCTTAGTGCCTGATTTAAGGTTTGGCAGATAGGTTTGACACTACAAACATGATCAATGCCTTGTTTGGCCTATTACTATTGCATTTGGATTTAATGCACTTCTTATAACATGGACAGTACATAATTTATGTTTTGATTGAGCAACCTATCTACCACACTGTGAGACAAGTCTTTTGTCTTTTTCAACAAGCTCGAATATCCTCTAGTTAGAAAACACTGTAGTTATATCTGTGAACGTCCTTCTAAATATCGGACAATGCTTCAAAGAGGTCTGCAGAAACTCTAAACATTTTGGAGGTCCAAAAATATTCTCAGTCACAACTTTGCATACTTTCAGGAGCATCTCCTCTTGGTCACTTCTGAGGCTAACAGGAACTTAGGGACAGCACTTAGAATGCAGCACCCACTCCAGCAGAGGTTCACAGCATGATTCAGTTCAGGCCCAGTCGTGACAAGTCACCTAGACAGATCAGGAAAAAGACTCTTGCCACATGTTTTGTCCTTGTAGCCAAAGATAATGCTTGGGGTCTTTGAACCCCTACATTCCAGGCTTTTTAAAAAACTATAGCTCTGATGCATTACAATAAATATGTCATATTTCATTTTGTTTACCACATACTTTATTGGTATTTTACATCAGTATTACATTAATATTTCAAAGTAACAGAGAAGAAAATGAACACACCTAATACAAAACATTATTTATCTGCTATATAGTTGTGAAAATTAGTGGATGGACAAGCATAAAAGAATCCAAACAAATGTACTTTATTATCTATAGTGAAGTTTAAATAGCACTTGCTACACTCATATTCAGATAGATGTGCACTTGTTCCTATCAAGCCCAATTGTGTCTGAATCAATTCAATTGTAAAGTATAGTTTGGTTGCTCCTAAATGAGAATTGTAATTTTGATATATCTTGCTATCATGTAAAGTAGCATTTCTGTTGTTTTCACACATTTTGAGTTTAATTTTTTTAAGTTCTAATGATTGTAAATGATATATCTAATATTTAACATCACTTTCTTCTCTCTTTCAGACAACACCAGTAAGTTTACCTTTTAATTCAGTGTCTGAAATTGTACATATTGAACTTTTGAGTAACTCCTAAGAGATTTCTAAATGAGAGTGGTATTTCAATATTTTTTGTTAACATATAAATTACATGAATAATTCTGCATTTTCTAAAGTTTGACTTATTTGTTTATTTTCATGATGATAATCTATTTCTAAATGTTTACATCTCTTTCTTATTGCTCCTCTAGGCAGCAGAAGTAAGTCTAATGTTTTTTTACCTAGTCTATGAAATTGGACATTTTTCCTAATTGAGTGAATTTTTGTATTTTTGTGGAACCTTATTTTCTCTATATGGTCTTTGAATTGTAATGGGTTGTATACATCATCTCTTGAGAACTATCATAAAATCATATTTTTGGATTTCATTCTGTCAACCAGAAACTGAAAAGACAAAAATTTGTGTCAAAATATTAGACGCAGTACATTTGGTTGATCCCAATCAAGTGAGTTATTATTTTGAGTAGGCTGTTAATCTATGAAAATAATATTAACTCTAACTTGTCAGGGTGAACGCTAAAGTGGCTAAATAATTTTGAGCCTAAACCCCTGAGAAATATGATACAGAGAAGACAGTCTCAACGTACAAGAACTGTGAATACAATGGTGCAATACCAAACAGTAATAAAGTCAAAACAATAAAATTGTCTAAAATAATTCAACGCATTGGGTGAATTGGAATGGACATAATCTAATTAGCCAAACCAGATTTGATAATACCTAAAAATGCATGTCAAAAATATTGGAAATGTCTTGAAGTGCAAATGATAAGTATTGGCAAAATATGCTGGCTTCAAGATGTGATTTTCGTCAAGCCATGATGGAATGAGGGTCAGATACACCAAGCAGATTAATCCCAGTTACATTTTTCAACCTTATAATTTAGTCTCTGAAATGGCATTTGAAACCCTTGAGCTGGGTATTGTTGCAATCTTTATACGCAGATGTCCTCTTAATGCTTGGAACTGCTGGAATAACTCCTGCTGACGCCTTTGGTTACAGTGGAAAAAGCTTTGTTTTTGGAGAAATTTAAAAGTAGTAGCAACCAGACTCATGAAATGTTTGGGGATTATTATAGCTCCTTTGTTCCGTCCTGATTTCTGCCTCTGGGCTTAGTGCATGATTTAAGGTTTGGCAGATAGGTTTGACACTACAAACATGATCAATGCCTTGTTTGGCCTATTACAATTGCATTTGGATTTAATGCACTTCTTATAACATGAACAGTACATAATTTATGTTTTGATTGAGCAACATATCTGCCACACTGTGAGACAAGCCTTTTGTCTTTTTCAACAATCTCAAATATCCTCTAGTTGGAAAAACCTGTAGTTATATCTGTGAAAGACTTTCTAAATATCGAGCAATGCTTCAAAGAGGTCTGCAGAAACTCTAAACATTTTGGAGGACCAAAAATATTCTCAGTCACAACTTTGCATACTTTCAGGAGCATCTCCTCTTGGTCACTTCTGAGGCTAACAGGAACTTAGGGACAGCACTTAGAATGCAGCACCCACTCCAGCAGAGGTTCACAGCATGATTCAGTTCAGGCCCAGTTGTGACAAGCCACCTAGACAGATCAGGAAAAAGACTCTTGCAACATGTTTTGTCCTTGTAGCCAAAGATAATGCTTGGGGTCTTTGAGCCCCTACATTCCAGGCTTTTTAAAAAACTATAGCTCTGATGCATTACAATAAATATGTCATATTTCATTTTGTTTACCACATACTTCATTGGTATTTTACTTCAGAATTACATTAATATTTCAAAGTAACAGAGAAGAAAATGAACACACCTAATACAAAACATTATTTATCTGCTATATAGTTGTGAAAATTAGTGGATGGACAAACATAAAAGGCTCCAAACAAATGTACTTTATTATCTATAGTGAAGTTTAAATAGCACTTGCTACACTCATATTCAGATAGATGTGCACTTGTTCCTATCAAGCCCAATTGTGTCTGAATCAATTCAATTGTAAAGTATAGTTTGGTTGCTCCTAAATGAGAATTGTAATTTTGATATATCTTGCTATCATGTAAAGTAGCATTTCTGTTGTTTTCACACATTTTGAGTTTAATTTTTTTAAGTTCTAATGATTGTAAATGATATATCTAATATTTAACATCACTTTCTTCTCTCTTTCAGACAACACCAGTAAGTTTACCTTTTAATTCAGTGTCTGAAATTGTACATATTGAACTTTTCAGTGACTCCTAAGAGATTTCTAAATGAGAGTGATATTTCAATATTTGTGTTAACATATAAATTACATGAATAATTCTGCATTTTCTAAAGTTTGACTTATTTGTTTATTTTCATGATGATAATCTATGTCAAAATGTTTACATCTCTTTCTTATTGCTCCTCTAGGCAGCAGAAGTAAGTCTAATGTTTTTTACCTAGTCTATGAAATTGGACATTTTTCCTAATTGAGTGAATTTTTGTATTTTTGTGGAACCTTATTTTCTCTTTATGGTCTTTGAATTGTGATGGGTTGTATACATCATCTCTTGAGAACTATCATAAAATCATATTTTTGGATTTCATTCTGTCAACCAGAAACTGAAAAGACAAAAATTTGTGTCAAAATATTAGACGCAGTACATTTGGTTGATCCCAATCAAGTGAGTTATTATTTTGAGTAGGCTGTTAATCTATGAAAAAAATATTAACTCTAACTTGTCAGGGTGAACGCTAAAGTGGCTAAATAATTTTGAGCCTAAACCCCTGAGAAATATGATACAGAGAAGACAGTCTCAACGTACAAGAACTGTGAATACAATGGTGCAATACCAAACAGTAATAAAGTCAAAACAATAAAATTGTCTAAAATAATTCAACGCATTGGGTGAATTGGAATGGACATAATCTAATTAGCCAAACCAGATTTGATAATACCTAAAAATGCATGTCAAAAATATTGGAAATGTCTTGAAGTGCAAATGATAAGTATTGGCAAAATATGCTGGCTTCAAGATGTGATTTTCGTCAAGCCATGATGGAATGAGGGTCAGATACACCAAGCAGATTAATCCCAGTTACATTTTTCAACCTTATAATTTAGTCTCTGAAATGGCATTTGAAACCCTTGAGCTGGGTATTGTTGCAATCTTTATACGCAGATGTCCTCTTAATGCTGGGAACTGCTGGAATAACTCCTGCTGACGCCTTTGGTTACAGTGGAAAAAGCTTTGTTTTTGGAGAAATTTAAAAGTAGTAGCAACCAGACTCATGAAATGTTTGGGGATTATTATAGCTCCTTTGTTCCGTCCTGATTTCTGCCTCTGGGCTTAGTGCATGATTTAAGGTTTGGCAGATAGGTTTGACACTACAAACATGATCAATGCCTTGTTTGGCCTATTACAATTGCATTTGGATTTAATGCACTTCTTATAACATGAACAGTACATAATTTATGTTTTGATTGAGCAACATATCTGCCACACTGTGAGACAAGCCTTTTGTCTTTTTCAACAATCTCAAATATCCTCTAGTTGGAAAAACCTGTAGTTATATCTGTGAAAGACTTTCTAAATATCGAGCAATGCTTCAAAGAGGTCTGCAGAAACTCTTAACATTTTGGAGGACCAAAAATATTCTCAGTCACAACTTTGCATACTTTCAGGAGCATCTCCTCTTGGTCACTTCTGAGGCTAACAGGAACTTAGGGACAGCACTTAGAATGCAGCACCCACTCCAGCAGAGGTTCACAGCATGATTCAGTTCAGGCCCAGTTGTGACAAGCCACCTAGACAGATCAGGAAAAAGACTCTTGCAACATGTTTTGTCCTTGTAGCCAAAGATAATGCTTGGGGTCTTTGAGCCCCTACATTCCAGGCTTTTTAAAAAACTATAGCTCTGATGCATTACAATAAATATGTCATATTTCATTTTGTTTACCACATACTTCATTGGTATTTTACTTCAGAATTACATTAATATTTCAAAGTAACAGAGAAGAAAATGAACACACCTAATACAAAACATTATTTATCTGCTATATAGTTGTGAAAATTAGTGGATGGACAAACATAAAAGGCTCCAAACAAATGTACTTTATTATCTATAGTGAAGTTTAAATAGCACTTGCTACACTCATATTCAGATAGATGTGCACTTGTTCCTATCAAGCCCAATTGTGTCTGAATCAATTCAATTGTAAAGTATAGTTTGGTTGCTCCTAAATGAGAATTGTAATTTTGATATATCTTGCTATCATGTAAAGTAGCAGTTCTGTTGTTTTGACACATTTTAAGTTTAATTTGTTTAAGTTCTAATGATTGTAAATTATATATCTAATATTTAACATCACTTTCTTCTCTCTTTCAGACAACACCAGTAAGTTTACCTTTTAATTCAGTGTCTGAAATTGTACATATTGAACTTTTCAGTGACTCCTAAGAGATTTCTAAATGAGAGTGATATTTCAATATTTGTGTTAACATATAAATTACATGAATAATTCTGCATTTTCTAAAGTTTGACTTATTTGTTTATTTTCATGATGATAATCTATGTCAAAATGTTTACATCTCTTTCTTATTGCTCCTCTAGGCAGCAGAAGTAAGTCTAATGTTTTTTTACCTAGTCTATGAAATTGGACATTTTTCCTAATTGAGTGAATTTTTGTATTTTTGTGGAACCTTATTTTCTCTTTATGGTCTTTGAATTGTGATGGGTTGTATACATCATCTCTTGAGAACTATCATAAAATCATATTTTTGGATTTCATTCTGTCAACCAGAAACTGAAAAGACAAAAATTTGTGTCAAAATATTAGACGCAGTACATTTGGTTGATCCCAATCAAGTGAGTTATTATTTTGAGTAGGCTGTTAATCTATGAAAATAATATTAACTCTAACTTGTCAGGGTGAACGCTAAAGTGGCTAAATAATTTTGAGCCTAAACCCCTGAGAAATATGATACAGAGAAGACAGTCTCAACGTACAAGAACTGTGAATACAATGGTGCAATACCAAACAGTAATAAAGTCAAAACAATAAAATTGTCTAAAATAATTCAACGCATTGGGTGAATTGGAATGGACATAATCTAATTAGCCAAACCAGATTTGATAATACCTAAAAATGCATGTCAAAAATATTGGAAATGTCTTGAAGTGCAAATGATAAGTATTGGCAAAATATGCTGGCTTCAAGATGTGATTTTCGTCAAGCCATGATGGAATGAGGGTCAGATACACCAAGCAGATTAATCCCAGTTACATTTTTCAACCTTATAATTTAGTCTCTGAAATGGCATTTGAAACCCTTGAGCTGGGCATTGTTGCAATCTTTATACGCAGATGTCCTCTTAATGCTGGGAACTGCTGGAATAACTCCTGCTGACGCCTTTGGTTACAGTGGAAAAAGCTTTGTTTTTGGAGAAATTTAAAAGTAGTAGCAACCAGACTCATGAAATGTTTGGGGATTATTATAGCTCCTTTGTTCCGTCCTGATTTCTGCCTCTGGGCTTAGTGCATGATTTAAGGTTTGGCAGATAGGTTTGACACTACAAACATGATCAATGCCTTGTTTGGCCTATTACAATTGCATTTGGATTTAATGCACTTCTTATAACATGAACAGTACATCATTTATGTTTTGATTGAGCAACATATCTGCCACACTGTGAGACAAGCCTTTTGTCTTTTTCAACAATCTCAAATATCCTCTAGTTGGAAAAACCTGTAGTTATATCTGTGAAAGACTTTCTAAATATCGAGCAATGCTTCAAAGAGGTCTGCAGAAACTCTAAACATTTTGGAGGACCAAAAATATTCTCAGTCACAACTTTGCATACTTTCAGGAGCATCTCCTCTTGGTCACTTCTGAGGCTAACAGGTACTTAGGGACAGCACTTAGAATGTAGCACCCACTCCAGCAGAGGTTCACAGCATGATTCAGTTCAGGCCCAGTTGAGACAAGTCACCTAGACAGATCAGGAAAAAGACTCTTGCAACATGTTTTGTCCTTGTAGCCAAAGATAATGCTTGGGGTCTTTGAGCCCCTACATTCCAGGCTTTTTAAAAAACTATAGCTCTGATGCATTACAATAAATATGTCATATTTCATTTTGTTTACCACATACTTCATTGGTATTTTACATCAGTATTACATTAATATTTCTCAGTAACAGAGAAGAAAATGATCACACCTAATATAAAACATTATTTATCTGCTATATAGTTGTGTAAATTAGTGGATGGACAAGCATAAAAGACTCCAAACAAATGTACTTTATTATCTATAGTGAAGTTTAAATAGCACTTGCTACACTCATATTCAGATAGATGTGCACTTCTACCTATCAAGCCCAATTGTGTCTGAATCAATTCAATTGTAAAGTACAGTTTGGTTGCTCCTAAATTTGGAATTGTAATTTTGATATATCTTGCTATCATGTAAAGTAGCATTTCTGTTGTTTTCACACATTTTGAGTTTAATTTTTTTAAGTTCTAATGATTGTAAATGATATATCTAATATTTAACATCACTTTCTTCTCTCTTTCAGACAACACCAGTAAGTTTACCTTTTAATTCAGTGTCTGAAATTGTACATATTGAACTTTTGAGTGGCTCCTAAGAGATTTCTAAATGAGAGTGGTATTTCAATATTTTTTGTTAACATATAAATTACATGAATAATTCTGCATTTTCTAAAGTTTGACTTATTTGTTTATTTTCATGATGATAATCTATGTCTAAATGTTTACATCTCTTTCTTATTGCTCCTCTAGGCAGCAGAAGTAAGTCTAATGTTTTTTTACCTAGTCTATGAAATTGGACATTTTTCCTAATTGAGTGAATTTTTGTATTTTTGTGGAACCTTATTTTCTCTATATGGTCTTTGAATTGTGATGGGTTGTATACATCATCTCTTGAGAACTATCATAAAATCATATTTTTGGATTTCATTCTGTCAACCAGAAACTGAAAAGACAAAAATTGTTGTCAAAATAATAGACGCAGTACATTCGGTTGATCCCAATCAAGTGAGTTATTATTTTGAGTAGGCTGTTAATCTATGAAAATAATATTAACTCTAACTTTTCAGGGTGAACGCTAAAGTGGCTAAATAATTTTGAGCCTAAACCCCTGATAAATATGATACAGAGAAGACAGTCTCAACTTACAAGAACTGTGAATACAATGGTGCAATACCAAACAGTAATAAAGTCAAAACAATAAAATTGTCTAAAATAATTCAACGCATTGGGTGAATTGGAATGGACATAATCTAATTAGCCAAACCAGATTTGATAATACCTAAAAATGCATGTCAAAAATATTGGAAATGCCTTGAAGTGCAAATGATAAGTATTGGCAAAATATGCTGGCTTCAAGATGTGATTTTCGTCCAGCCATGATGGAATGAGGGTCAGATACACCAAGCAGATTAATCCCAGTTACATTTTTCAACCTTATAATTTAGTATCTGAAATGGCATTTGAAACCCTTGAGCTGGGCACTGTTGCAATCTATATACGCAGATGTCCTCTTAATGCTGGGAGCTGCTGGAATAACTCATGCTGACGCCTTTGGTTACAGTGGAAAAAGCTTTGTTTTTGGAGAAATTTAAAAGTAGTAGCAACCAGACTCATGACATGTTTGGGGATTATTATAGCTCCTTTGTTCCGGCCTGATTTCTGCCTCTGGGCTTAGTGCCTGATTTAAGGTTTGGCAGATAGGTTTGACACTACAAACATGATCAATGCCTTGTTTGGCCTATTACTATTGCATTTGGATTTAATGCACTTCTTATAACATGGACAGTACATAATTTATGTTTTGATTGAGCAACCTATCTACCACACTGTGAGACAAGTCTTTTGTCTTTTTCAACAAGCTCGAATATCCTCTAGTTAGAAAACACTGTAGTTATATCTGTGAACGTCCTTCTAAATATCGGACAATGCTTCAAAGAGGTCTGCAGAAACTCTAAACATTTTGGAGGTCCAAAAATATTCTCAGTCACAACTTTGCATACTTTCAGGAGCATCTCCTCTTGGTCACTTCTGAGGCTAACAGGAACTTAGGGACAGCACTTAGAATGCAGCACCCACTCCAGCAGAGGTTCACAGCATGATTCAGTTCAGGCCCAGTCGTGACAAGTCACCTAGACAGATCAGGAAAAAGACTCTTGCCACATGTTTTGTCCTTGTAGCCAAAGATAATGCTTGGGGTCTTTGAACCCCTACATTCCAGGCTTTTTAAAAAACTATAGCTCTGATGCATTACAATAAATATGTCATATTTCATTTTGTTTACCACATACTTTATTGGTATTTTACATCAGTATTACATTAATATTTCAAAGTAACAGAGAAGAAAATGAACACACCTAATACAAAACATTATTTATCTGCTATATAGTTGTGAAAATTAGTGGATGGACAAGCATAAAAGAATCCAAACAAATGTACTTTATTATCTATAGTGAAGTTTAAATAGCACTTGCTACACTCATATTCAGATAGATGTGCACTTGTTCCTATCAAGCCCAATTGTGTCTGAATCAATTCAATTGTAAAGTATAGTTTGGTTGCTCCTAAATGAGAATTGTAATTTTGATATATCTTGCTATCATGTAAAGTAGCATTTCTGTTGTTTTCACACATTTTGAGTTTAATTTTTTTAAGTTCTAATGATTGTAAATGATATATCTAATATTTAACATCACTTTCTTCTCTCTTTCAGACAACACCAGTAAGTTTACCTTTTAATTCAGTGTCTGAAATTGTACATATTGAACTTTTGAGTAACTCCTAAGAGATTTCTAAATGAGAGTGGTATTTCAATATTTTTTGTTAACATATAAATTACATGAATAATTCTGCATTTTCTAAAGTTTGACTTATTTGTTTATTTTCATGATGATAATCTATTTCTAAATGTTTACATCTCTTTCTTATTGCTCCTCTAGGCAGCAGAAGTAAGTCTAATGTTTTTTTACCTAGTCTATGAAATTGGACATTTTTCCTAATTGAGTGAATTTTTGTATTTTTGTGGAACCTTATTTTCTCTATATGGTCTTTGAATTGTAATGGGTTGTATACATCATCTCTTGAGAACTATCATAAAATCATATTTTTGGATTTCATTCTGTCAACCAGAAACTGAAAAGACAAAAATTTGTGTCAAAATATTAGACGCAGTACATTTGGTTGATCCCAATCAAGTGAGTTATTATTTTGAGTAGGCTGTTAATCTATGAAAATAATATTAACTCTAACTTGTCAGGGTGAACGCTAAAGTGGCTAAATAATTTTGAGCCTAAACCCCTGAGAAATATGATACAGAGAAGACAGTCTCAACGTACAAGAACTGTGAATACAATGGTGCAATACCAAACAGTAATAAAGTCAAAACAATAAAATTGTCTAAAATAATTCAACGCATTGGGTGAATTGGAATGGACATAATCTAATTAGCCAAACCAGATTTGATAATACCTAAAAATGCATGTCAAAAATATTGGAAATGTCTTGAAGTGCAAATGATAAGTATTGGCAAAATATGCTGGCTTCAAGATGTGATTTTCGTCAAGCCATGATGGAATGAGGGTCAGATACACCAAGCAGATTAATCCCAGTTACATTTTTCAACCTTATAATTTAGTCTCTGAAATGGCATTTGAAACCCTTGAGCTGGGTATTGTTGCAATCTTTATACGCAGATGTCCTCTTAATGCTGGGAACTGCTGGAATAACTCCTGCTGACGCCTTTGGTTACAGTGGAAAAAGCTTTGTTTTTGGAGAAATTTAAAAGTAGTAGCAACCAGACTCATGAAATGTTTGGGGATTATTATAGCTCCTTTGTTCCGTCCTGATTTCTGCCTCTGGGCTTAGTGCATGATTTAAGGTTTGGCAGATAGGTTTGACACTACAAACATGATCAATGCCTTGTTTGGCCTATTACAATTGCATTTGGATTTAATGCACTTCTTATAACATGAACAGTACATAATTTATGTTTTGATTGAGCAACATATCTGCCACACTGTGAGACAAGCCTTTTGTCTTTTTCAACAATCTCAAATATCCTCTAGTTGGAAAAACCTGTAGTTATATCTGTGAAAGACTTTCTAAATATCGAGCAATGCTTCAAAGAGGTCTGCAGAAACTCTAAACATTTTGGAGGACCAAAAATATTCTCAGTCACAACTTTGCATACTTTCAGGAGCATCTCCTCTTGGTCACTTCTGAGGCTAACAGGAACTTAGGGACAGCACTTAGAATGCAGCACCCACTCCAGCAGAGGTTCACAGCATGATTCAGTTCAGGCCCAGTTGTGACAAGCCACCTAGACAGATCAGGAAAAAGACTCTTGCAACATGTTTTGTCCTTGTAGCCAAAGATAATGCTTGGGGTCTTTGAGCCCCTACATTCCAGGCTTTTTAAAAAACTATAGCTCTGATGCATTACAATAAATATGTCATATTTCATTTTGTTTACCACATACTTCATTGGTATTTTACTTCAGAATTACATTAATATTTCAAAGTAACAGAGAAGAAAATGAACACACCTAATACAAAACATTATTTATCTGCTATATAGTTGTGAAAATTAGTGGATGGACAAACATAAAAGGCTCCAAACAAATGTACTTTATTATCTATAGTGAAGTTTAAATAGCACTTGCTACACTCATATTCAGATAGATGTGCACTTGTTCCTATCAAGCCCAATTGTGTCTGAATCAATTCAATTGTAAAGTATAGTTTGGTTGCTCCTAAATGAGAATTGTAATTTTGATATATCTTGCTATCATGTAAAGTAGCATTTCTGTTGTTTTCACACATTTTGAGTTTAATTTTTTTAAGTTCTAATGATTGTAAATGATAAATCTAATATTTAACATCACTTTCTTCTCTCTTTCAGACAACACCAGTAAGTTTACCTTTTAATTCAGTGTCTGAAATTGTACATATTGAACTTTTCAGTGACTCCTAAGAGATTTCTAAATGAGAGTGATATTTCAATATTTGTGTTAACATATAAATTACATGAATAATTCTGCATTTTCTAAAGTTTGACTTATTTGTTTATTTTCATGATGATAATCTATGTCAAAATGTTTACATCTCTTTCTTATTGCTCCTCTAGGCAGCAGAAGTAAGTCTAATGTTTTTTTACCTAGTCTATGAAATTGGACATTTTTCCTAATTGAGTGAATTTTTGTATTTTTGTGGAACCTTATTTTCTCTTTATGGTCTTTGAATTGTGATGGGTTGTATACATCATCTCTTGAGAACTATCATAAAATCATATTTTTGGATTTCATTCTGTCAACCAGAAACTGAAAAGACAAAAATTTGTGTCAAAATATTAGACGCAGTACATTTGGTTGATCCCAATCAAGTGAGTTATTATTTTGAGTAGGCTGTTAATCTATGAAAAAAATATTAACTCTAACTTGTCAGGGTGAACGCTAAAGTGGCTAAATAATTTTGAGCCTAAACCCCTGAGAAATATGATACAGAGAAGACAGTCTCAACGTACAAGAACTGTGAATACAATGGTGCAATACCAAACAGTAATAAAGTCAAAACAATAAAATTGTCTAAAATAATTCAACGCATTGGGTGAATTGGAATGGACATAATCTAATTAGCCAAACCAGATTTGATAATACCTAAAAATGCATGTCAAAAATATTGGAAATGTCTTGAAGTGCAAATGTTAGTATTGGCAAAATATGCTGGCTTCAAGATGTGATTTTCGTCAAGCCATGATGGAATGAGGGTCAGATACACCAAGCAGATTAATCCCAGTTACATTTTTCAACCTTATAATTTAGTCTCTGAAATGGCATTTGAAACCCTTGAGCTGGGTATTGTTGCAATCTTTATACGCAGATGTCCTCTTAATGCTGGGAACTGCTGGAATAACTCCTGCTGACGCCTTTGGTTACAGTGGAAAAAGCTTTGTTTTTGGAGAAATTTAAAAGTAGTAGCAACCAGACTCATGAAATGTTTGGGGATTATTATAGCTCCTTTGTTCCGTCCTGATTTCTGCCTCTGGGCTTAGTGCATGATTTAAGGTTTGGCAGATAGGTTTGACACTACAAACATGATCAATGCCTTGTTTGGCCTATTACAATTGCATTTGGATTTAATGCACTTCTTATAACATGAACAGTACATAATTTATGTTTTGATTGAGCAACATATCTGCCACACTGTGAGACAAGCCTTTTGTCTTTTTCAACAATCTCAAATATCCTCTAGTTGGAAAAACCTGTAGTTATATCTGTGAAAGACTTTCTAAATATCGAGCAATGCTTCAAAGAGGTCTGCAGAAACTCTTAACATTTTGGAGGACCAAAAATATTCTCAGTCACAACTTTGCATACTTTCAGGAGCATCTCCTCTTGGTCACTTCTGAGGCTAACAGGAACTTAGGGACAGCACTTAGAATGCAGCACCCACTCCAGCAGAGGTTCACAGCATGATTCAGTTCAGGCCCAGTTGTGACAAGCCACCTAGACAGATCAGGAAAAAGACTCTTGCAACATGTTTTGTCCTTGTAGCCAAAGATAATGCTTGGGGTCTTTGAGCCCCTACATTCCAGGCTTTTTAAAAAAACTATAGCTCTGATGCATTACAATAAATATGTCATATTTCATTTTGTTTACCACATACTTCATTGGTATTTTACTTCAGAATTACATTAATATTTCAAAGTAACAGAGAAGAAAATGAACACACCTAATACAAAACATTATTTATCTGCTATATAGTTGTGAAAATTAGTGGATGGACAAACATAAAAGGCTCCAAACAAATGTACTTTATTATCTATAGTGAAGTTTAAATAGCACTTGCTACACTCATATTCAGATAGATGTGCACTTGTTCCTATCAAGCCCAATTGTGTCTGAATCAATTCAATTGTAAAGTATAGTTTGGTTGCTCCTAAATGAGAATTGTAATTTTGATATATCTTGCTATCATGTAAAGTAGCAGTTCTGTTGTTTTGACACATTTTAAGTTTAATTTGTTTAAGTTCTAATGATTGTAAATTATATATCTAATATTTAACATCACTTTCTTCTCTCTTTCAGACAACACCAGTAAGTTTACCTTTTAATTCAGTGTCTGAAATTGTACATATTGAACTTTTCAGTGACTCCTAAGAGATTTCTAAATGAGAGTGATATTTCAATATTTGTGTTAACATATAAATTACATGAATAATTCTGCATTTTCTAAAGTTTGACTTATTTGTTTATTTTCATGATGATAATCTATGTCAAAATGTTTACATCTCTTTCTTATTGCTCCTCTAGGCAGCAGAAGTAAGTCTAATGTTTTTTTACCTAGTCTATGAAATTGGACATTTTTCCTAATTGAGTGAATTTTTGTATTTTTGTGGAACCTTATTTTCTCTTTATGGTCTTTGAATTGTGATGGGTTGTATACATCATCTCTTGAGAACTATCATAAAATCATATTTTTGGATTTCATTCTGTCAACCAGAAACTGAAAAGACAAAAATTTGTGTCAAAATATTAGACGCAGTACATTTGGTTGATCCCAATCAAGTGAGTTATTATTTTGAGTAGGCTGTTAATCTATGAAAATAATATTAACTCTAACTTGTCAGGGTGAACGCTAAAGTGGCTAAATAATTTTGAGCCTAAACCCCTGAGAAATATGATACAGAGAAGACAGTCTCAACGTACAAGAACTGTGAATACAATGGTGCAATACCAAACAGTAATAAAGTCAAAACAATAAAATTGTCTAAAATAATTCAACGCATTGGGTGAATTGGAATGGACATAATCTAATTAGCCAAACCAGATTTGATAATACCTAAAAATGCATGTCAAAAATATTGGAAATGTCTTGAAGTGCAAATGATAAGTATTGGCAAAATATGCTGGCTTCAAGATGTGATTTTCGTCAAGCCATGATGGAATGAGGGTCAGATACACCAAGCAGATTAATCCCAGTTACATTTTTCAACCTTATAATTTAGTCTCTGAAATGGCATTTGAAACCCTTGAGCTGGGCATTGTTGCAATCTTTATACGCAGATGTCCTCTTAATGCTGGGAACTGCTGGAATAACTCCTGCTGACGCCTTTGGTTACAGTGGAAAAAGCTTTGTTTTTGGAGAAATTTAAAAGTAGTAGCAACCAGACTCATGAAATGTTTGGGGATTATTATAGCTCCTTTGTTCCGTCCTGATTTCTGCCTCTGGGCTTAGTGCATGATTTAAGGTTTGGCAGATAGGTTTGACACTACAAACATGATCAATGCCTTGTTTGGCCTATTACAATTGCATTTGGATTTAATGCACTTCTTATAACATGAACAGTACATCATTTATGTTTTGATTGAGCAACATATCTGCCACACTGTGAGACAAGCCTTTTGTCTTTTTCAACAATCTCAAATATCCTCTAGTTGGAAAAACCTGTAGTTATATCTGTGAAAGACTTTCTAAATATCGAGCAATGCTTCAAAGAGGTCTGCAGAAACTCTAAACATTTTGGAGGACCAAAAATATTCTCAGTCACAACTTTGCATACTTTCAGGAGCATCTCCTCTTGGTCACTTCTGAGGCTAACAGGTACTTAGGGACAGCACTTAGAATGTAGCACCCACTCCAGCAGAGGTTCACAGCATGATTCAGTTCAGGCCCAGTTGAGACAAGTCACCTAGACAGATCAGGAAAAAGACTCTTGCAACATGTTTTGTCCTTGTAGCCAAAGATAATGCTTGGGGTCTTTGAGCCCCTACATTCCAGGCTTTTTAAAAAACTATAGCTCTGATGCATTACAATAAATATGTCATATTTCATTTTGTTTACCACATACTTCATTGGTATTTTACATCAGTATTACATTAATATTTCTCAGTAACAGAGAAGAAAATGATCACACCTAATATAAAACATTATTTATCTGCTATATAGTTGTGTAAATTAGTGGATGGACAAGCATAAAAGACTCCAAACAAATGTACTTTATTATCTATAGTGAAGTTTAAATAGCACTTGCTACACTCATATTCAGATAGATGTGCACTTCTACCTATCAAGCCCAATTGTGTCTGAATCAATTCAATTGTAAAGTACAGTTTGGTTGCTCCTAAATTTGGAATTGTAATTTTGATATATCTTGCTATCATGTAAAGTAGCATTTCTGTTGTTTTCACACATTTTGAGTTTAATTTTTTTAAGTTCTAATGATTGTAAATGATATATCTAATATTTAACATCACTTTCTTCTCTCTTTCAGACAACACCAGTAAGTTTACCTTTTAATTCAGTGTCTGAAATTGTACATATTGAACTTTTGAGTGGCTCCTAAGAGATTTCTAAATGAGAGTGGTATTTCAATATTTTTTGTTAACATATAAATTACATGAATAATTCTGCATTTTCTAAAGTTTGACTTATTTGTTTATTTTCATGATGATAATCTATGTCTAAATGTTTACATCTCTTTCTTATTGCTCCTCTAGGCAGCAGAAGTAAGTCTAATGTTTTTTTACCTAGTCTATGAAATTGGACATTTTTCCTAATTGAGTGAATTTTTGTATTTTTGTGGAACCTTATTTTCTCTATATGGTCTTTGAATTGTGATGGGTTGTATACATCATCTCTTGAGAACTATCATAAAATCATATTTTTGGATTTCATTCTGTCAACCAGAAACTGAAAAGACAAAAATTGTTGTCAAAATAATAGACGCAGTACATTCGGTTGATCCCAATCAAGTGAGTTATTATTTTGAGTAGGCTGTTAATCTATGAAAATAATATTAACTCTAACTTTTCAGGGTGAACGCTAAAGTGGCTAAATAATTTTGAGCCTAAACCCCTGATAAATATGATACAGAGAAGACAGTCTCAACTTACAAGAACTGTGAATACAATGGTGCAATACCAAACAGTAATAAAGTCAAAACAATAAAATTGTCTAAAATAATTCAACGCATTGGGTGAATTGGAATGGACATAATCTAATTAGCCAAACCAGATTTGATAATACCTAAAAATGCATGTCAAAAATATTGGAAATGCCTTGAAGTGCAAATGATAAGTATTGGCAAAATATGCTGGCTTCAAGATGTGATTTTCGTCCAGCCATGATGGAATGAGGGTCAGATACACCAAGCAGATTAATCCCAGTTACATTTTTCAACCTTATAATTTAGTATCTGAAATGGCATTTGAAACCCTTGAGCTGGGCACTGTTGCAATCTATATACGCAGATGTCCTCTTAATGCTGGGAGCTGCTGGAATAACTCATGCTGACGCCTTTGGTTACAGTGGAAAAAGCTTTGTTTTTGGAGAAATTTAAAAGTAGTAGCAACCAGACTCATGACATGTTTGGGGATTATTATAGCTCCTTTGTTCCGGCCTGATTTCTGCCTCTGGGCTTAGTGCCTGATTTAAGGTTTGGCAGATAGGTTTGACACTACAAACATGATCAATGCCTTGTTTGGCCTATTACTATTGCATTTGGATTTAATGCACTTCTTATAACATGGACAGTACATAATTTATGTTTTGATTGAGCAACCTATCTACCACACTGTGAGACAAGTCTTTTGTCTTTTTCAACAAGCTCGAATATCCTCTAGTTAGAAAACACTGTAGTTATATCTGTGAACGTCCTTCTAAATATCGGACAATGCTTCAAAGAGGTCTGCAGAAACTCTAAACATTTTGGAGGTCCAAAAATATTCTCAGTCACAACTTTGCATACTTTCAGGAGCATCTCCTCTTGGTCACTTCTGAGGCTAACAGGAACTTAGGGACAGCACTTAGAATGCAGCACCCACTCCAGCAGAGGTTCACAGCATGATTCAGTTCAGGCCCAGTCGTGACAAGTCACCTAGACAGATCAGGAAAAAGACTCTTGCCACATGTTTTGTCCTTGTAGCCAAAGATAATGCTTGGGGTCTTTGAACCCCTACATTCCAGGCTTTTTAAAAAACTATAGCTCTGATGCATTACAATAAATATGTCATATTTCATTTTGTTTACCACATACTTTATTGGTATTTTACATCAGTATTACATTAATATTTCAAAGTAACAGAGAAGAAAATGAACACACCTAATACAAAACATTATTTATCTGCTATATAGTTGTGAAAATTAGTGGATGGACAAGCATAAAAGAATCCAAACAAATGTACTTTATTATCTATAGTGAAGTTTAAATAGCACTTGCTACACTCATATTCAGATAGATGTGCACTTGTTCCTATCAAGCCCAATTGTGTCTGAATCAATTCAATTGTAAAGTATAGTTTGGTTGCTCCTAAATGAGAATTGTAATTTTGATATATCTTGCTATCATGTAAAGTAGCATTTCTGTTGTTTTCACACATTTTGAGTTTAATTTTTTTAAGTTCTAATGATTGTAAATGATATATCTAATATTTAACATCACTTTCTTCTCTCTTTCAGACAACACCAGTAAGTTTACCTTTTAATTCAGTGTCTGAAATTGTACATATTGAACTTTTGAGTAACTCCTAAGAGATTTCTAAATGAGAGTGGTATTTCAATATTTTTTGTTAACATATAAATTACATGAATAATTCTGCATTTTCTAAAGTTTGACTTATTTGTTTATTTTCATGATGATAATCTATTTCTAAATGTTTACATCTCTTTCTTATTGCTCCTCTAGGCAGCAGAAGTAAGTCTAATGTTTTTTTACCTAGTCTATGAAATTGGACATTTTTCCTAATTGAGTGAATTTTTGTATTTTTGTGGAACCTTATTTTCTCTATATGGTCTTTGAATTGTAATGGGTTGTATACATCATCTCTTGAGAACTATCATAAAATCATATTTTTGGATTTCATTCTGTCAACCAGAAACTGAAAAGACAAAAATTTGTGTCAAAATATTAGACGCAGTACATTTGGTTGATCCCAATCAAGTGAGTTATTATTTTGAGTAGGCTGTTAATCTATGAAAATAATATTAACTCTAACTTGTCAGGGTGAACGCTAAAGTGGCTAAATAATTTTGAGCCTAAACCCCTGAGAAATATGATACAGAGAAGACAGTCTCAACGTACAAGAACTGTGAATACAATGGTGCAATACCAAACAGTAATAAAGTCAAAACAATAAAATTGTCTAAAATAATTCAACGCATTGGGTGAATTGGAATGGACATAATCTAATTAGCCAAACCAGATTTGATAATACCTAAAAATGCATGTCAAAAATATTGGAAATGTCTTGAAGTGCAAATGATAAGTATTGGCAAAATATGCTGGCTTCAAGATGTGATTTTCGTCAAGCCATGATGGAATGAGGGTCAGATACACCAAGCAGATTAATCCCAGTTACATTTTTCAACCTTATAATTTAGTCTCTGAAATGGCATTTGAAACCCTTGAGCTGGGTATTGTTGCAATCTTTATACGCAGATGTCCTCTTAATGCTGGGAACTGCTGGAATAACTCCTGCTGACGCCTTTGGTTACAGTGGAAAAAGCTTTGTTTTTGGAGAAATTTAAAAGTAGTAGCAACCAGACTCATGAAATGTTTGGGGATTATTATAGCTCCTTTGTTCCGTCCTGATTTCTGCCTCTGGGCTTAGTGCATGATTTAAGGTTTGGCAGATAGGTTTGACACTACAAACATGATCAATGCCTTGTTTGGCCTATTACAATTGCATTTGGATTTAATGCACTTCTTATAACATGAACAGTACATAATTTATGTTTTGATTGAGCAACATATCTGCCACACTGTGAGACAAGCCTTTTGTCTTTTTCAACAATCTCAAATATCCTCTAGTTGGAAAAACCTGTAGTTATATCTGTGAAAGACTTTCTAAATATCGAGCAATGCTTCAAAGAGGTCTGCAGAAACTCTAAACATTTTGGAGGACCAAAAATATTCTCAGTCACAACTTTGCATACTTTCAGGAGCATCTCCTCTTGGTCACTTCTGAGGCTAACAGGAACTTAGGGACAGCACTTAGAATGCAGCACCCACTCCAGCAGAGGTTCACAGCATGATTCAGTTCAGGCCCAGTTGTGACAAGCCACCTAGACAGATCAGGAAAAAGACTCTTGCAACATGTTTTGTCCTTGTAGCCAAAGATAATGCTTGGGGTCTTTGAGCCCCTACATTCCAGGCTTTTTAAAAAACTATAGCTCTGATGCATTACAATAAATATGTCATATTTCATTTTGTTTACCACATACTTCATTGGTATTTTACTTCAGAATTACATTAATATTTCAAAGTAACAGAGAAGAAAATGAACACACCTAATACAAAACATTATTTATCTGCTATATAGTTGTGAAAATTAGTGGATGGACAAACATAAAAGGCTCCAAACAAATGTACTTTATTATCTATAGTGAAGTTTAAATAGCACTTGCTACACTCATATTCAGATAGA
Organism: Triturus cristatus; assembly: GCF_964204655.1. Taxonomy (NCBI): domain Eukaryota; kingdom Metazoa; phylum Chordata; class Amphibia; order Caudata; family Salamandridae; genus Triturus; species Triturus cristatus. The sequence continues at coordinate 1,113,723,422 of NC_140590.1, forward strand.
TGTGCACTTGTTCCTATCAAGCCCAATTGTGTCTGAATCAATTCAATTGTAAAGTATAGTTTGGTTGCTCCTAAATGAGAATTGTAATTTTGATATATCTTGCTATCATGTAAAGTAGCATTTCTGTTGTTTTCACACATTTTGAGTTTAATTTTTTTAAGTTCTAATGATTGTAAATGATATATCTAATATTTAACATCACTTTCTTCTCTCTTTCAGACAACACCAGTAAGTTTACCTTTTAATTCAGTGTCTGAAATTGTACATATTGAACTTTTCAGTGACTCCTAAGAGATTTCTAAATGAGAGTGATATTTCAATATTTGTGTTAACATATAAATTACATGAATAATTCTGCATTTTCTAAAGTTTGACTTATTTGTTTATTTTCATGATGATAATCTATGTCAAAATGTTTACATCTCTTTCTTATTGCTCCTCTAGGCAGCAGAAGTAAGTCTAATGTTTTTTTACCTAGTCTATGAAATTGGACATTTTTCCTAATTGAGTGAATTTTTGTGTTTTTGTGGAACCTTATTTTCTCTTTATGGTCTTTGAATTGTGATGGGTTGTATACATCATCTCTTGAGAACTATCATAAAATCATATTTTTGGATTTCATTCTGTCAACCAGAAACTGAAAAGACAAAAATTTGTGTCAAAATATTAGACGCAGTACATTTGGTTGATCCCAATCAAGTGAGTTATTATTTTGAGTAGGCTGTTAATCTATGAAAAAAATATTAACTCTAACTTGTCAGGGTGAACGCTAAAGTGGCTAAATAATTTTGAGCCTAAACCCCTGAGAAATATGATACAGAGAAGACAGTCTCAACGTACAAGAACTGTGAATACAATGGTGCAATACCAAACAGTAATAAAGTCAAAACAATAAAATTGTCTAAAATAATTCAACGCATTGGGTGAATTGGAATGGACATAATCTAATTAGCCAAACCAGATTTGATAATACCTAAAAATGCATGTCAAAAATATTGGAAATGTCTTGAAGTGCAAATGTTAGTATTGGCAAAATATGCTGGCTTCAAGATGTGATTTTCGTCAAGCCATGATGGAATGAGGGTCAGATACACCAAGCAGATTAATCCCAGTTACATTTTTCAACCTTATAATTTAGTCTCTGAAATGGCATTTGAAACCCTTGAGCTGGGTATTGTTGCAATCTTTATACGCAGATGTCCTCTTAATGCTGGGAACTGCTGGAATAACTCCTGCTGACGCCTTTGGTTACAGTGGAAAAAGCTTTGTTTTTGGAGAAATTTAAAAGTAGTAGCAACCAGACTCATGAAATGTTTGGGGATTATTATAGCTCCTTTGTTCCGTCCTGATTTCTGCCTCTGGGCTTAGTGCATGATTTAAGGTTTGGCAGATAGGTTTGACACTACAAACATGATCAATGCCTTGTTTGGCCTATTACAATTGCATTTGGATTTAATGCACTTCTTATAACATGAACAGTACATAATTTATGTTTTGATTGAGCAACATATCTGCCACACTGTGAGACAAGCCTTTTGTCTTTTTCAACAATCTCAAATATCCTCTAGTTGGAAAAACCTGTAGTTATATCTGTGAAAGACTTTCTAAATATCGAGCAATGCTTCAAAGAGGTCTGCAGAAACTCTTAACATTTTGGAGGACCAAAAATATTCTCAGTCACAACTTTGCATACTTTCAGGAGCATCTCCTCTTGGTCACTTCTGAGGCTAACAGGAACTTAGGGACAGCACTTAGAATGCAGCACCCACTCCAGCAGAGGTTCACAGCATGATTCAGTTCAGGCCCAGTTGTGACAAGCCACCTAGACAGATCAGGAAAAAGACTCTTGCAACATGTTTTGTCCTTGTAGCCAAAGATAATGCTTGGGGTCTTTGAGCCCCTACATTCCAGGCTTTTTAAAAAACTATAGCTCTGATGCATTACAATAAATATGTCATATTTCATTTTGTTTACCACATACTTCATTGGTATTTTACTTCAGAATTACATTAATATTTCAAAGTAACAGAGAAGAAAATGAACACACCTAATACAAAACATTATTTATCTGCTATATAGTTGTGAAAATTAGTGGATGGACAAACATAAAAGGCTCCAAACAAATGTACTTTATTATCTATAGTGAAGTTTAAATAGCACTTGCTACACTCATATTCAGATAGATGTGCACTTGTTCCTATCAAGCCCAATTGTGTCTGAATCAATTCAATTGTAAAGTATAGTTTGGTTGCTCCTAAATGAGAATTGTAATTTTGATATATCTTGCTATCATGTAAAGTAGCAGTTCTGTTGTTTTGACACATTTTAAGTTTAATTTGTTTAAGTTCTAATGATTGTAAATTATATATCTAATATTTAACATCACTTTCTTCTCTCTTTCAGACAACACCAGTAAGTTTACCTTTTAATTCAGTGTCTGAAATTGTACATATTGAACTTTTCAGTGACTCCTAAGAGATTTCTAAATGAGAGTGATATTTCAATATTTGTGTTAACATATAAATTACATGAATAATTCTGCATTTTCTAAAGTTTGACTTATTTGTTTATTTTCATGATGATAATCTATGTCAAAATGTTTACATCTCTTTCTTATTGCTCCTCTAGGCAGCAGAAGTAAGTCTAATGTTTTTTTACCTAGTCTATGAAATTGGACATTTTTCCTAATTGAGTGAATTTTTGTATTTTTGTGGAACCTTATTTTCTCTTTATGGTCTTTGAATTGTGATGGGTTGTATACATCATCTCTTGAGAACTATCATAAAATCATATTTTTGGATTTCATTCTGTCAACCAGAAACTGAAAAGACAAAAATTTGTGTCAAAATATTAGACGCAGTACATTTGGTTGATCCCAATCAAGTGAGTTATTATTTTGAGTAGGCTGTTAATCTATGAAAATAATATTAACTCTAACTTGTCAGGGTGAACGCTAAAGTGGCTAAATAATTTTGAGCCTAAACCCCTGAGAAATATGATACAGAGAAGACAGTCTCAACGTACAAGAACTGTGAATACAATGGTGCAATACCAAACAGTAATAAAGTCAAAACAATAAAATTGTCTAAAATAATTCAACGCATTGGGTGAATTGGAATGGACATAATCTAATTAGCCAAACCAGATTTGATAATACCTAAAAATGCATGTCAAAAATATTGGAAATGTCTTGAAGTGCAAATGATAAGTATTGGCAAAATATGCTGGCTTCAAGATGTGATTTTCGTCAAGCCATGATGGAATGAGGGTCAGATACACCAAGCAGATTAATCCCAGTTACATTTTTCAACCTTATAATTTAGTCTCTGAAATGGCATTTGAAACCCTTGAGCTGGGCATTGTTGCAATCTTTATACGCAGATGTCCTCTTAATGCTGGGAACTGCTGGAATAACTCCTGCTGACGCCTTTGGTTACAGTGGAAAAAGCTTTGTTTTTGGAGAAATTTAAAAGTAGTAGCAACCAGACTCATGAAATGTTTGGGGATTATTATAGCTCCTTTGTTCCGTCCTGATTTCTGCCTCTGGGCTTAGTGCATGATTTAAGGTTTGGCAGATAGGTTTGACACTACAAACATGATCAATGCCTTGTTTGGCCTATTACAATTGCATTTGGATTTAATGCACTTCTTATAACATGAACAGTACATCATTTATGTTTTGATTGAGCAACATATCTGCCACACTGTGAGACAAGCCTTTTGTCTTTTTCAACAATCTCAAATATCCTCTAGTTGGAAAAACCTGTAGTTATATCTGTGAAAGACTTTCTAAATATCGAGCAATGCTTCAAAGAGGTCTGCAGAAACTCTAAACATTTTGGAGGACCAAAAATATTCTCAGTCACAACTTTGCATACTTTCAGGAGCATCTCCTCTTGGTCACTTCTGAGGCTAACAGGTACTTAGGGACAGCACTTAGAATGTAGCACCCACTCCAGCAGAGGTTCACAGCATGATTCAGTTCAGGCCCAGTTGAGACAAGTCACCTAGACAGATCAGGAAAAAGACTCTTGCAACATGTTTTGTCCTTGTAGCCAAAGATAATGCTTGGGGTCTTTGAGCCCCTACATTCCAGGCTTTTTAAAAAACTATAGCTCTGATGCATTACAATAAATATGTCATATTTCATTTTGTTTACCACATACTTCATTGGTATTTTACATCAGTATTACATTAATATTTCTCAGTAACAGAGAAGAAAATGATCACACCTAATATAAAACATTATTTATCTGCTATATAGTTGTGTAAATTAGTGGATGGACAAGCATAAAAGACTCCAAACAAATGTACTTTATTATCTATAGTGAAGTTTAAATAGCACTTGCTACACTCATATTCAGATAGATGTGCACTTGTACCTATCAAGCCCAATTGTGTCTGAATCAATTCAATTGTAAAGTACAGTTTGGTTGCTCCTAAATTTGGAATTGTAATTTTGATATATCTTGCTATCATGTAAAGTAGCATTTCTGTTGTTTTCACACATTTTGAGTTTAATTTTTTTAAGTTCTAATGATTGTAAATGATATATCTAATATTTAACATCACTTTCTTCTCTCTTTCAGACAACACCAGTAAGTTTACCTTTTAATTCAGTGTCTGAAATTGTACATATTGAACTTTTGAGTGGCTCCTAAGAGATTTCTAAATGAGAGTGGTATTTCAATATTTTTTGTTAACATATAAATTACATGAATAATTCTGCATTTTCTAAAGTTTGACTTATTTGTTTATTTTCATGATGATAATCTATGTCTAAATGTTTACATCTCTTTCGTATTGCTCGTCTAGGAAGCAGAAGTAAGTCTAATGTTTTTTTACCTAGTCTATGAAATTGGACATTTTTCCTAATTGAGTGAATTTTCGTATTTTTGTGGAACCTTATTTTCTCTATCTGGTCTTTGAATTGTGATGGGTTGTATACATCATCTCTTGAGAACTATCATAAAATCACATTTTTGGATTTCATTCTGTCAACCAGAAACTGAAAAGACAAAAATTTCTGTTAAAATATTAGACGCAGTACATTTGATTGATCCCAATCAAGTGAGTTATTATTTTGAGTAGGCTGTTAATCTATGAAAATAATATTAACTCTAACTTGTCAGGGTGAACGCTAAAGTGGCTAAATAATTTTGAGCCTAAACCCCTGATAAATATGATACAGAGAAGACAGTCTCAACTTACAAGAACTGTGAATACAATGGTGCAATACCAAACAGTAATAAAGTCAAAACAATAAAATTGTCTAAAATAATTCAACGCATTGGGTGAATTGGAATGGACATAATCTAATTAGCCAAACCAGATTTGATAATACCTAAAAATGCATGTCAAAAATATTGGAAATGTCTTGAAGAGCAAATGATAAGTATTGGCAAAATATGCTGGCTTCAAGATTTGATTTTCGTCCATCCATGATGGAATGAGGGTCAGATACACCAAGCATATTAATCCCAGTTCCATTTTTCAACCTTATAATTTAGTCTCTGAAATGGCATTTGAAACCCTTGAGCTGGGCACTGTTGCAATCTTTATACGCAGATGTCCTCTTAATGCTGAGAGCTGCTGGAATAACTCCTGCTGAAGCCTTTGGTTACAGTGGAAATAGCTTTGTTTTTGGAGAAATTTTAAAGTAGTAGCAACCGGACTCATGACATGTTTGGGGATTATTATAGCTCCTTTGTTCCGTCCTGATTTCTGCCTCTGGGCTTAGTGCCTGATTTAAGGTTTGGCAGATAGGTTTGACACTACAAACATGATCAATGCCTTGTTTGGCCTATTACAATTGCATTTGGATTTAATGCACTTCTTATAACATGAACAGTACATAATTTATGTTTTGATTGAGCAACCTATCTGCCACACTGTGAGACAAGCCTTTTGTCTTTTTCAACAATCTCAAATATCCTCTAGTTGGAAAAACCTGTAGTTATATCTGTGAAAGACTTTCTAAATATCGAGCAATGCTTCAAAGAGGTCTGCAGGAACTCTAAACATTTTGGAGGTCCAAAAATATTCTCAGTCACAACTTTGCATACTTTCAGGAGCATCTCCTCTTGGTCACTTCTGAGGCTAACAGGAACTTAGGGGCAGCACTTAGAATGCAGCACCCACTCCAGCATAGGTTCACAGCATGATTCAGTTCAGGCCCAGTTGTGACAAGTCACCTAGACAGATCAGGAAAAAGACTCTTGCCACATGGTTTGTCCTTGTAGCCAAAGATAATGCTTGGGGTCTTTGAGCCCCTACATTCCAGGCTTTTTAAAAAACTATAGCTCTTATGCATTACAATAAATATGTCATATTTCATTTTGTTTACCACATACTTCATTGTTATTTTACATCAGTATTACATTAATATGTCAAAGTAACAGAGAAGAAAATGAACACACCTAATACAAAACATTATTTATCTGCTATATAGTTGTGAAAATTAGTGGATGGACAAGCATTAAAGACTCCAAACAAATGTACTTTATTATCTATAGTGAAGTTTAAATAGCACTTGCTACACTCATATTCAGATAGATGTGCACTTGTTCCTATCAAGCCCAATTGTGTCTGAATCAATTCAATTGTAAAGTATAGTTTGGTTGCTCCTAAATGAGAATTGTAATTTTGATATATCTTGCTATCATGTAAAGTAGCAGTTCTGTTGTTTTCACACATTTTGAGTTTAATTTTTTTAAGTTCTAATGATTGTAAATTATATATCTAATATTTAACATCACTTTCTTCTCTCTTTCAGACAACACCAGTAAGTTTACCTTTTAATTCAGTGTCTGAAATTGTACATATTGAACTTTTGAGTGACTCCTAAGAGATTTCTAAATGAGAGTGGTATTTCAATATTTTTTGTTAACATATAAATTACATGAATAATTCTGCATTTTCTAAAGTTTGACTTATTTGTTTATTTTCATGATGATAATCTATGTCTAAATGTTTACATCTCTTTCTTATTGCTCCTCTAGGCAGCAGAAGTAAGTCTAATGTTTTTTCACCTAGTCTAAGAAATTGGACATTTTTCCTAATTGAGTGAATTGTTGTATTTTTGTGGAACCTTATTTTCTCTATATGGTCTTTGAATTGTGATGGGTTGTATACATCATCTCTTGAGAACTATCATAAAATCATATTTTTGGATTTCATTCTGTCAACCAGAAACTGAAAAGACAAAAATTGCTGTCAAAATATTAGACGCAGTACATTTGGTTGATCCCAATCAAGTGAGTTATTATTTTGAGTAGGCTGTTAATCTATGAAAATAATATTAACTCTAACTTGTCAGGGTGAACGCTAAAGTGGCTAAATAATTTTGAGCCTAAACCCCTGATAAATATGATACAGAGAAGACAGTCTCAACTTACAAGAACTGTGAATACAATGGTGCAAAACCAAACAGTAATAAAGTCAAAACAATAAAATTGTCTAAAATAATTCAACGCATTGGGTGAATTGGAATGGACATAATCTAATTAGCCAAACCAGATTTCATAATACCTAAAAATGCATGTCAAGAATATTGGAAATGTCTTGAAGTGCAAATGATAAGTATTGGCAAAATATGCTGGCTTCAAGATGTGATTTTCGTCCCGCCATGATGGAATGAGGGTCAGATACACCAAGCAGATTAATCCCAGTTCCATTTTTCAACCTTATAATTTAGTCTCTGAAATGGCATTTGAAACCCTTGAGCTGGGCACTGTTGCAATCTATATACACAGATGTCCTCTTAATGCTGAGAGCTGCTGGAATAACTCCTGCTGACGCCTTTGGTTACAGTGGAAATAGCTTTGTTTTTGGAGAAATTTTAAAGTAGTAGCAACCGGACTCATGACATGTTGGGGGATTATTATAGCTCCTTTGTTCCGTCCTGATTTCTGCCTCTTGGCTTAGTGCCTGATTTAAGGTTTGGCAGATAGGTTTGACACTACAAACATGATCAATGCCTTGTTTGGCCTATTACAATTGCATTTGGATTTAATGCACTTCTTATAACATGAACAGTACATAATTTATGTTTTGATTGAGCAACCTATCTGCCACACTGTGAGACAAGCCTTTTGTCTTTTTCAACAATCTCAAATATCCTCTAGTTGGAAAAACCTGTAGTTATATCTGGGAAAGACTTTCTAAATATCGAGCAATGCTTCAAAGAGGTCTGCAGAAACTCTAAACATTTTGGAGGTCCAAAAATATTGTCAGTCACAACTTTGCATACTTTCAGGAGCATCTCCTCTTGGTCACTTCTGAGGCTAACAGGAACTGAGGGACAGCACTTAGAATGCAGCACCCACTCCAGCAGAGGTTCACAGCATGATTCAGTTCAGGCCCAGTTGTGACAAGTCACCTAGACAGATCAGGAAAAAGACTCTTGCCACATGTTTTGTCCTTGTAGCCAAAGATAATGCTTGGGGTCTTTGAGCCCCTACATTCCAGGCTTTTTAAAAAAACTATAGCTCTGATGCATTACAATAAATATGTCATATTTCATTTTGTTTGCCAAATACTTCATTGATATTTTACATCAGTATTACATTAATATTGCAAAGTAACAGAGAAGAAAATGAACACACCTAATACAAAACATTATTTATCTGCTATATAGTTGTGAAAATTAGTGGATGGACAAGCATAAAAGACTCCAAACAAATGTACTTTATTATCTATAGTGAAGTTTAAATAGCACTTGCTACACTCATATTCAGATAGATGTGCACTTGTTCCTATCAAGCCCAATTGTGTCTGAATCAATTCAATTGTAAAGTATAGTTTGGTTGCTCCTAAATGAGAATTGTAATTTTGATATATCTTGCTATCATGTAAAGTAGCAGTTCTGTTGTTTTCACACATTTTGAGTTTAATTTTTTTAAGTTCTAATGATTGTAAATTATATATCTAATATTTACCATCACTTTCTTCTCTCTTTCAGACAACACCAGTAAGTTTACCTTTTAATTCAGTGTCTGAAATTGTACATATTGAACTTTTGAGTGACTCCTAAGAGATTTCTAAATGAGAGTGGTATTGCAATATTTTTTGTTAACATATAAATTACATGAATAATTCTGCATTTTCTAAAGTTTGACTTATTTGTTTATTTTCATGATGATAATCTATGTCTAAATGTTTACATCTCTTTCTTATTGCTCCTCTAGGCAGCAGAAGTAAGTCTAATGTTTTTTTACCTAGTCTAAGAAATTGGACATTTTTCCTAATTGAGTGAATTTTTGTATTTTTGTGGAACCTTATTTTCTCTATATGGTCTTTGAATTGTGATGGGTTGTATACATCATCTCTTGAGAACTATCATAAAATCATATTTTTGGATTTCATCCTGTCAACCAGAAACTGAAAAGACAAAAATTTCTGTCAAAATATTCGACGCAGTACATTTGGTTGATCCCAATCACGTGAGTTATTATTTTGAGTAGGCTGTTAATCTATGAAAATAATATTAACTCTAACTTGTCAGGGTGAACGCTAAAGTGGCTAAATAATTTTGAGCCTAAACCCCTGATAAATATGATACAGAGAAGACAGTCTCAACTTACAAGAACTGTGAATACAATGGTGCAAAACCAAACAGTAATAAAGTCAAAACAATAAAATTGTCTAAAATAATTCAACGCATTGGGTGAATTGGAATGGACATAATCTAATTAGCCAAACCAGATTTCATAATACCTAAAAATGCATGTCAAGAATATTGGAAATGTCTTGAAGTGCAAATGATAAGTATTGGCAAAATATGCTGGCTTCAAGATGTGATTTTCGTCCAGCCATGATGGAATGAGGGTCAGATACACCAAGCAGATTAATCCCAGTTCCATTTTTCAACCTTATAATTTAGTCTCTGAAATGGCATTTGAAACCCTTGAGCTGGGCACTGTTGCAATCTATATACGCAGATGTCCTCTTAATGCTGAGAGCTGCTGAAATAACTCCTGCTGACGCCTTTGGTTACAGTGGAAATAGCTTTGTTTTTGGAGAAATTTTAAAGTAGTAGCAACCGGACTCATGACATGTTTGGGGATTATTATAGCTCCTTTGTTCCGTCCTGATTTCTGCCTCTTAGCTTAGTGCCTGATTTAAGGTTTGGCAGATAGGTTTGACACTACAAACATGATCAATGCCTTGTTTGGCCTATTACAATTGCATTTGGATTTAATGCACTTCTTATAACATGAACAGTACATAATTTATGTTTTGATTGAGCAACCTATCTGCCACACTGTGAGACAAGCCTTTTGTCTTTTTCAACAATCTCAAATATCCTCTAGTTGGAAAAACCTGTAGTTATATCTGGGAAAGACTTTCTAAATATCGAGCAATGCTTCAAAGAGGTCTGCAGAAACTCTAAACATTTTGGAGGTCCAAAAATATTCTCAGTCACAACTTTGCATACTTTCAGGAGCATCTCCTCTTGGTCACTTCTGAGGCTAACAGGAACTTAGGGACAGCACTTAGAATGCAGCACCCACTCCAGCAGAGGTTCACAGCATGATTCAGTTCAGGCCCAGTTGTGACAAGTCACCTAGACAGATCAGGAAAAAGACTCTTGCCACATGTTTTGTCCTTGTAGCCAAAGATAATGCTTGGGGTCTTTGAGCCCCTACATTCCAGGCTTTTTAAAAAACTATAGCTCTTATGCATTACAGTAAATATGTCATATTTCATTTTGTTTACCACATACTTCATTGGTATTTTACATCAGTATTACATTAATATGTCAAAGTAACAGAGAAGAAAATGAACACACCTAATACAAAACATTATTTATCTGCTCTATAGTTGTGAAAATTAGTGGATGGACAAGCATAAAAGACTCCAAACAAATGTACTTTATTATCTATAGTGAAGTTTAAATAGCACTTGCTACACTCATATTCAGATAGATGTGCACTTGTTCCTATCAAGCCCAATTGTGTCTGAATCAATTCAATTGTAAAGTATAGTTTGGTTGCTCCTATATGAGAATTGTAATTTTGATATATCTTGCTATCATGTAAAGTAGCAGTTCTGTTGTTTTAACACATTTTGAGTTTAATTGTTTTAAGTTCTAATGATTGTAAATTATATATCTAATATTTAACATCACTTTCTTCTCTCTTTCAGACAACACCAGTAAGTTTACCTTTTAATTCAGTGTCTGAAATTGTACATATTGAACTTTTGAGTGACTCCTAAGAGATTTCTAAATGAGAGTGGTATTTCAATATTTTTTGTTAACATATAAATTACATGAATAATTCTGCATTTTCTAAAGTTTGACTTATTTGTTTATTTTCATGATGATAATCTATGTCTAAATGTTTACATCTCTTTCTTATTGCTCCTCTAGGCAGCAGAAGTAAGTCTAATGTTTTTTCACCTAGTCTAAGAAATTGGACATTTTTCCTAATTGAGTGAATTGTTGTATTTTTGTGGAACCTTATTTTCTCTATATGGTCTTTGAATTGTGATGGGTTGTATGCATCATCTCTTGAGAACTATCATAAAATCATATTTTTGGATTTCATTCTGTCAACCAGAAACTGAAAAGACAAAATTTTCTGTCAAAATATTAGACGCAGTACATTTGGTTGTTCCCAATCAAGTGAGTTATTATTTTGAGTAGGCTGTTAATCTATGAAAATAATATTAACTCTAACTTGTCAGGGTGAACGCTAAAGTGGCTAAATAATTTTGAGCCTAAACCCCTGATAAATATGATACAGAGAAGACAGTCTCAACTTACAAGAACTGTGAATACAATGGTGCAAAACCAAACAGTAATAAAGTCAAATAAATAAAATTGTCTAAAGTAATTCAACGCATTGGGTGAATTGGAATGGACATAATCTAATTAGCCAAACCAGATTTGATAATACCTAAAAATGCATGTCAAAAATATTGGAAATGTCTTGAAGTGCAAATGATAAGTATTGGCAAAATATGCTGGCTTCAAGATGTGATTTTCGTCCAGCCATGATGGAATGAGGGTCAGATACACCAAGCAGATTAATCCCAGTTCCATTTTTCAACCTTATAATTTAGTCTCTGAAATGGCATTTGAAACCCTTGAGCTGGGCACTGTTGCAATCTATATACGCAGATGTCCTCTTAATGCTGGGAGCTGCTGGAATAACTCCTGCTGACGCCTTTGGTTACAGTGGAAATAGCTTTTTTTTTGGAGAAATTTTAAAGTAGTAGCAACCGGACTCATGACATGTTTGGGGATTATTATAGCTCCTTTGTTCCGTCCTGATTTCTGCCTCTGGGCTTAGTGCCTGATTTAAGGTTTGGCAGATAGGTTTGACACTACAAACATGATCAATGCCTTGTTTGGCCTATTACAATTGCATTTGGATTTAATGCACTTCTTATAACATGAACAGTACATAATTTATGTTTTGATTGAGCAACCTATCTGCCACACTGTGAGACAAGCCTTTTGTCTTTTTCAACAATCTCAAATATCCTCTAGTTGGAAAAACCTGTAGTTATATCTGTGAAAGACTTTCTAAATATCGAGCAATGCTTCAAAGAGGTCTGCAGAAACTCTAAACATTTTGGAGGTCCAAAAATATTCTCAGTCACAACTTTGCATACTTTCAGGAGCATCTCCTCTTGGTCACTTCTGAGGCTAACAGGAACTGAGGGACAGCACTTAGAATGCAGCACCCACTCCAGCAGAGGTTCACTGCATGATTCAGTTCAGGCCCAGTTGTGACAAGTCACCTAGACAGATCAGGAAAAAGACTCTTGCCACATGGTTTGTCCTTGTAGCCAAAGATAATGCTTGGGGTCTTTGAGCCCCTACATTCCAGGCTTTTTAAAAAACTATAGCTCTTATGCATTACAATAAATATGTCATATTTCATTTTGTTTACCACATACTGCATTGGTATTTTACATCAGTATTACATTAATATGTCAAAGTAACAGAGAAGAAAATGAACACACCTAATACAAAACATTATTTATCTGCTATATAGTTGTGAAAATTAGTGGATGGACAAGCATAAAAGACTCCAAAAAAATGTACTTTATTATCTATAGTGAAGTTTAAATAGCACTTGCTACACTCATATTCAGATAGATGTGCACTTGTTCCTATCAAGCCCAATTGTGTCTGAATCAATTTAATTGTAAAGTATAGTTTGGTTGCTCCTAAATGAGAATTGTAATTTTGATACATCTTGCTATCATGTAATGTAGCATTTCTGTTGTTTTCACACATTTTGAGTTTAATTTTTTTAAGTTCTAATGATTGTAAATGATATATCTAATATTTAACATCACTTTCTTCTCTCTTTCAGACAACACCAGTAAGTTTACCTTTTAATTCAGTGTCTGAAATTGTACATATTGAACTTTTGAGTGACTCCTAAGAGATTTCTAAATGAGAGTGGTATTTCAATATTTTTTGTTAACATATAAATTACATGAATAATTCTGCATTTTCTAAAGTTTGACTTATTTGTTTATTTTCATGATGATAATCTATGTCTAAATGTTTACATCTCTTTCTTATTGCTCCTCTAGGCAGCAGAAGTAAGTCTAATGTTTTTTTACCTAGTCTATGAAATTGGATATTTTTCCAAATTGAGTGAATTTTTGTATTTTTGTGGAACCTTATTTTCTCTATATGGTCTTTGAATTGTGATGGGTTGTATACATCATCTCTTGAGAACTATCATAAAATCATATTTTTGGATTTCATTCTGTCAACCAGAAACTGAAAAGACAACAATTTGTGTCAAAATATTAGACGCAGTACATTTGGTTGATCCCAATCAAGTGAGTTATTATTTTGAGTAGGCTGTTAATCTATGAAAATAATATTAACTCTAACTTGTCAGGGTGAACGCTAAAGTGGCTAAATAATTTTGAGCCTCAACCCCTGATAAATATGATATAGAGAAGACAGTCTCAACTTACAAGAACTGTGAATACAATGGTGCAATACCAAACAGTAATAAAGTCAAAACAATAAAATTGTCTAAAATAATTCAACGCATTGGATGAATTGGAATGGACATAATCTAATTAGCCAAACCAGATTTGATAATACCTAAAAATACATGTCAAAAATATTGGAAATATCTTGAAGTGCAAATGATAAGTATTGGCAACATATGCTGGCTTCAAGATGTGATTTTCGTCCAGCCATGATAGAATGAGGGTCAGATACACCAAGCAGATTAATCCCAGTTACATTTTTCAACCTTATAATGTAGTCTCTGAAATGGCATTTGAAACCCTTGAGCTGGGCACTGTTGCAATCTGTATACGCAGATGTCCTCTTAATGCTGGGAGCTGCTGGAATAACTCCTGCTGACGCCTTTGGTTACAGTGGAAAAAGCTTTGTTTTTGGAAAGATTTAAAAGTAGTAGCAACCGGACTCATGACATGTTTGGGGATTATTATAGCTCCTTTGTTCCGTCCTGATTTCTGCCTCTGGGCTTAGTGCCTGATTTAAGGTTTGGCAGATAGGTTTGACACTACAAACATGATCAATGCCTTGTTTGGCCTATTACAATTGCATTTGGATTTAATGAACTTCTTATAACATGAACAGTACATAATTTATGTTTTGATTGAGCAACCTATCTGCCACACTGTGAGACAAGCCTTTTGTCTTTTTTAACAATCTCAAATATCCTCTAGTTGGAAAAACCTGTAGTTATATCTGTGAAAGACTTTCTAAATATCGAGCAATGCTTCAAAGAGGTCTGCAGAAACTCTAAACATTTTGGAGGTCCAAAAATATTCTCAGTCACAACTTTGCATACTTTCAGGAGCATCTCCTCTTGGTCACTTCTGAGGCTAACAGGAACTTAGGGACAGCACTTAGAATGCAGCACCCACTCCAGCAGAGGTTCACAGCATGATTCAGTTCAGGCCCAGTTGTGACAAGTCACCTAGACAGATCAGGAAAAAGACTCTTGCCACATGTTTTGTCCTTGTAGCCAAAGATAATGCTTGGGGTCTTTGAGCCCCTACATTCCAGGATTTTAAAAAACTATAGCTCTGATGCATTACAATAAATATGTCATATTTCATTTTGTTTACCACATACTTCATTGGTATTTTACATCAGTATTACATTAATATTTCAAAGTAACAGAGAAGAAAATGAACACACCTAATACAAAACATTATTTATCTGCTATATAGTTGTGAAAATTAGTGGATGGACAAGCATAAAAGACTCCAAAAAAATGTACTTTATTATCTATAGTGAAGTTTAAATAGCACTTGCTACACTCATATTCAGATAGATGTGCACTTGTTCCTATCAAGCCCAATTGTGTCTGAATCAATTTAATTGTAAAGTATAGTTTGGTTGCTCCTAAATGAGAATTGTAATTTTGATACATCTTGCTATCATGTAATGTAGCATTTCTGTTGTTTTCACACATTTTGAGTTTAATTTTTTTAAGTTCTAATGATTGTAAATGATATATCTAATATTTAACATCACTTTCTTCTCTCTTTCAGACAACACCAGTAAGTTTACCTTTTAATTCAGTGTCTGAAATTGTACATATTGAACTTTTGAGTGACTCCTAAGAGATTTCTAAATGAGAGTGGTATTTCAATATTTTTTGTTAACATATAAATTACATGAATAATTCTGCATTTTCTAAAGTTTGACTTATTTGTTTATTTTCATGATGATAATCTATGTCTAAATGTTTACATCTCTTTCTTATTGCTCCTCTAGGCAGCAGAAGTAAGTCTAATGTTTTTTTACCTAGTCTATGAAATTGGATATTTTTCCAAATTGAGTGAATTTTTGTATTTTTGTGGAACCTTATTTTCTCTATATGGTCTTTGAATTGTGATGGGTTGTATACATCATCTCTTGAGAACTATCATAAAATCATATTTTTGGATTTCATTCTGTCAACCAGAAACTGAAAAGACAACAATTTGTGTCAAAATATTAGACGCAGTACATTTGGTTGATCCCAATCAAGTGAGTTATTATTTTGAGTAGGCTGTTAATCTATGAAAATAATATTAACTCTAACTTGTCAGGGTGAACGCTAAAGTGGCTAAATAATTTTGAGCCTCAACCCCTGATAAATATGATATAGAGAAGACAGTCTCAACTTACAAGAACTGTGAATACAATGGTGCAATACCAAACAGTAATAAAGTCAAAACAATAAAATTGTCTAAAATAATTCAACGCATTGGATGAATTGGAATGGACATAATCTAATTAGCCAAACCAGATTTGATAATACCTAAAAATACATGTCAAAAATATTGGAAATATCTTGAAGTGCAAATGATAAGTATTGGCAACATATGCTGGCTTCAAGATGTGATTTTCGTCCAGCCATGATAGAATGAGGGTCAGATACACCAAGCAGATTAATCCCAGTTACATTTTTCAACCTTATAATGTAGTCTCTGAAATGGCATTTGAAACCCTTGAGCTGGGCACTGTTGCAATCTGTATACGCAGATGTCCTCTTAATGCTGGGAGCTGCTGGAATAACTCCTGCTGACGCCTTTGGTTACAGTGGAAAAAGCTTTGTTTTTGGAAAGATTTAAAAGTAGTAGCAACCGGACTCATGACATGTTTGGGGATTATTATAGCTCCTTTGTTCCGTCCTGATTTCTGCCTCTGGGCTTAGTGCCTGATTTAAGGTTTGGCAGATAGGTTTGACACTACAAACATGATCAATGCCTTGTTTGGCCTATTACAATTGCATTTGGATTTAATGAACTTCTTATAACATGAACAGTACATAATTTATGTTTTGATTGAGCAACCTATCTGCCACACTGTGAGACAAGCCTTTTGTCTTTTTTAACAATCTCAAATATCCTCTAGTTGGAAAAACCTGTAGTTATATCTGTGAAAGACTTTCTAAATATCGAGCAATGCTTCAAAGAGGTCTGCAGAAACTCTAAACATTTTGGAGGTCCAAAAATATTCTCAGTCACAACTTTGCATACTTTCAGGAGCATCTCCTCTTGGTCACTTCTGAGGCTAACAGGAACTTAGGGACAGCACTTAGAATGCAGCACCCACTCCAGCAGAGGTTCACAGCATGATTCAGTTCAGGCCCAGTTGTGACAAGTCACCTAGACAGATCAGGAAAAAGACTCTTGCCACATGTTTTGTCCTTGTAGCCAAAGATAATGCTTGGGGTCTTTGAGCCCCTACATTCCAGGATTTTAAAAAACTATAGCTCTGATGCATTACAATAAATATGTCATATTTCATTTTGTTTACCACATACTTCATTGGTATTTTACATCAGTATTACATTAATATTTCAAAGTAACAGAGAAGAAAATGAACACACCTAATACAAAACATTATTTATCTGCTATATAGTTGTGAAAATTAGTGGAAGGACAAGCATAAAAGACTCCAAACAAATGTACTTTATTATCTATAGTGAAGTTTAAATAGCACTTGCTACACTCATATTCAGATAGATGTGCACTTGTTCCTATCAAGCCCAATTGTGTCTGAATCAATTCAATTGTAAAGTATAGTTTGGTTGCTCCTAAATGAGAATTGTAATTTTGATATATCTTGCTATCATGTAAAGTAGCATTTCTGTTGTTTTCACACATTTTGAGTTTAATTTTTTTACTAATGATTGTAAATGATATATCTAATATTTAACATCACTTTCTTCTCTCTTTCAGACAACACCAGTAAGTTTACCTTTTAATTCAGTGTCTGAAATTGTACATATTGAACTTTTGAGTGACTCCTAAGAGATTTCTAAATGAGAGTGGTATTTCAATATTTTTTGTTAACATATAAATTACATGAATATTTCTGCATTTTCTAAAGTTTGACTTATTTGTTTATTTTCATGATGATAATCTATGTCTAAATGTTTACATCTCTTTCTTATTGCTCCTCTAGGCAGCAGAAGTAAGTCTAATGTTTTTTCACCTAGTCTAAGAAATTGGACATTTTTCCTAATTGAGTGAATTGTTGTATTTTTGTGGAACCTTATTTTCTCTATATGGTCTTTGAATTGTGATGGGTTGTATACATCATCTCTTGAGAACTATCATAAAATCATATTTTTGGATTTCATTCTGTCAACCAGAAACTGAAAAGACAAAAATTTCTGTCAAAATATTAGACGCAGTACATTTGGTTGATCCCAATCAAGTGAGTTATTATTTTGAGTAGGCTGTTAATCTATGAAAATAATATTAACTCTAACTTGTCAGGGTGAACGCTAAAGTGGCTAAATAATTTTGAGCCTAAACCCCTGATAAATATGATACAGAGAAGACAGTCTCAACTTACAAGAACTGTGAATACAATGGTGCAAAACCAAACAGTAATAAAGTCAAAAAAATTAAATTGTCTAAAATAATTCAACGCATTGGGTGAATTGGAATGGACATAATCTAATTAGCCAAACCAGATTTGATAATACCTAAAAATGCATGTCAAAAATATTGGAAATGTCTTGAAGTGCAAATGATAATTATTGGCAAAATATGCTGGCTTCAAGATGTGATTTTCGTCCAGCCATGATGGAATGAGGGTCAGATACACCAAGCAGATTAATCCCAGTTCCATTTTTCAACCTTATAATTTAGTCTCTGAAATGGCATTTGAAACCCTTGAGCTGGGCACTGTTGCAATCTATATACGCAGATGTCCTCTTAATGCTGGGAGCTGCTGGAATAACTCCTGCTGACGCCTTTGGTTACAGTGGAAATAGCTTTGTTTTTGGAGAAATTTTAAAGTAGTAGCAACCGGACTCATGACATATTTGGGGATTATTATAGCTCCTTTGTTCCGTCCTGATTTCTGCCTCTGGGCTTAGTGCCTGATTTAAGGTTTGGCAGATAGGTTTGACACTACAAACATGATCAATGCCTTGTTTGGCCTATTACAATTGCATTTGGATTTAATGCACTTCTTATAACATGAACAGTACATAATTTATGTTTTGATTGAGCAACCTATCTGCCACACTGTGAGACAAGCCTTTTGTCTTTTTCAACAATCTCAAATATCCTCTAGTTGGAAAAACCTGTAGTTATATCTGTGAAAGACTTTCTAAATATCGAGCAATGCTTCAAAGAGGTCTGCAGAAACTCTAAACATTTTGGAGGTCCAAAAATATTCTCAGTCACAACTTTGCATACTTTCAGGAGCATCTCCTCTTGGTCACTTCTGAGGCTAACAGGAACTTAGGGGCAGCACTTAGAATGCAGCACCCACTCCAGCATAGGTTCACAGCATGATTCAGTTCAGGCCCAGTTGTGACAAGTCACCTAGACAGATCAGGAAAAAGACTCTTGCCACATGGTTTGTCCTTGTAGCCAAAGATAATGCTTGGGGTCTTTGAGCCCCTACATTCCAGGCTTTTTAAAAAACTATAGCTCTTATGCATTACAATAAATATGTCATATTTCATTTTGTTTACCACATACTTCATTGTTATTTTACATCAGTATTACGTTAATATGTCAAAGTAACAGAGAAGAAAATGAACACACCTAATACAAAACATTATTTATCTGCTATATAGTTGTGAAAATTAGTGGATGGACAAGCATTAAAGACTCCAAACAAATGTACTTTATTATCTATAGTGAAGTTTAAATAGCACTTGCTACACTCATATTCAGATAGATGTGCACTTGTTCCTATCAAGCCCAATTGTGTCTGAATCAATTCAATTGTAAAGTATAGTTTGGTTGCTCCTAAATGAGAATTGTAATTTTGATATATCTTGCTATCATGTAAAGTAGCAGTTCTGTTGTTTTCACACATTTTGAGTTTAATTTTTTTAAGTTCTAATGATTGTAAATTATATATCTAATATTTAACATCACTTTCTTCTCTCTTTCAGACAACACCAGTAAGTTTACCTTTTAATTCAGTGTCTGAAATTGTACATATTGAACTTTTGAGTGACTCCTAAGAGATTTCTAAATGAGAGTGGTATTTCAATATTTTTTGTTAACATATAAATTACATGAATAATTCTGCATTTTCTAAAGTTTGACTTATTTGTTTATTTTCATGATGATAATCTATGTCTAAATGTTTACATCTCTTTCTTATTGCTCCTCTAGGCAGCAGAAGTAAGTCTAATGTTTTTTCACCTAGTCTAAGAAATTGGACATTTTTCCTAATTGAGTGAATTGTTGTATTTTTGTGGAACCTTATTTTCTCTATATGGTCTTTGAATTGTGATGGGTTGTATACATCATCTCTTGAGAACTATCATAAAATCATATTTTTGGATTTCATTCTGTCAACCAGAAACTGAAAAGACAAAAATTGCTGTCAAAATATTAGACGCAGTACATTTGGTTGATCCCAATCAAGTGAGTTATTATTTTGAGTAGGCTGTTAATCTATGAAAATAATATTAACTCTAACTTGTCAGGGTGAACGCTAAAGTGGCTAAATAATTTTGAGCCTAAACCCCTGATAAATATGATACAGAGAAGACAGTCTCAACTTACAAGAACTGTGAATACAATGGTGCAAAACCAAACAGTAATAAAGTCAAAACAATAAAATTGTCTAAAATAATTCAACGCATTGGGTGAATTGGAATGGACATAATCTAATTAGCCAAACCAGATTTCATAATACCTAAAAATGCATGTCAAGAA
Organism: Triturus cristatus; assembly: GCF_964204655.1. Taxonomy (NCBI): domain Eukaryota; kingdom Metazoa; phylum Chordata; class Amphibia; order Caudata; family Salamandridae; genus Triturus; species Triturus cristatus. The sequence continues at coordinate 1,113,744,083 of NC_140590.1, forward strand.
TATTGGAAATGTCTTGAAGTGCAAATGATAAGTATTGGCAAAATATGCTGGCTTCAAGATGTGATTTTCGTCCCGCCATGATGGAATGAGGGTCAGATACACCAAGCAGATTAATCCCAGTTCCATTTTTCAACCTTATAATTTTGTCTCTGAAATGGCATTTGAAACCCTTGAGCTGGGCACTGTTGCAATCTATATACACAGATGTCCTCTTAATGCTGAGAGCTGCTGGAATAACTCCTGCTGACGCCTTTGGTTACAGTGGAAATAGCTTTGTTTTTGGAGAAATTTTAAAGTAGTAGCAACCGGACTCATGACATGTTGGGGGATTATTATAGCTCCTTTGTTCCGTCCTGATTTCGGCCTCTTGGCTTAGTGCCTGATTTAAGGTTTGGCAGATAGGTTTGACACTACAAACATGATCAATGCCTTGTTTGGCCTATTACAATTGCATTTGGATTTAATGCACTTCTTATAACATGAACAGTACATAATTTATGTTTTGATTGAGCAACCTATCTGCCACACTGTGAGACAAGCCTTTTGTCTTTTTCAACAATCTCAAATATCCTCTAGTTGGAAAAACCTGTAGTTATATCTGGGAAAGACTTTCTAAATATCGAGCAATGCTTCAAAGAGGTCTGCAGAAACTCTAAACATTTTGGAGGTCCAAAAATATTCTCAGTCACAACTTTGCATACTTTCAGGAGCATCTCCTCTTGGTCACTTCTGAGGCTAACAGGAACTGAGGGACAGCACTTAGAATGCAGCACCCACTCCAGCAGAGGTTCACAGCATGATTCAGTTCAGGCCCAGTTGTGACAAGTCACCTAGACAGATCAGGAAAAAGACTCTTGCCACATGTTTTGTCCTTGTAGCCAAAGATAATGCTTGGGGTCTTTGAGCCCCTACATTCCAGGCTTTTTAAAAAACTATAGCTCTGATGCATTACAATAAATATGTCATATTTCATTTTGTTTGCCAAATACTTCATTGATATTTTACATCAGTATTACATTAATATTGCAAAGTAACAGAGAAGAAAATGAACACACCTAATACAAAACATTATTTATCTGCTATATAGTTGTGAAAATTAGTGGATGGACAAGCATAAAAGACTCCAAACAAATGTACTTTATTATCTATAGTGAAGTTTAAATAGCACTTGCTACACTCATATTCAGATAGATGTGCACTTGTTCCTATCAAGCCCAATTGTGTCTGAATCAATTCAATTGTAAAGTATAGTTTGGTTGCTCCTAAATGAGAATTGTAATTTTGATATATCTTGCTATCATGTAAAGTAGCAGTTCTGTTGTTTTCACACATTTTGAGTTTAATTTTTTTAAGTTCTAATGATTGTAAATTATATATCTAATATTTACCATCACTTTCTTCTCTCTTTCAGACAACACCAGTAAGTTTACCTTTTAATTCAGTGTCTGAAATTGTACATATTGAACTTTTGAGTGACTCCTAAGAGATTTCTAAATGAGAGTGGTATTGCAATATTTTTTGTTAACATATAAATTACATGAATAATTCTGCATTTTCTAAAGTTTGACTTATTTGTTTATTTTCATGATGATAATCTATTTCTAAATGTTTACATCTCTTTCTTATTGCTCCTCTAGGCAGCAGAAGTAAGTCTAATGTTTTTTTACCTAGTCTAAGAAATTGGACATTTTTCCTAATTGAGTGAATTTTTGTATTTTTGTGGAACCTTATTTTCTCTATATGGTCTTTGAATTGTGATGGGTTGTATACATCATCTCTTGAGAACTATCATAAAATCATATTTTTGGATTTCATCCTGTCAACCAGAAACTGAAAAGACAAAAATTTCTGTCAAAATATTCGACGCAGTACATTTGGTTGATCCCAATCACGTGAGTTATTATTTTGAGTAGGCTGTTAATCTATGAAAATAATATTAACTCTAACTTGTCAGGGTGAACGCTAAAGTGGCTAAATAATTTTGAGCCTAAACCCCTGATAAATATGATACAGAGAAGACAGTCTCAACTTACAAGAACTGTGAATACAATGGTGCAAAACCAAACAGTAATAAAGTCAAAACAATAAAATTGTCTAAAATAATTCAACGCATTGGGTGAATTGGAATGGACATAATCTAATTAGCCAAACCAGATTTCATAATACCTAAAAATGCATGTCAAGAATATTGGAAATGTCTTGAAGTGCAAATGATAAGTATTGGCAAAATATGCTGGCTTCAAGATGTGATTTTCGTCCAGCCATGATGGAATGAGGGTCAGATACACCAAGCAGATTAATCCCAGTTCCATTTTTCAACCTTATAATTTAGTCTCTGAAATGGCATTTGAAACCCTTGAGCTGGGCACTGTTGCAATCTATATACGCAGATGTCCTCTTAATGCTGAGAGCTGCTGGAATAACTCCTGCTGACGCCTTTGGTTACAGTGGAAATAGCTTTGTTTTTGGAGAAATTTTAAAGTAGTAGCAACCGGACTCATGACATGTTTGGGGATTATTATAGCTCCTTTGTTCCGTCCTGATTTCTGCCTCTTGGCTTAGTGCCTGATTTAAGGTTTGGCAGATAGGTTTGACACTACAAACATGATCAATGCCTTGTTTGGCCTATTACAATTGCATTTGGATTTAATGCACTTCTTATAACATGAACAGTACATAATTTATGTTTTGATTGAGCAACCTATCTGCCACACTGTGAGACAAGCCTTTTGTCTTTTTCAACAATCTCAAATATCCTCTAGTTGGAAAAACCTGTAGTTATATCTGGGAAAGACTTTCTAAATATCGAGCAATGCTTCAAAGAGGTCTGCAGAAACTCTAAACATTTTGGAGGTCCAAAAATATTCTCAGTCACAACTTTGCATACTTTCAGGAGCATCTCCTCTTGGTCACTTCTGAGGCTAACAGGAACTTAGGGACAGCACTTAGAATGCAGCACCCACTCCAGCAGAGGTTCACAGCATGATTCAGTTCAGGCCCAGTTGTGACAAGTCACCTAGACAGATCAGGAAAAAGACTCTTGCCACATGTTTTGTCCTTGTAGCCAAAGATAATGCTTGGGGTCTTTGAGCCCCTACATTCCAGGCTTTTTAAAAAACTATAGCTCTTATGCATTACAGTAAATATGTCATATTTCATTTTGTTTACCACATACTTCATTGGTATTTTACATCAGTATTACATTAATATGTCAAAGTAACAGAGAAGAAAATGAACACACCTAATACAAAACATTATTTATCTGCTCTATAGTTGTGAAAATTAGTGGATGGACAAGCATAAAAGACTCCAAACAAATGTACTTTATTATCTATAGTGAAGTTTAAATAGCACTTGCTACACTCATATTCAGATAGATGTGCACTTGTTCCTATCAAGCCCAATTGTGTCTGAATCAATTCAATTGTAAAGTATAGTTTGGTTGCTCCTATATGAGAATTGTAATTTTGATATATCTTGCTATCATGTAAAGTAGCAGTTCTGTTGTTTTAACACATTTTGAGTTTAATTTTTTTAAGTTCTAATGATTGTAAATTATATATCTAATATTTAACATCACTTTCTTCTCTCTTTCAGACAACACCAGTAAGTTTACCTTTTAATTCAGTGTCTGAAATTGTACATATTGAACTTTTGAGTGACTCCTAAGAGATTTCTAAATGAGAGTGGTATTTCAATATTTTTTGTTAACATATAAATTACATGAATAATTCTGCATTTTCTAAAGTTTGACTTATTTGTTTATTTTCATGATGATAATCTATGTCTAAATGTTTACATCTCTTTCTTATTGCTCCTCTAGGCAGCAGAAGTAAGTCTAATGTTTTTTCACCTAGTCTAAGAAATTGGACATTTTTCCTAATTGAGTGAATTGTTGTATTTTTGTGGAACCTTATTTTCTCTATATGGTCTTTGAATTGTGATGGGTTGTATGCATCATCTCTTGAGAACTATCATAAAATCATATTTTTGGATTTCATTCTGTCAACCAGAAACTGAAAAGACAAAAATTTCTGTCAAAATATTAGACGCAGTACATTTGGTTGTTCCCAATCAAGTGAGTTATTATTTTGAGTAGGCTGTTAATCTATGAAAATAATATTAACTCTAACTTGTCAGGGTGAACGCTAAAGTGGCTAAATAATTTTGAGCCTAAACCCTTGATAAATATGATACAGAGAAGACAGTCTCAATTTACAAGAACTGTGAATACAATGGTGCAATACCAAACAGTAATAAAGTCAAAACAATAAAATTGTCTAAAATAATTCAACGCATTGGGTGAATTGGAATGGACATAATCTAATTAGCCAAACCAGATTTGATAATACCTAAAAATGCATGTCAAAAATATTGGAAATGTCTTGAAGTGCAAATGATAAGTATTGGCAAAATATGCTGGCTTCAAGATGTGATTTTCGTCCAGCCATGATGGAATGAGGGTCAGATACACCAAGCAGATTAATCCCAGTTCCATTTTTCAACCTTATAATTTAGTCTCTGAAATGGCATTTGAAACCCTTGAGCTGGGCACTGTTGCAATCTATATACGCAGATGTCCTCTTAATGCTGGGAGCTGCTGGAATAACTCCTGCTGACGCCTTTGGTTACAGTGGAAATAGCTTTGTTTTTGGAGAAATTTTAAAGTAGTAGCAACCGGACTCATGACATGTTTGGGGATTATTATAGCTCCTTTGTTCCGTCCTGATTTCTGCCTCTGGGCTTAGTGCCTGATTTAAGGTTTGGCAGATAGGTTTGACACTACAAACATGATCAATGCCTTGTTTGGCCTATTACAATTGCATTTGGATTTAATGCACTTCTTATAACATGAACAGTACATAATTTATGTTTTGATTGAGCAACCTATCTGCCACACTGTGAGACAAGCCTTTTGTCTTTTTCAACAATCTCAAATATCCTCTAGTTGGAAAAACCTGTAGTTATATCTGTGAAAGACTTTCTAAATATCGAGCAATGCTTCAAAGAGGTCTGCAGAAACTCTAAACATTTTGGAGGTCCAAAAATATTCTCAGTCACAACTTTGCATACTTTCAGGAGCATCTCCTCTTGGTCACTTCTGAGGCTAACAGGAACTGAGGGACAGCACTTAGAATGCAGCACCCACTCCAGCAGAGGTTCACTGCATGATTCAGTTCAGGCCCAGTTGTGACAAGTCACCTAGACAGATCAGGAAAAAGACTCTTGCCACATGGTTTGTCCTTGTAGCCACAGATAATGCTTGGGGTCTTTGAGCCCCTACATTCCAGGCTTTTTAAAAAACTATAGCTCTTATGCATTACAATAAATATGTCATATTTCATTTTGTTTACCACATACTGCATTGGTATTTTACATCAGTATTACATTAATATGTCAAAGTAACAGAGAAGAAAATGAACACACCTAATACAAAACATTATTTATCTGCTATATAGTTGTGAAAATTAGTGGATGGACAAGCATAAAAGACTCCAAAAAAATGTACTTTATTATCTATAGTGAAGTTTAAATAGCACTTGCTACACTCATATTCAGATAGATGTGCACTTGTTCCTATCAAGCCCAATTGTGTCTGAATCAATTTAATTGTAAAGTATAGTTTGGTTGCTCCTAAATGAGAATTGTAATTTTGATACATCTTGCTATCATGTAATGTAGCATTTCTGTTGTTTTCACACATTTTGAGTTTAATTTTTTTAAGTTCTAATGATTGTAAATGATATATCTAATATTTAACATCACTTTCTTCTCTCTTTCAGACAACACCAGTAAGTTTACCTTTTAATTCAGTGTCTGAAATTGTACATATTGAACTTTTGAGTGACTCCTAAGAGATTTCTAAATGAGAGTGGTATTTCAATATTTTTTGTTAACATATAAATTACATGAATAATTCTGCATTTTCTAAAGTTTGACTTATTTGTTTATTTTCATGATGATAATCTATGTCTAAATGTTTACATCTCTTTCTTATTGCTCCTCTAGGCAGCAGAAGTAAGTCTAATGTTTTTTTACCTAGTCTATGAAATTGGATATTTTTCCAAATTGAGTGAATTTTTGTATTTTTGTGGAACCTTATTTTCTCTATATGGTCTTTGAATTGTGATGGGTTGTATACATCATCTCTTGAGAACTATCATAAAATCATATTTTTGGATTTCATTCTGTCAACCAGAAACTGAAAAGACAACAATTTGTGTCAAAATATTAGACGCAGTACATTTGGTTGATCCCAATCAAGTGAGTTATTATTTTGAGTAGGCTGTTAATCTATGAAAATAATATTAACTCTAACTTGTCAGGGTGAACGCTAAAGTGGCTAAATAATTTTGAGCCTCAACCCCTGATAAATATGATATAGAGAAGACAGTCTCAACTTACAAGAACTGTGAATACAATGGTGCAATACCAAACAGTAATAAAGTCAAAACAATAAAATTGTCTAAAATAATTCAACGCATTGGATGAATTGGAATGGACATAATCTAATTAGCCAAACCAGATTTGATAATACCTAAAAATACATGTCAAAAATATTGGAAATATCTTGAAGTGCAAATGATAAGTATTGGCAACATATGCTGGCTTCAAGATGTGATTTTCGTCCAGCTATGATAGAATGAGGGTCAGATACACCAAGCAGATTAATCCCAGTTACATTTTTCAACCTTATAATGTAGTCTCTGAAATGGCATTTGAAACCCTTGAGCTGGGCACTGTTGCAATCTGTATACGCAGATGTCCTCTTAATGCTGGGAGCTGCTGGAATAACTCCTGCTGACGCCTTTGGTTACAGTGGAAAAAGCTTTGTTTTTGGAAAGATTTAAAAGTAGTAGCAACCGGACTCATGACATGTTTGGGGATTATTATAGCTCCTTTGTTCCGTCCTGATTTCTGCCTCTGGGCTTAGTGCCTGATTTAAGGTTTGGCAGATAGGTTTGACACTGCAAACATGATCAATGCCTTGTTTGGCCTATTACAATTGCATTTGGATTTAATGAACTTCTTATAACATGAACAGTACATAATTTATGTTTTGATTGAGCAACCTATCTGCCACACTGTGAGACAAGCCTTTTGTCTTTTTTAACAATCTCAAATATCCTCTAGTTGGAAAAACCTGTAGTTATATCTGTGAAAGACTTTCTAAATATCGAGCAATGCTTCAAAGAGGTCTGCAGAAACTCTAAACATTTTGGAGGTCCAAAAATATTCTCAGTCACAACTTTGCATACTTTCAGGAGCATCTCCTCTTGGTCACTTCTGAGGCTAACAGGAACTTAGGGACAGCACTTAGAATGCAGCACCCACTCCAGCAGAGGTTCACAGCATGATTCAGTTCAGGCCCAGTTGTGACAAGTCACCTAGACAGATCAGGAAAAAGACTCTTGCCACATGTTTTGTCCTTGTAGCCAAAGATAATGCTTGGGGTCTTTGAGCCCCTACATTCCAGGATTTTAAAAAACTATAGCTCTGATGCATTACAATAAATATGTCATATTTCATTTTGTTTACCACATACTTCATTGGTATTTTACATCAGTATTACATTAATATTTCAAAGTAACAGAGAAGAAAATGAACACACCTAATACAAAACATTATTTATCTGCTATATAGTTGTGAAAATTAGTGGAAGGACAAGCATAAAAGACTCCAAACAAATGTACTTTATTATCTATAGTGAAGTTTAAATAGCACTTGCTACACTCATATTCAGATAGATGTGCACTTGTTCCTATCAAGCCCAATTGTGTCTGAATCAATTCAATTGTAAAGTATAGTTTGGTTGCTCCTAAATGAGAATTGTAATTTTGATATATCTTGCTATCATGTAAAGTAGCATTTCTGTTGTTTTCACACATTTTGAGTTTAATTTTTTTACTAATGATTGTAAATGATATATCTAATATTTAACATCACTTTCTTCTCTCTTTCAGACAACACCAGTAAGTTTACCTTTTAATTCAGTGTCTGAAATTGTACATATTGAACTTTTGAGTGACTCCTAAGAGATTTCTAAATGAGAGTGGTATTTCAATATTTTTTGTTAACATATAAATTACATGAATATTTCTGCATTTTCTAAAGTTTGACTTATTTGTTTATTTTCATGATGATAATCTATGTCTAAATGTTTACATCTCTTTCTTATTGCTCCTCTAGGCAGCAGAAGTAAGTCTAATGTTTTTTCACCTAGTCTAAGAAATTGGACATTTTTCCTAATTGAGTGAATTGTTGTATTTTTGTGGAACCTTATTTTCTCTATATGGTCTTTGAATTGTGATGGGTTGTATACATCATCTCTTGAGAACTATCATAAAATCATATTTTTGGATTTCATTCTGTCAACCAGAAACTGAAAAGACAAAAATTTCTGTCAAAATATTAGACGCAGTACATTTGGTTGATCCCAATCAAGTGAGTTATTATTTTGAGTAGGCTGTTAATCTATGAAAATAATATTAACTCTAACTTGTCAGGGTGAACGCTAAAGTGGCTAAATAATTTTGAGCCTAAACCCCTGATAAATATGATACAGAGAAGACAGTCTCAACTTACAAGAACTGTGAATACAATGGTGCAAAACCAAACAGTAATAAAGTCAAAAAAATTAAATTGTCTAAAATAATTCAACGCATTGGGTGAATTGGAATGGACATAATCTAATTAGCCAAACCAGATTTGATAATACCTAAAAATGCATGTCAAAAATATTGGAAATGTCTTGAAGTGCAAATGATAATTATTGGCAAAATATGCTGGCTTCAAGATGTGATTTTCGTCCAGCCATGATGGAATGAGGGTCAGATACACCAAGCAGATTAATCCCAGTTCCATTTTTCAACCTTATAATTTAGTCTCTGAAATGGCATTTGAAACCCTTGAGCTGGGCACTGTTGCAATCTATATACGCAGATGTCCTCTTAATGCTGGGAGCTGCTGGAATAACTCCTGCTGACGCCTTTGGTTACAGTGGAAATAGCTTTGTTTTTGGAGAAATTTTAAAGTAGTAGCAACCGGACTCATGACATGTTTGGGGATTATTATAGCTCCTTTGTTCCGTCCTGATTTCTGCCTCTGGGCTTAGTGCCTGATTTAAGGTTTGGCAGATAGGTTTGACACTACAAACATGATCAATGCCTTGTTTGGCCTATTACAATTGCATTTGGATTTAATGCACTTCTTATAACATGAACAGTACATAATTTATGTTTTGATTGAGCAACCTATCTGCCACACTGTGAGACAAGCCTTTTGTCTTTTTCAACAATCTCAAATATCCTCTAGTTGGAAAAACCTGTAGTTATATCTGTGAAAGACTTTCTAAATATCGAGCAATGCTTCAAAGAGGTCTGCAGAAACTCTAAACATTTTGGAGGTCCAAAAACATTCTCAGTCACAACTTTGCATACTTTCAGGAGCATCTCCTCTTGGTCACTTCTGAGGCTAACAGGAACTGAGGGACAGCACTTAGAATGCAGCACCCACTCCAGCAGAGGTTCACTGCATGATTCAGTTCAGGCCCAGTTGTGACAAGTCACCTAGACAGATCAGGAAAAAGACTCTTGCCACATGGTTTGTCCTTGTAGCCAAAGATAATGCTTGGGGTCTTTGAGCCCCTACATTCCAGGCTTTTTAAAAAACTATAGCTCTTATGCATTACAATAAATATGTCATATTTCATTTTGTTTACCACATACTGCATTGGTATTTTACATCAGTATTACATTAATATGTCAAAGTAACAGAGAAGAAAATGAACACACCTAATACAAAACATTATTTATCTGCTATATAGTTGTGAAAATTAGTGGATGGACAAGCATAAAAGACTCCAAAAAAATGTACTTTATTATCTATAGTGAAGTTTAAATAGCACTTGCTACACTCATATTCAGATAGATGTGCACTTGTTCCTATCAAGCCCAATTGTGTCTGAATCAATTTAATTGTAAAGTATAGTTTGGTTGCTCCTAAATGAGAATTGTAATTTTGATACATCTTGCTATCATGTAATGTAGCATTTCTGTTGTTTTCACACATTTTGAGTTTAATTTTTTTAAGTTCTAATGATTGTAAATGATATATCTAATATTTAACATCACTTTCTTCTCTCTTTCAGACAACACCAGTAAGTTTACCTTTTAATTCAGTGTCTGAAATTGTACATATTGAACTTTTGAGTGACTCCTAAGAGATTTCTAAATGAGAGTGGTATTTCAATATTTTTTGTTAACATATAAATTACATGAATAATTCTGCATTTTCTAAAGTTTGACTTATTTGTTTATTTTCATGATGATAATCTATGTCTAAATGTTTACATCTCTTTCTTATTGCTCCTCTAGGCAGCAGAAGTAAGTCTAATGTTTTTTTACCTAGTCTATGAAATTGGATATTTTTCCAAATTGAGTGAATTTTTGTATTTTTGTGGAACCTTATTTTCTCTATATGGTCTTTGAATTGTGATGGGTTGTATACATCATCTCTTGAGAACTATCATAAAATCATATTTTTGGATTTCATTCTGTCAACCAGAAACTGAAAAGACAACAATTTGTGTCAAAATATTAGACGCAGTACATTTGGTTGATCCCAATCAAGTGAGTTATTATTTTGAGTAGGCTGTTAATCTATGAAAATAATATTAACTCTAACTTGTCAGGGTGAACGCTAAAGTGGCTAAATAATTTTGAGCCTCAACCCCTGATAAATATGATATAGAGAAGACAGTCTCAACTTACAAGAACTGTGAATACAATGGTGCAATACCAAACAGTAATAAAGTCAAAACAATAAAATTGTCTAAAATAATTCAACGCATTGGATGAATTGGAATGGACATAATCTAATTAGCCAAACCAGATTTGATAATACCTAAAAATACATGTCAAAAATATTGGAAATATCTTGAAGTGCAAATGATAAGTATTGGCAACATATGCTGGCTTCAAGATGTGATTTTCGTCCAGCCATGATAGAATGAGGGTCAGATACACCAAGCAGATTAATCCCAGTTACATTTTTCAACCTTATAATGTAGTCTCTGAAATGGCATTTGAAACCCTTGAGCTGGGCACTGTTGCAATCTGTATACGCAGATGTCCTCTTAATGCTGGGAGCTGCTGGAATAACTCCTGCTGACGCCTTTGGTTACAGTGGAAAAAGCTTTGTTTTTGGAAAGATTTAAAAGTAGTAGCAACCGGACTCATGACATGTTTGGGGATTATTATAGCTCCTTTGTTCCGTCCTGATTTCTGCCTCTGGGCTTAGTGCCTGATTTAAGGTTTGGCAGATGGGTTTGACACTGCAAACATGATCAATGCCTTGTTTGGCCTATTACAATTGCATTTGGATTTAATGAACTTCTTATAACATGAACAGTACATAATTTATGTTTTGATTGAGCAACCTATCTGCCACACTGTGAGACAAGCCTTTTGTCTTTTTTAACAATCTCAAATATCCTCTAGTTGGAAAAACCTGTAGTTATATCTGTGAAAGACTTTCTAAATATCGAGCAATGCTTCAAAGAGGTCTGCAGAAACTCTAAACATTTTGGAGGTCCAAAAATATTCTCAGTCACAACTTTGCATACTTTCAGGAGCATCTCCTCTTGGTCACTTCTGAGGCTAACAGGAACTTAGGGACAGCACTTAGAATGCAGCACCCACTCCAGCAGAGGTTCACAGCATGATTCAGTTCAGGCCCAGTTGTGACAAGTCACCTAGACAGATCAGGAAAAAGACTCTTGCCACATGTTTTGTCCTTGTAGCCAAAGATAATGCTTGGGGTCTTTGAGCCCCTACATTCCAGGATTTTAAAAAACTATAGCTCTGATGCATTACAATAAATATGTCATATTTCATTTTGTTTACCACATACTTCATTGGTATTTTACATCAGTATTACATTAATATTTCAAAGTAACAGAGAAGAAAATGAACACACCTAATACAAAACATCATTTATCTGCTATATAGTTGTGAAAATTAGTGGAAGGACAAGCATAAAAGACTCCAAACAAATGTACTTTATTATCTATAGTGAAGTTTAAATAGCACTTGCTACACTCATATTCAGATAGATGTGCACTTGTTCCTATCAAGCCCAATTGTGTCTGAATCAATTCAATTGTAAAGTATAGTTTGGTTGCTCCTAAATGAGAATTGTAATTTTGATATATCTTGCTATCATGTAAAGTAGCATTTCTGTTGTTTTCACACATTTTGAGTTTAATTTTTTTACTAATGATTGTAAATGATATATCTAATATTTAACATCACTTTCTTCTCTCTTTCAGACAACACCAGTAAGTTTACCTTTTAATTCAGTGTCTGAAATTGTACATATTGAACTTTTGAGTGACTCCTAAGAGATTTCTAAATGAGAGTGGTATTTCAATATTTTTTGTTAACATATAAACTACATGAATATTTCTGCATTTTCTAAAGTTTGACTTATTTGTTTATTTTCATGATGATAATCTATGTCTAAATGTTTACATCTCTTTCTTATTGCTCCTCTAGGCAGCAGAAGTAAGTCTAATGTTTTTTCACCTAGTCTAAGAAATTGGACATTTTTCCTAATTGAGTGAATTGTTGTATTTTTGTGGAACCTTATTTTCTCTATATGGTCTTTGAATTGTGATGGGTTGTATACATCATCTCTTGAGAACTATCATAAAATCATATTTTTGGATTTCATTCTGTCAACCAGAAACTGAAAAGACAAAAATTTCTGTCAAAATATTAGACGCAGTACATTTGGTTGATCCCAATCAAGTGAGTTATTATTTTGAGTAGGCTGTTAATCTATGAAAATAATATTAACTCTAACTTGTCAGGGTGAACGCTAAAGTGGCTAAATAATTTTGAGCCTAAACCCCTGATAAATATGATACAGAGAAGACAGTCTCAACTTACAAGAACTGTGAATACAATGGTGCAAAACCAAACAGTAATAAAGTCAAAAAAATTAAATTGTCTAAAATAATTCAACGCATTGGGTGAATTGGAATGGACATAATCTAATTAGCCAAACCAGATTTGATAATACCTAAAAATGCATGTCAAAAATATTGGAAATGTCTTGAAGTGCAAATGATAATTATTGGCAAAATATGCTGGCTTCAAGATGTGATTTTCGTCCAGCCATGATGGAATGAGGGTCAGATACACCAAGCAGATTAATCCCAGTTCCATTTTTCAACCTTATAATTTAGTCTCTGAAATGGCATTTGAAACCCTTGAGCTGGGCACTGTTGCAATCTATATACGCAGATGTCCTCTTAATGCTGGGAGCTGCTGGAATAACTCCTGCTGACGCCTTTGGTTACAGTGGAAATAGCTTTGTTTTTGGAGAAATTTTAAAGTAGTAGCAACCGGACTCATGACATATTTGGGGATTATTATAGCTCCTTTGTTCCGTCCTGATTTCTGCCTCTGGGCTTAGTGCCTGATTTAAGGTTTGGCAGATAGGTTTGACACTACAAACATGATCAATGCCTTGTTTGGCCTATTACAATTGCATTTGGATTTAATGCACTTCTTATAACATGAACAGTACATAATTTATGTTTTGATTGAGCAACCAATCTGCCACACTGTGAGACAAGCCTTTTGTCTTTTTCAACAATCTCAAATATCCTCTAGTTGGAAAAACCTGTAGTTATATCTGTGAAAGACTTTCTAAATATCGAGCAATGCTTCAAAGAGGTCTGCAGAAACTCTAAACATTTTGGAGGTCCAAAAATATTCTCAGTCACAACTTTGCATACTTTCAGGAGCATCTCCTCTTGGTCACTTCTGAGGCTAACAGGAACTGAGGGACAGCACTTAGAATGCAGCACCCACTCCAGCAGAGGTTCACAGCATGATTCAGTTCAGGCCCAGTTGTGACAAGTCACCTAGACAGATCAGGAAAAAGACTCTTGCCACATGTTTTGTCCTTGTAGCCAAAGATAATGCTTGGGGTCTTTGAGCCCCTACATTCCAGGCTTTTAAAAAAACTATAGCTCTGATGCATTACAATAAATATGTCATATTTCATTTTGTTTACCACATACTTCATTGGTATTTTACATCAGTATTACATTAATATTGCAAAGTAACAGAGAAGAAAATGAACACACCTAATACAAATCATTATTTATCTGCTATATAGTTGTGAAAATTAGTGGATGGACAAGCATAAAAGACTCCAAACAAATGTACTTTATTATCTATAGTGAAGTTTAAATAGCACTTGCTACACTCATATTCAGATAGATGTGCACTTGTTCCTATCAAGCCCAATTGTGTCTGAATCAATTCAATTGTAAAGTATAGTTTGGTTGCTCCTAAATGAGAATTGTAATTTTGATACATCTTGCTATCATGTAATGTAGCATTTCTGTTGTTTTCACACATTTTGAGTTTAATTTTTTTAAGTTCTAATGATTGTAAATGATATATCTAATATTTAACATCACTTTCTTCTCTCTTTCAGACAACACCAGTAAGTTTACCTTTTAATTCAGTGTCTGAAATTGTACATATTGAACTTTTGAGTGACTCCTAAGAGATTTCTAAATGAGAGTGGTATTTCAATATTTTTTGTTAACATATAAATTACATGAATAATTCTGCATTTTCTAAAGTTTGACTTATTTGTTTATTTTCATGATGATAATCTATGTCTAAATGTTTACATCTCTTTCGTATTGCTCCTCTAGGCAGCAGAAGTAAGTCTAATGTTTTTTTACCTAGTCTATGAAATTGGATATTTTTCCAAATTGAGTGAATTTTTGTATTTTTGTGGAACCTTATTTTCTCTATATGGTCTTTGAATTGTGATGGGTTGTATACATCATCTCTTGAGAACTATCATAAAATCATATTTTTGGATTTCATTCTGTCAACCAGAAACTGAAAAGACAACAATTTGTGTCAAAATATTAGACGCAGTACATTTGGTTGATCCCAATCAAGTGAGTTATTATTTTGAGTAGGCTGTTAATCTATGAAAATAATATTAACTCTAACTTGTCAGGGTGCACGCTAAAGTGGCTAAATAATTTTGAGCCTCAACCCCTGATAAATATGATACAGAGAAGACAGTCTCAACTTACAAGAACTGTGAATACAATGGTGCAATACCAAACAGTAATAAAGTCAAAACAATAAAATTGTCTAAAATAATTCAACGCATTGGGTGAATTGGAATGGACATAATCTAATTAGCCAAACCAGATTTGATAATACCTAAAAATACATGTCAAAAATATTGGAAATGTCTTGAAGTGCAAATGATAAGTATTGGCAACATATGCTGGCTTCAAGATGTGATTTTCGTCCAGCCATGATAGAATGAGGGTCAGATACACCAAGCAGATTAATCCCAGTTACATTTTTCAACCTTATAATTTAGTCTCTGAAATGGCATTTGAAACCCTTGAGCTGGGCACTGTTGCAATCTGTATACGCAGATGTCCTCTTAATGCTGGGAGCTGCTGGAATAACTCCTGCTGACGCCTTTGGTTACAGTGGAAAAAGCTTTGTTTTTGGAAAGATTTAAAAGTAGTAGCAACCGGACTCGTGACATGTTTGGGGATTATTATAGCTCCTTTGTTCCGTCCTGATTTCTGCCTCTGGGCTTAGTGCCTGATTTAAGGTTTGGCAGATAGGTTTGACACTACAAACATGATCAATGCCTTGTTTGGCCTATTACAATTGCATTTGGATTTAATGCACTTCTTATAACATGAACAGTACATAATTTATGTTTTGATTGAGCAACCTATCTGCCACACTGTGAGACAAGCCTTTTGTTTTTTCAACAATCTCAAATATCCTCTAGTTGGAAAAACCTGTAGTTATATCTGTGAAAGACATTCTAAATATCGAACAATGCTTCAAAGAGGTCTGCAGAAACTCTAAACATTTTGGAGGTCCAAAAATATTCTCAGTCACAACTTTGCATACTTTCAGGAGCATCTCCTCTTGGTCACTTCTGAGGCTAACAGGAACTTAGGGACAGCACTTAGAATGCAGCACCCACTCCAGCAGAGGTTCACAGCATGATTCAGTTCAGGCCCAGTTGTGACAAGTCATCTAGACAGATCAGGAAAAACACTCTTGCAACATGTTTTGTCCTTGTAGCCAAAGATAATGCTTGGGGTCTTTGAGCCCCTACATTCCAGGCTTTTTAAAAAACTATAGCTCTGATGCATTACAATAAATATGTCATATTTCATTTTGTTTACCACATACTTCATTGGTATTTTACATCAGTATTATATTAATATTTCAAAGTAACAGAGAAGAAAATGAACACACCTAATACAAAACATTATTTATCTGCTATATAGTTGTGAAAATTAGTGGAAGGACAAGCATAAAAGACTCCAAACAAATGTACTTTATTATCTATAGTGAAGTTTAAATAGCACTTGCTACACTCATATTCAGATAGATGTGCACTTGTTCCTATCAAGCCCAATTGTGTCTGAATCAATTCAATTGTAAAGTATAGTTTGGTTGCTCCTAAATGAGAATTGTAATTTTGATATATCTTGCTATCATGTAAAGTAGCATTTCTGTTGTTTTCACACATTTTGAGTTTAATTTTTTTACTAATGATTGTAAATGATATATCTAATATTTAACATCACTTTCTTCTCTCTTTCAGACAACACCAGTAAGTTTACCTTTTAATTCAGTGTCTGAAATTGTACATATTGAACTTTTGAGTGACTCCTAAGAGATTTCTAAATGAGAGTGGTATTTCAATATTTTTTGTTAACATATAAATTACATGAATATTTCTGCATTTTCTAAAGTTTGACTTATTTGTTTATTTTCATGATGATAATCTATGTCTAAATGTTTACATCTCTTTCTTATTGCTCCTCTAGGCAGCAGAAGTAAGTCTAATGTTTTTTTACCTAGTCTATGAAATTGGAAATTTTTCCTAATTGAGTGAATTTTCGTATTTTTGTGGAACCTTATTTTCTCTATATGGTCTTTGAATTGTGATGGGTTGTATACATCATCTCTTGAGAACTATCATAAAATCATATTTTTGGATTTCATTCTGTCAACCAGAAACTGAAAAGACAAAAATTTGTGTCAAAATATTAGACGCAGTACATTTGGTTGATCCCAATCAAGTGAGTTATTATTTTGAGTAGGCTGTTAATCTATGAAAATAATATTAACTCTAACTTGTCAGGGTGAACGCTAAAGTGGATAAATAATTTTGAGCCTACACCCCTGATAAATATAATACAGAGAAGACAGTCTCAACTTACAAAAACTGTGAATACAATGGTGCAATATTAAACAGTAATAAAGTCAAACCAATAAAATTGTCTAAAATAATTCAACGCATTGGGTGAATTGGAATGGACATAATCTAATTAGCCAAACCAGATTTGATAATACCTAAAAATGCATGTCAAAAATATTGGAAATGTCTTGAAGTGCAAATGATAAGTATTGGCAACATATGCTGGCTTCAAGATGTGATTTTCGTCCAGCCATGATAGAATGAGGGTCAGATACACCAAGCAGATTAATCCCAGTTACATTTTTCAACCTTATAATTTAGTCTCTGAAATGGCATTTGAAACCCTTGAGCTGGGCACTGTTGCAATCTATATACGCAGATGTCCTCTTAATGCTGGGAGCTGCTGGAATAACTCCTACTGACGCCTTTGGTTACAGTGGAAAAAGCTTTGTTTTTGGAGAAATTTAAAAGTAGTAGCAACCAGATTCATGACATGTTTGGGGAATATTATAGCTCCTTTGTTCCGTCCTGATTTCTGCCTCTGGGCTTAGGGCCTGATTTAAGGTTTGGCAGATAGGTTTGACACTACAAACATGATCAATGCCTTGTTTGGCCTATTACAATTGCATTTGGATTTAATGCACTTCTTATAACATGAACAGTACATAATTTATGTTTTGATTGAGCAACCTATCTGCCACACTGTGAGACAAGCCTTTTGTCTTTTTCAACAATCTCAAATATCCTCTAGTTGGAAAAACCTGTAGTTATATCTGTGAAGACTTTCTAAATATCGAGCAATGCTTCAAAGAGGTCTGCAGAAACTCTAAACATTTTGGAGGTCCAAAAATATTCTCAGTCACAACTTTGCATACTTTCAGGAGCATCTCCTCTTGGTCACTTCTGAGGCTAACAGGAACTTAGGTACAGCACTTAGAATGCAGCACCCACTCCAGCAGAGGTTCACAGCATGATCCAGTTCATGCCCAGTTGTGACAAGTCATCTAGACAGATCAGGAAAAAGACTCTTGCAACATGTTTTGTCCTTGTAGCCAAAGATAATGCTTGGGGTCTTTGAGCCCCTACATTCCAGGCTTTTTAAAAAATGATAGCTCTGATGCATTACAATAAATATGTCATATTTCATTTTGTTTACCACATACTTCATTGGTATTTTACATCAGTATTACATTAATATTTCAAAGTAACAGAGAAGAAAATGAACACACCTAATACAAAACATTATTTATCTGCTATATATTTGTGAAAATTAGTGGATGGACAAGCATAAAAGACTCCAAACAAATGTACTTTATTATCTATAGTGAAGTTTAAATAGCACTTGCTACACTCATATTCAGATAGATGTGCACTTGTTCCTATCAAGCCCAATTGTGTCTGAAACTATTCAATTGTAAAGTATAGTTTGGTTGCTCCTAAATGAGAATTGTAATTTTGATATATCTTGCTATCATGTAAAGTAGCATTTCTGTTGTTTTCACACATTTTGAGTTGAATTCTTTTAAGTTCTAATGATTGTAAATTATATATCTAATATTTAACATCACTTTCTTCTCTCTTTCAGACAACACCAGTAAGTTTACCTTTTAATTCAGTGTCTGAAATTGTACATATTGAACTTTTGAGTGACTCCTAAGAGGTTTCTAAATGAGAGTGGTATTTCAATATTTTTTGTTAACATATAAATTACATGAATAATTCTGCATTTTCTAAAGTTTGACTTATTTGTTTATTTTCATGATGATAATCTATGTCTAAATGTTTACATCTCTTTCTTATTGCTCCTCTAGGCAGCAGAAGTAAGTCTAATGTTTTTTTACCTAGTCTATGAAATTGGACATTTTTCCTAATTGAGTGAATTTCTGTATTTTTGTGGAACCTTATTTTCTCTATATGGTCTTTGAATTGTGATGGGTTGTATACATCATCTCTTGAGAACTATCATAAAATCATATTTTTGGACTTCATTCTGTCAACCAGAAACTGAAAAGACAAAAATTTGTGTCAAAATATTAGACGCAGTACATTTGGTTGATCCCAATCAAGTGAGTTATTATTTTGAGTAGGCTGTTAATCTATGAAAATAATATTAACTCTAACTTGTCAGGGTGAACGCTAAAGTGGCTAAATAATTTTGAGCCTAAACCCCTGATAAATATGATACAGAGAAGACAGTCTCAACTCACAAGAACTGTGAATACAATGGTGCAATACCAAACAGTAATAAAGTCAAAACAATAAAATTGTCTAAAATAATTCAACACATTGGGTGAATTGGAATGGACATAATCTAATTAGCCAAACCAGATTTGATAATACCTAAAAATGCATGTAAAAAATATTGGAAATGTCTTGAAGTGCAAATGATAAGTATTGGCAAAATATGCTGGCTTCAAGATGTGATTTTCGTCCAGCCATGATGGAATGAGAGTCAGATACACCAAGCAGATTAATCCCAGTTCCATTTTTCAACCTTATAATTTAGTCTCTGAAATGGCATTTGAAACCCTTGAGCTGGGCACTGTTGCAATCTATATACGAAGATGTCCTCTTAATGCTGGGAGCTGCTGGAATAACTCCTGCTGACGCCTTTGGTTACAGTGGAAATAGCTTTGTTTTTGGAGAAATTTAAAAGTAGTAGCAACCGGACTCATGACATGTTTGGGGATTATTATAGCTCCTTTGTTCCGTCCTGATTTCTGCCTCTGGGCTTAGTGCCTGATTTAAGGTTTGGCAGATAGGTTTGACACTACAAACATGATCAATGCCTTGTTTGGCCTATTACAATTGCATTTGGATTTAATGCACTTCTTATAACATGAACAGTACATAATTTATGTTTTGATTGAGCAACCTATCTGCCACACTGTGAGACAAGCCTTTTGTCTTTTTCAACAATCTAAAATATCCTCTAGTTGGAAAAACCTGTAGTTATATCTGTGAAAGACTTTCTAAATATCGAGCAATGCTTCAAAGAGGTCTGCAGAAACTCTAAACATTTTGGAGGTCCAAAAATATTCTCAGTCACAACTTTGCATACTTTCAGGAGCATCTCCTCTTGGTCACTTCTGAGGCTAACAGGAACTTAGGGACAGCACTTAGAATGCAGCACCCACTCCAGCAGAGGTTCACAGCATGATTCAGTTCAGGCCCAGTTGTGACAAGTCACCTAGACAGATCAGGAAAAAGACTCTTGCCACATGTTTTGTCCTTGTAGCCAAAGATAATGCTTGGGGTCTTTGAGCCCCTACATTCCAGGCTTTTTAAAAAACTATAGCTTTGATGCATTACAATTAACCCCGGGCGTAGCACTACGCTTCGCCCACGTAGTGTACGTAGCGCTGCCTGCTTCGCACTTTCCGAAGTAGGCGAAGCAGGGCAGCGCTACGCACACGCCGAGGGCGAAGCGTAGCTGCTTGCCACCCGCCACCCACCTCCCGCCCGCCCTTCTTTTAAATAATATAAGCATTGAAAAATAAATTAAAATAAGTCGACTTACCCGTAAGCGCGGCGTCTCCGGGGCTCCTTCTTTCTGTTTCTAATTTCTTCTGGCAAATGCGCATGCACGGACACCCGCGCATGCGCATTTCTCGCGAGAAATGCGCATGCGCGGGCGTCCGCGCATGCGCATTTGCCAGAAGAAATTAGAAACAGAAAGAGGGAGCCCCGGAGACGCCGCGCTTACGGGTAAGTCGACTTATTTTAATTTATTTTTCAATGCTTATATTATTTAAAAGAAGGGCGGGCGGGAGGTGGGTGGCACGTAGTGGGGCTACGCGAAGCGCGTAGTGTGCGTAGATTTGGGCACACTACATGCTGCTTCACGTAACCCCACTACGCCCACTACGCCCACCCTTAATTACAATAAATATGTCATATTTCATTTTGTTTACCACATACTTCATTGGTATTTTACATCAGTATTACATTAATATTGCAAAGTAACAGAGAAGAAAATGAACACACCTAATACAAAACATTATTTATCTGCTATATAGTTGTGAAAATTAGTGGATGGACAAGCATAAAAGACTCCAAACAAATGTACTTTATTATCTATAGTGAAGTTTAAATAGCACTTGCTACACTCATATTCAGATAGATGTGCACTTGTTCCTATCAAGCCCAATTGTGTCTGAATCAATTCAATTTTAAAGTATAGTTTGGTTGCTCCTAAATGAGAATTGTAATTTTGATATATCTTGCTATCATGTAAAGTAGCATTTCTGTTGTTTTCACACATTTTGAGTTTAATTTTTT
This sequence comes from Triturus cristatus, assembly GCF_964204655.1. Taxonomy (NCBI): domain Eukaryota; kingdom Metazoa; phylum Chordata; class Amphibia; order Caudata; family Salamandridae; genus Triturus; species Triturus cristatus. The sequence continues at coordinate 1,113,765,662 of NC_140590.1, forward strand.
TAAGTTCTAATGATTGTAAATGATATATCTAATATTTAACATCACTTTCTTCTCTCTTTCAGACAACACCAGTAAGTTTACCTTTTAATTCAGTGTCTGAAATTGTACATATTGAACTTTTGAGTGGCTCCTAAGAAATTTCTAAATGAGAGTGGTATTTCAATATTTTTTGTTAACATATAAATTACATGAATAATTCAGCATTTTCTAAAGTTTGACTTATTTGTTTATTTTCATGATGATAATCTATGTCTAAATGTTTACATCTCTTTCGTATTGCTCCTCTAGGCAGCAGAAGTAAGTCTAATGTTTCTTTACCTAGTCTATGAAATTGGACATTTTTCCTAATTGAGTGAATTTTCGTATTTTTGTGGAACCTTATTTTCTCTATATGGTCTTTGAATTGTGATGGGTTGTATACATCATCTCTTGAGAACTATCATAAAATAATATTTTTGGATTTCATTCTGTCAACCAGAAACTGAAAAGACAAAAATTGCTGTCAAAATATTAGACGCAGTACATTTGGTTGATCCCAATCAAGTGAGTTATTATTTTGAGTAGGCTGTTAATCTATAAAAATAATATTAACTCTAACTTGTCAGGGTGAACACTAAAGTGGCTAAATAATTTTGAGCCTAAACCCCTGATAAATATGATACAGAGAAGACAGTCTCAACTTACAAGAACTGTGAATACAATGGTGCAATACCAAACAGTAATAAAGTCAAAACAATAAAATTGTCTAAAATAATTCAACGCATTGGGTGAATTGGAATGGACATAATCTAATTAGCCAAACCAGATTTGATAATACCTAAAAATGCATGTCAAAAATATTGGAAATGTCTTGAAGAGCAAATGATAAGTATTGGCAAAATATGCTGGCTTCAAGATTTGATTTTCGTCCATCCATGATGGAATGAGGGTCAGATACACCAAGCAGATTAATCCCAGTTCCATTTTTCAACCTTATAATTTAGTCTCTGAAATGGCATTTGAAACCCTTGAGCTGGGCACTGTTGCAATCTATATACGCAGATGTCCTCTTAATGCTGGGAGCTGCTGGAATAACTCCTGCTGACGCCTTTGGTTACAGTGGAAAAAGCTTTGTTTTTGGAGAAATTTAAAAGTAGTAGCAACCAGACTCATGACATGTTTGGGGATTATTATAGCTCCTTTGTTCCGTACTGATTTCTGCCTCTGGGCTTAGTGCCTGATTTAAGGTTTGGCAGATAGGTTTGACACTACAAACATGATCAATGCCTTGTTTGGCCTATTACAATTGCATTTGGATTTAATGCACTTCTTATAACATGAACAGTACATAATTTATGTTTTGATTGAGCAACCTATCTGCCACACTGTGAGACAAGCCTTTTGTCTTTTTCAACAATCTCAAATATCCTCTAGTTGGAAAAACCTGTAGTTATATATGTGAAAGACTTTCTAAATATCGAGCAATGCTTCAAAGAGGTCTGCAGAAACTCTAAACATTTTGGAGGTCCAAAAATATTCTCAGTCACAACTTTGCATACTTTCAGGAGCATCTCCTCTTGGTCACTTCTGAGGCTAACAGGAACTTAGGGACAGCACTTAGAATGCAGCACCCACTCCAGCAGAGGTTCACAGCATGATTCAGTTCAGGCCCAGTTGTGACAAGTCACCTAGACAGATCGGAAAAAGACTCTTGCCACATGGTTTGTCCTTGTAGCCAAAGATAATGCTTGGGGTCTTTGAGCCCCTACATTCCAGGCTTTTTAAAAAACTATAGCTCTTATGCATTACAATAAATATGTCATATTTCATTTTGTTTACCACATACTTCATTGGTATTTTACATCGGTATTACAATAATATGTCAAAGTAACAGAGAAGAAAATGAACACACCTAATACAAAACATTATTTATCTGCTATATAGTTGTGAAAATTAGTGTATGGACAAGCATAAAAGACTCCAAACAAATGTACTTTATTATCTATAGTGAAGTTTAAATAGCACTTGCTACACTCATATTCAGATAGATGTGCACTTGTTCCTATCAAGCCCAATTGTGTCTGAATCAATTTAATTGTAAAGTATAGTTTGGTTGCTCCTAAATGAGAATTGTAATTTTGATATATCTTGCTATCATGTAAAGTAGCAGTTCTGTTGTTTTCACACATTTTGAGTTTAATTTTTTTAAGTTCTAATGATTGTAAATTATATATCTAATATGTAACATCACTTTCTTCTCTCTTTCAGACAACACCAGTAAGTTTACCTTTTAATTCAGTGTCTGAAATTGTACATATTGAACTTTTGAGTGACTCCTAAGAGATTTCTAAATGAGAGTGGTATTTCAATATTTTTTGTTAACATATAAATTACATGAATAATTCTGCATTTTCTAAAGTTTGACTTATTTGTTTATTTTCATGATGATAATCTATGTCTAAATGTTTACATCTCTTTCTTATTGCTCCTCTAGGCAGCAGAAGTAAGTCTAATGTTTTTTCACCTAGTCTAAGAAATTGGACATTTTTCCTAATTGAGTGAATTGTTGTATTTTTGTGGAACCTTATTTTCTCTATATGGTCTTTGAATTGTGATGGGTTGTATACATCATCTCTTGAGAACTATCATAAAATCATATTTTTGGATTTCATTCTGTCAACCAGAAACTGAAAAGACAAAAATTTCTGTCAAAATATTAGACGCAGTACATTTGGTTGATCCCAATCAAGTGAGTTATTATTTTGAGTAGGCTGTTAATCTATGAAAATAATATTAACTCTAACTTGTCAGGGTGAACGCTAAAGTGGCTAAATAATTTTGAGCCTAAACCCCTGATAAATATGATACAGAGAAGACAGTCTCAACTTACAAGAACTGTGAATACAATGGTGCAAAACCAAACAGTAATAAAGTCAAAACAATAACATTGTCTAAAATAATTCAACGCATTGGGTGAATTGGAATGGACATAATCTAATTAGCCAAACCAGATTTGATAATACCTAAAAATGCATGTCAAAAATATTGGAAATGTCTTGAAGTGCAAATGATAAGTATTGGCAAAATATGCTGGCTTCAAGATGTGATTTTCGTCCAGCCATGATGGAATGAGGGTCAGATACACCAAGCAGATTAATCCCAGTTCCATTTTTCAACCTTATAATTTAGTCTCTGAAATGGCATTTGAAACCCTTGAGCTGGGCACTGTTGCAATCTATATACGCAGATGTCCTCTTAATGCTGGGAGCTGCTGGAATAACTCCTGCTGACGCCTTTGGTTACAGTGGAAAAAGCTTTGTTTTTGGAGAAATTTTAAAGTAGTAGCAACCGGACTCATGACATGTTTGGGCATTATTATAGCTCCTTTGTTCCGTCCTGATTTCTGCCTCTGGGCTTAGTGCCTGATTTAAGGTTTGGCAGATAGGTTTGACACTACAAACATGATCAATGCCTTGTTTGGCCTATTACAATTGCATTTGGATTTAATGCACTTCTTATAACATGAACAGTACATCATTTATGTTTTGATTGAGCAACCTATCTGCCACACTGTGAGACAAGCCTTTTGTCTTTTTCAACAATCTCAAATATCCTCTAGTTGGAAAAACCTGTAGTTATATCTGTGAAAGACTTTCTAAATATCGAGCAATGCTTCAAAGAGGTCTGCAGAAACTCTAAACATTTTGGAGGTCCAAAAATATTCTTAGTCACAACTTTGCATACTTTCAGGAGCATCTCCTCTTGGTCACTTCTGAGGCTAACAGGAACTGAGGGATAGCACTTAGAATGCAGCACCCACTCTAGCAGAGGTTCACAGCATGATTCAGTTCAGGCCCAGTTGTGACAAGTCACCTAGACAGATCAGGAAAAAGACTCTTGCCACATGTTTTGTCCTTGTAGCCAAAGATAATGCTTGGGGTCTTTGAGCCCCTACATTCCAGGCTTTTTAAAAAACTATAGCTCTGATGCATTACAATAAATATGTCATATTTCATTTTGTTTACCACATACTTCATTGGTATTTTACATCAGTATTACATTAATATTGCAAAGTAACAGAGAAGAAAATGAACACACCTAATACAAAACATTATTTATCTGCTATATAGTTGTGAAAATTAGTGGATGGACAAGCATAAAAGACTCAAAACAAATGTACTTTATTATCTATAGTGAAGTTTAAATAGCACTTGCTACACTCATATTCAGATAGATGTGCACTTGTTCCTATCAAGCCCAATTGTGTCTGAATCAATTCAATTGTAAAGTATAGTTTGGTTGCTCCTAAATGAGAATTGTAATTTTGATATATCTTGCTATCATGTAAAGTAGCAGTTCTGTTGTTTTCACACATTTTGAGTTTAATTTTTTTAAGTTCTAATGATTGTAAATTATATATCTAATATTTAACATCACTTTCTTCTCTCTTTCAGACAACACCAGTAAGTTTACCTTTTAATTCAGTGTCTGAAATTGTACATAGTGAACTTTTGAGTGACTCCTAAGAGATTTCTAAATGAGAGTGGTATTTCAATGTTTTTTGTTAACATATAAATTACATGAATAATTCTGCATTTTTTAAAGTTTGACTTATTTGTTTATTTTCATGATGATAATCTATGTCTAAATGTTTACATCTCTTTCTTATTGCTCCTCTAGGCAGCAGAAGTAAGTCTAATGTGTTTTTACCTAGTCTATGAAATTGGACATTTTTCCTAATTGAGTGAATTTTTGTATTTTTGTGGAACCTTATTTTCTCTATCTGGTCTTTGAATTGTGATGGGTTGTATACATCATCTCTTGAGAACTATCATAAAAACATATTTTTGGATTTCATTCTGTCAACCAGAAACTGAAAAGACAAAAATTTCTGTCAAAATATTAGACGCAGTACATTTGGTTGATCCCAATCAAGTGAGTTATTATTTTGAGTAGGCTGTTAATCTATGAAAATAATATTAACTCTAACTTGTCAGGGTGGACGCTAAAGTGGCTAAATAATTTTGAGCCTAAACCCCTGATAAATATGATACAAAGAAGACAGTCTCAACTTACAAGAACTGTGAATACAATGGTGCAATACCAAACAGTAATAAAGTCAAAACAATAAAATTGTCTAAAATAATTCAACGCATTGGGTAAATTGGAATGGACATAATCTAATTAGCCAAACCAGATTTGATAATACCTAAAAATGCATGTCAAAAATATTGGAAATGTCTTGAAGAGCAAATGATAAGTATTGGCAAAATATGCTGGCTTCAAGATTTGATTTTTGTCCATCCATGATGGAATGAGGGTCAGATACACCAAGCAGATTAATCCCAGTTCCATTTTTCAACCTTATAATTTAGTCTCTGAAATGGCATTTGAAACCCTTGAGCTGGGCACTGTTGCAATCTATATACGCAGATGTCCTCTTAATGCTGTGAGCTGCTGGAATAACTCCTGCTGACGCCTTTGGTTACAGTGGAAAAAGCTTTGTTTTTGGAGAAATTTAAAAGTAGTAGCAACCAGACTCATGACATGTTTGGGGATTATTATAGCTCCTTTGTTCTGTCCTGATTTCTGCCTCTGGGCTTGGTGCCTGATTTAAGGTTTGGCAGATAGGTTTGACACTACAAACATGATCAATGCCTTGTTTGGCCTATTACAATTGCATTTGGATTTAATGCACTTCTTATAACATGAACAGTACATAATTTATGTTTTGATTGAGCAACCTATCTGCCACACTGTGAGACAAGCCTTTTGTCTTTTTCAACAATCTCAAATATCCTCTAGTTGGAAAAACCTGTAGTTATATATGTGAAAGACTTTCTAAATATCGAGCAATGCTTCAAAGAGGTCTGCAGAAACTCTAAACATTTTGGAGGTCCAAAAATATTCTCAGTCACAACTTTGCATACTTTCAGGAGCATCTCCTCTAGGTCACTTCTGAGGCTAACAGGAACTTAGGGACAGCACTTAGAATGCAGCACCCACTCCAGCAGAGGTTCACAGCATGATTCAGTTCAGGCCCAGTTGTGACAAGTCACCTAGACAGATCAGGAAAAAGACTCTTGCCACATGGTTGTCCTTGTAGCCAAAGATAATGCTTGGGGTCTTTGAGCCCCTACATTCCAGGCTTTTTAAAAAACTATAGCTCTTATGCATTACAGTAAATATGTCATATTTCATTTTGTTTACCACATACTTCATTGGTATTTTACATCAGTATTACATTAATATGTCAAAGTAACAGAGAAGAAAATGAACACACCTAAGACAAAACATTATTTATCTGCTATATAGTTGTGAAAATTAGTGGATGGACAAGCATAAAAGACTCCAAACAAATGTACTTTATTATCTATAGTGAAGTTTAAATAGCACTTGCTACACTCATATTCAGATAGATGTGCACTTGTTCCTATCAAGCCCAATTGTGTCTGAATCAATTCAATTGTAAAGTATAGTTTGGTTGCTCCTATATGAGAATTGTAATTTTGATATATCTTGCTATCATGTAAAGTAGCAGTTCTGTTGTTTTAACACATTTTGAGTTTAATTTTTTTAAGTTCTAATGATTGTAAATTATATATCTAATATTTAACATCACTTTCTTCTCTCTTTCAGACAACACCAGTAAGTTTACCTTTTAATTCAGTGTCTGAAATTGTACATATTGAACTTTTGAGTGACTCCTAAGAGATTTCTAAATGAGAGTGGTATTTCAATATTTTTTGTTAACATATAAATTACATGAATAATTCTGCATTTTCTAAAGTTTGACTTATTTGTTTATTTTCATGATGATAATCTATGTCTAAATGTTTACATCTCTTTCTTATTGCTCCTCTAGGCAGCAGAAGTAAGTCTAATGTATTTTCACCTAGTCTAAGAAATTGGACATTTTTCCTAATTGAGTGAATTGTTGTATTTTTGTGGAACCTTATTTTCTCTATATGGTCTTTGAATTGTGATGGGTTGTATACATCATCTCTTGAGAACTATCATAAAATCATATTTTTGGATTTCATTCTGTCAACCAGAAACTGAAAAGACAAAAATTTCTGTCAAAATATTAGACGCAGTACATTTGGTTGATCCCAATCAAGTGAGTTATTATTTTGAGTAGGCTGTTAATCTATGAAAATATTATTAACTCTAACTTGTCAGGGTGAACGCTAAAGTGGCTAAATAATTTTGAGCCTAAACCCCTGATAAATATGATACAGAGAAGACAGTCTCAACTTACAAGAACTGTGAATACAATGGTGCAAAACCAAACAGTAATAAAGTCAAAACAATAACATTGTCTAAAATAATTCAACGCATTGGGTGAATTGGAATGGACATAATCTAATTAGCCAAACCAGATTTGATAATACCTAAAAATGCATGTCAAAAATATTGGAAATGTCTTGAAGTGCAAATGATAAGTATTGGCAAAATATGCTGGCTTCAAGATGTGATTTTCGTCCAGCCATGATGGAATGAGGGTCAGATACACCAAGCAGATTAATCCCAGTTCCATTTTTCAACCTTATAATTTAGTCTCTGAAATGGCATTTGAAACCCTTGAGCTGGGCACTGTTGCAATCTATATACGCAGATGTCCTCTTAATGCTGGGAGCTGCTGGAATAACTCCTGCTGACGCCTTTGGTTACAGTGGAAAAAGCTTTGTTTTTGGAGAAATTTTAAAGTAGTAGCAACCGGACTCATTACATGTTTGGGGATTATTATAGCTCCTTTGTTCCGTCCTGATTTCTGCCTCTGGGCTTAGTGCCTGATTTAAGGTTTGGCAGATAGGTTTGACACTACAAACATGATCAATGCCTTGTTTGGCCTATTACAATTGCATTTGGATTTAATGCACTTCTTATAACATGAACAGTTCATCATTTATGTTTTGATTGAGCAACCTATCTGCCACACTGTGAGACAAGCCTTTTGTCTTTTTCAACAATCTCAAATATCCTCTAGTTGGAAAAACCTGTAGTTATATCTGTGAAAGACTTTCTAAATATCGAGAAATGCTTCAAAGAGGTCTGCAGAAACTCTAAACATTTTGGAGGTCCAAAAATATTCTCAGTCACAACTTTGCATACTTTCAGGAGCATCTCCTCTTGGTCACTTCTGAGGCTAACAGGAACTGAGGGATAGCACTTAGAATGCAGCACCCACTCCAGCAGAGGTTCACAGCATGATGCAGTTCAGGCCCAGTTGTGACAAGTCACCTAGACAGATCAGGAAAAAGACTCTTGCCACATGTTTTGTCCTTGTAGCCAAAGATAATGCTTGGGGTCTTTGAGCCCCTACATTCCAGGCTTTTTAAAAAACTATAGCTCTGATGCATTACAATAAATATGTCATATTTCATTTTGTTTACCACATACTTCATTGGTATTTTACATCAGTATTACATTAATATTGCAAAGTAACAGAGAAGAAAATGAACACACCTAATACAAAACATTATTTATCTGCTATATAGTTGTGAAAATTAGTGGATGGACAAGCATAAAAGACTCAAAACAAATGTACTTTATTATCTATAGTGAAGTTTAAATAGCACTTGTACACTCATATTCAGATAGATGTGCACTTGTTCCTATCAAGCCCAATTGTGTCTGAATCAATTCAATTGTAAAGTATAGTTTGGTTGCTCCTAAATGAGAATTGTAATTTTGATATATCTTGCTATCATGTAAAGTAGCAGTTCTGTTGTTTTCACACATTTTGAGTTTAATTTTTTTAAGTTCTAATGATTGTAAATTATATATCTAATATTTAACATCACTTTCTTCTCTCTTTCAGACAACACCAGTAAGTTTACCTTTTAATTCAGTGTCTGAAATTGTACATAGTGAACTTTTGAGTGACTCCTAAGAGATTTCTAAATGAGAGTGGTATTTCAATATTTTTTGTTAACATATAAATTACATGAATAATTCTGCATTTTTTAAAGTTTGACTTATTTGTTTATTTTCATGATGATAATCTATGTCTAAATGTTTACATCTCTTTCTTATTGCTCCTCTAGGCAGCAGAAGTAAGTCTAATGTGTTTTTACCTAGTCTATAAAATTGGACATTTTTCCTAATTGAGTGAATTTTTGTATTTTTGTGGAACCTTATTTTCTCTATCTGGTCTTTGAATTGTGATGGGTTGTATACATCATCTCTTGAGAACTATCATAAAAACATATTTTTGGATTTCATTCTGTCAACCAGAAACTGAAAAGACAAAAATTTCTGTCAAAATATTAGACGCAGTACATTTGGTTGATCCCAATCAAGTGAGTTATTATTTTGAGTAGGCTGTTAATCTATGAAAATAATATTAACTCTAACTTGTCAGGGTGGACGCTAAAGTGGCTAAATAATTTTGAGCCTAAACCCCTGATAAATATGATACAGAGAAGACAGTCTCAACTTACAAGAACTGTGAATACAATGGTGCAATACCAAACAGTAATAAAGTCAAAACAATAAAATTGTCTAAAATAATTCAACGCATTGGGTAAATTGGAATGGACATAATCTAATTAGCCAAACCAGATTTGATAATACCTAAAAATGCATGTCAAAAATATTGGAAATGTCTTGAAGAGCAAATGATAAGTATTGGCAAAATATGCTGGCTTCAGGATTTGATTTTTGTCCATCCATGATGGAATGAGGGTCAGATACACCAAGCAGATTAATCCCAGTTCCATTTTTCAACCTTATAATTTAGTCTCTGAAATGGCATTTGAAACCCTTGAGCTGGGCACTGTTGCAATCTATATACGCAGATGTCCTCTTAATGCTGGGAGCTGCTGGAATAACTCCTGCTGACGCCTTTGGTTACAGTGGAAAAAGCTTTGTTTTTGGAGAAATTTTAAAGTAGTAGCAACCGGACTCATTACATGTTTGGGGATTATTATAGCTCCTTTGTTCCGTCCTGATTTCTGCCTCTGGGCTTAGTGCCTGATTTAAGGTTTGGCAGATAGGTTTGACACTACAAACATGATCAATGCCTTGTTTGGCCTATTACAATTGCATTTGGATTTAATGCACTTCTTATAACATGAACAGTTCATCATTTATGTTTTGATTGAGCAACCTATCTGCCACACTGTGAGACAAGCCTTTTGTCTTTTTCAACAATCTCAAATATCCTCTAGTTGGAAAAACCTGTAGTTATATCTGTGAAAGACTTTCTAAATATCGAGAAATGCTTCAAAGAGGTCTGCAGAAACTCTAAACATTTTGGAGGTCCAAAAATATTCTCAGTCACAACTTTGCATACTTTCAGGAGCATCTCCTCTTGGTCACTTCTGAGGCTAACAGGAACTGAGGGATAGCACTTAGAATGCAGCACCCACTCCAGCAGAGGTTCACAGCATGATGCAGTTCAGGCCCAGTTGTGACAAGTCACCTAGACAGATCAGGAAAAAGACTCTTGCCACATGTTTTGTCCTTGTAGCCAAAGATAATGCTTGGGGTCTTTGAGCCCCTACATTCCAGGCTTTTTAAAAAACTATAGCTCTGATGCATTACAATAAATATGTCATATTTCATTTTGTTTACCACATACTTCATTGGTATTTTACATCAGTATTACATTAATATTGCAAAGTAACAGAGAAGAAAATGAACACACCTAATACAAAACATTATTTATCTGCTATATAGTTGTGAAAATTAGTGGATGGACAAGCATAAAAGACTCAAAACAAATGTACTTTATTATCTATAGTGAAGTTTAAATAGCACTTGTACACTCATATTCAGATAGATGTGCACTTGTTCCTATCAAGCCCAATTGTGTCTGAATCAATTCAATTGTAAAGTATAGTTTGGTTGCTCCTAAATGAGAATTGTAATTTTGATATATCTTGCTATCATGTAAAGTAGCAGTTCTGTTGTTTTCACACATTTTGAGTTTAATTTTTTTAAGTTCTAATGATTGTAAATTATATATCTAATATTTAACATCACTTTCTTCTCTCTTTCAGACAACACCAGTAAGTTTACCTTTTAATTCAGTGTCTGAAATTGTACATAGTGAACTTTTGAGTGACTCCTAAGAGATTTCTAAATGAGAGTGGTATTTCAATATTTTTTGTTAACATATAAATTACATGAATAATTCTGCATTTTTTAAAGTTTGACTTATTTGTTTATTTTCATGATGATAATCTATGTCTAAATGTTTACATCTCTTTCTTATTGCTCTTCTAGGCAGCAGAAGTAAGTCTAATGTGTTTTTACCTAGTCTATAAAATTGCACATTTTTCCTAATTGAGTGAATTTTTGTATTTTTGTGGAACCTTATTTTCTCTATCTGGTCTTTGAATTGTGATGGGTTGTATACATCATCTCTTGAGAACTATCATAAAAACATATTTTTGGATTTCATTCTGTCAACCAGAAACTGAAAAGACAAAAATTTCTGTCAAAATATTAGACGCAGTACATTTGGTTGATCCCAATCAAGTGAGTTATTATTTTGAGTAGGCTGTTAATCTATGAAAATAATATTAACTCTAACTTGTCAGGGTGGACGCTAAAGTGGCTAAATAATTTTGAGCCTAAACCCCTGATAAATATGATACAGAGAAGACAGTCTCAACTTACAAGAACTGTGAATACAATGGTGCAATACCAAACAGTAATAAAGTCAAAACAATAAAATTGTCTAAAATAATTCAACGCATTGGGTAAATTGGAATGGACATAATCTAATTAGCCAAACCAGATTTGATAATACCTAAAAATGCATGTCAAAAATATTGGAAATGTCTTGAAGAGCAAATGATAAGTATTGGCAAAATATGCTGGCTTCAGGATTTGATTTTTGTCCATCCATGATGGAATGAGGGTCAGATACACCAAGCAGATTAATCCCAGTTCCATTTTTCAACCTTATAATTTAGTCTCTGAAATGGCATTTGAAACCCTTAAGCTGGGCACTGTTGCAATCTATATACGCAGATGTCCTCTTAATGCTGGGAGCTGCTGGAATAACTCCTGCTGACGCCTTTGGTTACAGTGGAAAAAGCTTTGTTTTGGGAGAAATTTAAAAGTAGTAGCAACCAGACTCATGACATGTTTGGGGATTATTATAGCTCCTTTGTTCTGTCCTGATTTCTGCCTCTGGGCTTAGTGCCTGATTTAAGGTTTGGCAGAGAGGTTTGACACTACAAACATGATCAATGCCTTGTTTGGCCTATTACAATTGCATTTGGATTTAATGCACTTCTTATAACATGAACAGTACATAATTTATGTTTTGATTGAGCAACCTATCTGCCACACTGTGAGACAAGCCTTTTGTCTTTTTCAACAATCTCAAATATCCTCTAGTTGGAAAAACCTGTAGTTATATATGTGAAAGACTTTCTAAATATCGAGCAATGCTTCAAAGAGGTCTGCAGAAACTCTAAACATTTTGGAGGTCCAAAAATATTCTCAGTCACAACTTTGCATACTTTCAGGAGCATCTCCTCTAGGTCACTTCTGAGGCTAACAGGAACTTAGGGACAGCACTTAGAATGCAGCACCCACTCCAGCAGAGGTTCACAGCATGATTCAGTTCAGGCCCAGTTGTGACAAGTCACCTAGACAGATCAGGAAAAAGACTCTTGCCACATGGTTTGTCCTTGTAGCCAAAGATAATGCTTGGGGTCTTTGAGCCCCTACTTTCCAGGCTTTTTAAAAAACTATAGCTCTTATGCATTACAGTAAATATGTCATATTTCATTTTGTTTACCACATACTTCATTGGTATTTTACTTCAGTATTACATTAATATGTCAAAGTAACAGAGAAGAAAATGAACACACCTAATACAAAACATTATTTATCTGCTATATAGTTGTGAAAATTAGTGGATGGACAAGCATAAAAGACTCCAAACAAATGTACTTTATTATCTATAGTGAAGTTTAAATAGCACTTGCTACACTCATATTCAGATAGATGTGCACTTGTTCCTATCAAGCCCAATTGTGTCTGAATCAATTCAATTGTAAAGTATAGTTTGGTTGCTCCTATATGAGAATTGTCATTTTGATATATCTTGCTATCATGTAAAGTAGCAGTTCTGTTGTTTTAACACATTTTGAGTTTAATTTTTTTAAGTTCTAATGATTGTAAATTATATATCTAATATTTAACATCACTTTCTTCTCTCTTTCAGACAACACCAGTAAGTTTACCTTTTAATTCAGTGTCTGAAATTGTACATATTGAACTTTTGAGTGACTCCTAAGAGATTTCTAAATGAGAGTGGTATTTCAATATTTTTTGTTAACATATAAATTACATGAATAATTCTGCATTTTCTAAAGTTTGACTTATTTGTTTATTTTCATGATGATAATCTATGTCTAAATGTTTACATCTCTTTCTTATTGCTCCTCTAGGCAGCAGAAGTAAGTCTAATGTATTTTCACCTAGTCTAAGAAATTGGACATTTTTCCTAATTGAGTGAATTGTTGTATTTTTGTGGAACCTTATTTTCTCTATATGGTCTTTGAATTGTGATGGGTTGTATACATCATCTCTTGAGAACTATCATAAAATCATATTTTTGGATTTCATTCTGTCAACCAGAAACTGAAAAGTCAAAAATTTCTGTCAAAATATTAGACGCAGTACATTTGGTTGATCCCAATCAAGTGAGTTATTATTTTGAGTAGGCTGTTAATCTATGAAAATAATATTAACTCTAACTTGTCAGGGTGAACGCTAAAGTGGCTAAATAATTTTGAGCCTAAACCCCTGATAAATATGATACAGAGAAGACAGTCTCAACTTACAAGAACTGTGAATACAATGGTGCAAAACCAAACAGTAATAAAGTCAAAAAAATAAAATTGTCTAAAATAATTCAACGCATTGGGTGAATTGGAATGGACATAATCTAATTAGCCAAACCAGATTTGATAATACCTAAAAATGCATGTCAAAAATATTGGAAATGTCTTGAAGTGCAAATGATAAGTATTGGCAAAATATGCTGGCTTCAAGATGTGATTTTCGTCCAGCCATGATGGAATGAGGGTCAGATACACCAAGCAGATTAATCCCAGTTCCATTTTTCAACCTTATAATTTAGTCTCTGAAATGGCATTTGAAACCCTTGAGCTGGGCACTGTTGCAATCTATATACGCAGATGTCCTCTTAATGCTGGGAGCTGCTGGAATAACTCCTGCTGACGCCTTTGGTTACAGTGGAAATAGCTTTGTTTTTGGAGAAATTCTAAAGTAGTAGCAACCGGACTCATGACATGTTTGGGGATTATTATAGCTCCTTTGTTCCGTCCTGATTTCTGCCTCTGGGCTTAGTGCCTGATTTAAGGTTTGGCAGATAGGTTTGACACTACAAACATGATCAATGCCTTGTTTGGCCTATTACAATTGCATTTGGATTTAATGCACTTCTTATAACATGAACAGTACATAATTTATGTTTTGATTGAGCAACCTATCTGCCACACTGTGAGACAAGCCTTTTGTCTTTTTCAACAATCTCAAATATCCTCTAGTTGGAAAAACCTGTAGTTATATCTGTGAAAGACTTTCTAAATATCGAGCAATGCTTCAAAGAGGTCTGCAGAAACTCTAAACATTTTGGAGGTCCAAAAATATTCTCAGTCACAACTTTGCATACTTTCAGGAGCATCTCCTCTTGGTCACTTCTGAGGCTAACATGAACTGAGGGACAGCACTTAGAATGCAGCACCCACTCCAGCAGAGGTTCACTGCATGATTCAGTTCAGGCCCAGTTGTGACAAGTCACCTAGACAGATCAGGAAAAAGACTCTTGCCACATGGTTTGTCCTTGTAGCCAAAGATAATGCTTGGGGTCTTTGAGCCCCTACATTCCAGGCTTTTTAAAAAACTATAGCTCTTATGCATTACAATAAATATGTCATATTTCATTTTGTTTACCACATACTTCATTGGTATTTTACATCAGTATTACATTAATATGTCAAAGTAACAGAGAAGAAAATGAACACACCTAATACAAAACATTATTTATCTGCTATATAGTTGTGAAAATTAGTGGATGGACAAGCATAAAAGACTCCAAACAAATGTACTTTATTATCTATAGTGAAGTTTAAATAGCACTTGCTACACTCATATTCAGATAGATGTGCACTTGTTCCTATCAAGACCAATTGTGTCTGAATCAATTTAATTGTAAAGTATAGTTTGGTTGCTCCTAAATGAGAATTGTAATTTTGATACATCTTGCTATCATGTAATGTAGCATTTCTGTTGTTTTCACACATTTTGAGTTTAATTTTTTTAAGTTCTAATGATTGTAAATGATATATCTAATATTTAACATCACTTTCTTCTCTCTTTCAGACAACACCAGTAAGTTTACCTTTTAATTCAGTGTCTGAAATTGTACATATTGAACTTTTGAGTGACTCCTAAGAGATTTCTAAATGAGAGTGGTATTTTAATATTTTTTGTTAACATATAAATTACATGAATAATTCTGCATTTTCTAAAGTTTGACTTATTTGTTTATTTTCATGATGATAATCTATGTCTAAATGTTTACATCTCTTTCGTATTGCTCCTCTAGGCAGCAGAAGTAAGTCTAATGTTTTTTTACCTAGTCTATGAAATTGGATATTTTTCCAAATTGAGTGAATTTTTGTATTTTTGTGGAACCTTATTTTCTCTATAATGTCTTTGAATTGTGATGGGTTGTATACATCATCTCTTGAGAACTATCATAAAATCATATTTTTGGATTTCATTCTGTCAACCAGAAACTGAAAAGACAACAATTTGTGTCAAAATATTAGACGCAGTACATTTGGTTGATCCCAATCAAGTGAGTTATTATTTTGAGTAGGCTGTTAATCTATGAAAATAATATTAACTCTAACTTGTCAGGGTGAACGCTAAAGTGGCTAAATAATTTTGAGCCTCAACCCCTGATAAATATGATACAGAGAAGACAGTCTCAACTTACAAGAACTGTGAATACAATGGTGCAATACCAAACAGTAATAAAGTCAAAACAATAAAATCGTCTAAAATAATTCAACGCATTGGGTGAATTGGAATGGACATAATCTAATTAGCCAAACCAGATTTGATAATACCTAAAAATACATGTCAAAAATATTGGAAATGTCTTGAAGTGCAAATGATAAGTATTGGCAACATATGCTGGCTTCAAGATGTGATTTTCGTCCAGCCATGATAGAATGAGGGTCAGATACACCAAGCAGATTAATCCCAGTTACATTTTTCAACCTTATAATTTAGTCTCTGAAATGGCATTTGAAACCCTTGAGCTGGGCACTGTTGCAATCTGTATACGCAGATGTCCTCTTAATGCTGGTAGCTGCTGGAATAACTCCTGCTGACGCCTTTGGTTACAGTGGAAAAAGCTTTGTTTTTGGAAAGATTTAAAAGTAGTAGCAACCGGACTCATGACATGTTTGGGGATTATTATAGCTCCTTTGTTCCGTCCTGATTTCTGCCTCTGGGCTTAGTGCCTGATTTAAGGTTTGGCAGATAGGTTTGACACTACAAACATGATCAATGCCTTGTTTGGCCTATTACAATTGCATTTGGATTTAATGCACTTCTTATAACATGAACAGTACATAATTTATGTTTTGATTGAGCAACCTATCTGCCACACTGTGAGACAAGCCTTTTGTCTTTTTCAACAATCTCAAATATCCTCTAGTTGGAAAAACCTGTAGTTATATCTGTGAAAGACTTTCTAAATATTGAGCAATGCTTCAAAGAGGTCTGCAGAAACTCTAAACATTTTGGAGGTCCAAAAATATTCTCAGTCACAACTTTGCATACTTTCAGGAGCATCTCCTCTTGGTCACTTCTGAGGCTAACAGGAACTTAGGGACAGCACTTAGAATGCAGCACCCACTCCAGCAGAGGTTCACAGCATGATTCAGTTCAGGCCCAGTTGTGACAAGTCACCTAGACAGATCAGGAAAAAGACTCTTGCCACATGTGTTGTCCTTGTAGCCAAAGATAATGCTTGGGGTCTTTGAGCCCCTACATTCCATGATTTTAAAAAACTATAGCTCTGATGCATTACAATAAATATGTCATATTTCATTTTGTTTACCACATACTTCATTGGTATTTTACATCAGTATTACATTAATATTTCAAAGTAACAGAGAAGAAAATGAACACACCTAATACAAAACATTATTTATCTGCTATATAGTTGTGAAAATTAGTGGAAGGACAAGCATAAAAGACTCCAAACAAATGTACTTTATTATCTATAGTGAAGTTTAAATAGCACTTGCTACACTCATATTCAGATAGATGTGCACTTGTTCCTATCAAGCCCAATTGTGTCTGAATCAATTCAATTGTAAAGTATAGTTTGGTTGCTCCTAAATGAGAATTGTAATTTTGATATATCTTGCTATCATGTAAAGTAGCATTTCTGTTGTTTTCACACATTTTGAGTTTAATTTTTTTACTAATGATTGTAAATGATATATCTAATATTTAACATCACTTTCTTCTCTCTTTCAGACAACACCAGTAAGTTTACCTTTTAATTCAGTGTCTGAAATTGTACATATTGAACTTTTGAGTGACTCCTAAGAGATTTCTAAATGAGAGTGGTATTTCAATATTTTTTGTTAACATATAAATTACATGAATATTTCTGCATTTTCTAAAGTTTGACTTATTTGTTTATTTTCATGATGATAATCTATGTCTAAATGTTTACATCTCTTTCTTATTGCTCCTCTAGGCAGCAGAAGTAAGTCTAATGTTTTTTCACCTAGTCTAAGAAATTGGACATTTTTCCTAATTGAGTGAATTGTTGTATTTTTGTGGAACCTTATTTTCTCTATATGGTCTTTGAATTGTGATGGGTTGTATACATCATCTCTTGAGAACTATCATAAAATCATATTTTTGGATTTCATTCTGTCAACCAGAAACTGAAAAGACACAAATTTCTGTCAAAATATTAGACGCAGTACATTTGGTTGATCCCAATCAAGTGAGTTATTATTTTGAGTAGGCTGTTAATCTATGAAAATAATATTAACTCTAACTTGTCAGGGTGAACGCTAAAGTGGCTAAATAATTTTGAGCCTAAACCCCTGATAAATATGATACAGAGAAGACAGTCTCAACTTACAAGAACTGTGAATACAATGGTGCAAAACCAAACAGTAATAAAGTCAAAAAAATAAAATTGTCTAAAATAATTCAACGCATTGGGTGAATTGGAATGGACATAATCTAATTAGCCAAACCAGATTTGATAATACCTAAAAATGCATGTCAAAAATATTGGAAATGTCTTGAAGTGCAAATGATAAGTATTGGCAAAATATGCTGGCTTCAAGATGTGATTTTCGTCCAGCCATGATGGAATGAGGGTCAGATACACCAAGCAGATTAATCCCAGTTCCATTTTTCAACCTTATAATTTAGTCTCTGAAATGGCATTTGAAACCCTTGAGCTGGGCACTGTTGCAATCTATATACGCAGATGTCCTCTTAATGCTGGGAGCTGCTGGAATAACTCCTGCTGACGCCTTTGGTTACAGTGGAAATAGCTTTGTTTTTGGAGAAATTTTAAAGTAGTAGCAACCGGACTCATGACATGTTTGGGGATTATTATAGCTCCTTTGTTCCGTCCTGATTTCTGCCTCTGGGCTTAGTGCCTGATTTAAGGTTTGGCAGATAGGTTTGACACTACAAACCTGATCAATGCCTTGTTTGGCCTATTACAATTGCATTTGGATTTAATGCACTTCTTATAACATGAACAGTACATAATTTATGTTTTGATTGAGCAACCTATCTGCCACACTGTGAGACAAGCCTTTTGTCTTTTTCAACAATCTCAAATATCCTCTAGTTGGAAAAACCTGTAGTTATATCTGTGAAAGACTTTCTAAATATCGAGCAATGCTTCAAAGAGGTCTGCAGAAACTCTAAACATTTTGGAGGTCCAAAAATATTCTCAGTCACAACTTTGCATACTTTCAGGAGCATCTCCTCTTGGTCACTTCTGAGGCTAACAGGAACTTAGGGACAGCACTTAGAATGCAGCACCCACTCCAGCAGAGGTTCACAGCATGATTCAGTTTAGGCCCAGTTGTGACAAGTCACCTAGACAGATCAGGAAAAAGACTCTTGCCACATGTGTTGTCCTTGTAGCCAAAGATAATGCTTGGGGTCTTTGAGCCCCTACATTCCAGGATTTTAAAAAACTATAGCTCTGATGCATTACAATATATATGTCATATTTCATTTTGTTTACCACATACTTCATTGGTATTTTACATCAGTATTACATTAATATTTCAAAGTAACAGAGAAGAAAATGAACACACCTAATACAAAACATTATTTATCTGCTATATAGTTGTGAAAATTAGTGGAAGGACAAGCATAAAAGACTCCAAACAAATGTACTTTATTATCTATAGTGAAGTTTAAATAGCACTTGCTACACTCATATTCAGATAGATGTGCACTTGTTCCTATCAAGCCCAATTGTGTCTGAATCAATTCAATTGTAAAGTATAGTTTGGTTGCTCCTAAATGAGAATTGTAATTTTGATATATCTTGCTATCATGTAAAGTAGCATTTCTGTTGTTTTCACACATTTTGAGTTTAATTTTTTTACTAATGATTGTAAATGATATATCTAATATTTAACATCACTTTCTTCTCTCTTTCAGACAACACCAGTAAGTTTACCTTTTAATTTAGTGTCTGAAATTGTACATATTGAACTTTTGAGTGACTCCTAAGAGATTTCTAAATGAGAGTGGTATTTCAATATTTTTTGTTAACATATAAATTACATGAATATTTCTGCATTTTCTAAAGTTTGACTTATTTGTTTATTTTCATGATGATAATCTATGTCTAAATGTTTTCATCTCTTTCTTATTGCTCCTCTAGGCAGCAGAAGTAAGTCTAATGTTTTTTCACCTAGTCTAAGAAATTGGACATTTTTCCTAATTGAGTGAATTGTTGTATTTTTGTGGAACCTTATTTTCTCTATATGGTCTTTGAATTGTGATGGGTTGTATACATCATCTCTTGAGAACTATCATAAAATCATATTTTGGGATTTCATTCTGTCAACCAGAAACTGAAAAGACAAAAATTTCTGTCAAAATATTAGACGCAGTACATTTGGTTGATCCCAATCAAGTGAGTTATTATTTTGAGTAGGCTGTTAATCTATGAAAATAATATTAACTCTAACTTGTCAGGGTGAACGCTAAAGTGGCTAAATAATTTTGAGCCTAAACCCCTGATAAATATGATACTGAGAAGACAGTCTCAACTTACAAGAACTGTGAATACAATGGTGCAAAACCAAACAGTAATAAAGTCAAAAAAATAAAATTGTCTAAAATAATTCAACGCATTGGGTGAATTGGAATGGACATGATCTAATTAGCCAAACCAGATTTGATAATACCTAAAAATGCATGTCAAAAATATTGGAAATGTCTTGAAGTGCAAATGATAAGTATTGGCAAAATATGCTGGCTTCAAGATGTGATTTTCGTCCAGCCATGATGGAATCAGGGTCAGATACACCAAGCAGATTAATCCCAGTTCCATTTTTCAACCTTATAATTTAGTCTCTGAAATGGCATTTGAAACCCTTGAGCTGGGCACTGTTGCAATCTATATACGCAGATGTCCTCTTAATGCTGGGAGCTGCTGGAATAACTCCTGCTGACGCCTTTGGTTACAGTGGAAATAGCTTTGTTTTTGGAGAAATTTTAAAGTAGTAGCAACCGGACTCATGACATGTTTGGGGATTATTATAGCTCCTTTGTTCCGTCCTGATTTCTGCCTCTGGGCTTAGTGCCTGATTTAAGGTTTGGCAGATAGGTTTGACACTACAAACATGATCAATGCCTTGTTTGGCCTATTACAATTGCATTTGGATTTAATGCACTTCTTATAACATGAACAGTACATAATTTATGTTTTGATTGAGCAACCTATCTGCCACACTGTGAGACAAGCCTTTGTCTTTTTCAACAATCTCAAATATCCTCTAGTTGGAAAAACCTGTAGTTATATCTGTGAAAGACTTTCTAAATATCGAGCAATGCTTCAAAGAGGTCTGCAGAAACTCTAAACATTTTGGAGGTCCAAAAATATTCTCAGTCACAACTTTGCATACTTTCAGGAGCATCTCCTCTTGGTCACTTCTGAGGCTAACAGGAACTGAGGGACAGCACTTAGAATGCAGCACCCACTCCAGCAGAGGTTCAAAGCATGATTCAGTTCAGGCCCAGTTGTGACAAGTCACCTAGACAGATCAGGAAAAAGACTCTTGCCACATGTTTTGTCCTTGTAGCCAAAGATAATGCTTGGGGTCTTTGAGCCCCTACATTCCAGGCTTTTTAAAAAACTATAGCTCTGATGCATTACAATAAATGTCATATTTCATTTTGTTTACCACATACTTCATTGGTATTTTACATCAGTATTACATTAATATTGCAAAGTAACAGAGAAGAAAATGAACACACCTAATACAAATCATTATTTATCTGCTATATAGTTGTGAAAATTAGTGGATGGACAAGCATAAAAGACTCCAAACAAATGTACTTTATTATCTATAGTGAAGTTTAAATAGCACTTGCTACACTCATATTCAGATAGATGTGCACTTGTTCCTATCAAGCCCAATTGTGTCTGAATCAATTCAATTGTAAAGTATAGTTTGGTTGCTCCTAAATGAGAATTGTAATTTTGATACATCTTGCTATCATGTAATGTAGCATTTCTGTTGTTTTCACACATTTTGAGTTTAATTTTTTTAAGTTCTAATGATTGTAAATGATATATCTAATATTTAACATCACTTTCTTCTCTCTTTCAGACAACACCAGTAAGTTTACCTTCTAATTCAGTGTCTGAAATTGTACATATTGAACTTTTGAGTGACTCCTAAGAGATTTCTAAATGAGAGTGGTATTTCAATATTTTTTGTTAACATATAAATTACATGAATAATTCTGCATTTTCTAAAGTTTGACTTATTTGTTTATTTTCATGATGATAATCTATGTCTAAATGTTTACATCTCTTTCGTATTGCTCCTCTAGGCAGCAGAAGTAAGTCTAATGTTTTTTTACCTAGTCTATGAAATTGGATATTTTTCCAAATTGAGTGAATTTTTGTATTTTTGTGGAACCTTATTTTCTCTATATGGTCTTTGAATTGTGATGGGTTGTATACATCATCTCTTGAGAACTATCATAAAATCATATTTTTGGATTTCATTCTGTCAACCAGAAACTGAAAAGACAACAATTTGTGTCAAAATATTAGACGCAGTACATTTGGTTGATCCCAATCAAGTGAGTTATTATTTTGAGTAGGCTGTTAATCTATGAAAATAATATTAACTCTAACTTGTCAGGGTGAACGCTAAAGTGGCTAAATAATTTTGAGCCTCAACCCCTGATAAATATGATACAGAGAAGACAGTCTCAACTTACAAGAACTGTGAATACAATGGTGCAATACCAAACAGTAATAAAGTCAAAACAATAAAATTGTCTAAAATAATTCAACGCATTGGGTGAATTGGAATGGACATAATCTAATTAGCCAAACCAGATTTGATAATACCAAAAAATACATGTCAAAAATATTGGAAATGTCTTGAAGTGCAAATGATAAGTATTGGCAACATATGCTGGCTTCAAGATGTGATTTTCGTCCAGCCATGATAGAATGAGGGTCAGATACACCAAGCAGATTAATCCCAGTTACATTTTTCAACCTTATAATTTAGTCTCTGAAATGGCATTTGAAACCCTTGAGCTGGGCACTGTTGCAATCTGTATACGCAGATGTCCTCTTAAGGCTGGGAGCTGCTGGAATAACTCCTGCTGACGCCTTTGGTTACAGTGGAAAAAGCTTTGTTTTTGGAACGATTTAAAAGTAGTAGCAACCGGACTCATGACATGTTTGGAGATTATTATAGCTCCTTTGTTCCGTCCTGATTTCTGCCTCTGGGCTTAGTGCCTGATTTAAGGTTTGGCAGATAGGTTTGACACTACAAACATGATCAATGCCTTGTTTGGCCTGTTACAATTGCATTTGGATTTAATGCACTTCTTATAACATGAACAGTACATAATTTATGTTTTGATTGAGCAACCTATCTGCCACACTGTGAGACAAGCCTTTTGTCTTTTTCAACAATATCAAATATCCTCTAGTTGGAAAAACCTGTAGTTATATCTGTGAAAGACTTTCTAAATATCGAGCAATGCTTCAAAGAGGTCTGCAGAAACTCTAAACATTTTGGAGGTCCAAAAATATTCTCAGTCACAACTTTGCATACTTTCAGGAGCATCTCCTCTTGGTCACTTCTGAGGCTAACAGGAACTTAGGGACAGCACTTAGAATGCAGCACCCACTCCAGCAGAGGTTCACAGCATGATTCAGTTTAGGCCCAGTTGTGACAAGTCACCTAGACAGATCAGGAAAAAGACTCTTGCCACATGTGTTGTCCTTGTAGCCAAAGATAATGCGTGGGGTCTTTGAGCCCCTACATTCCAGGATTTTAAAAAACTATAGCTCTGATGCATTACAATAAATATGTCATATTTCATTTTGTTTACCACATACTTCATTGGTATTTTACATCAGTATTACATTAATATTTCAAAGTAACAGAGAAGAAAATGAACACACCTAATACAAAACATTATTTATCTGCTATATAGTTGTGAAAATTAGTGGAAGGACAAGCATAAAAGACTCCAAACAAATGTACTTTATTATCTATAGTGAAGTTTAAATAGCACTTGCTACACTCATATTCAGATAGATGTGCACTTGTTCCTATCAAGCCCAATTGTGTCTGAATCAATTCAATTGTAAAGTATAGTTTGGTTGCTCCTAAATGAGAATTGTAATTTTGATATATCTTGCTATCATGTAAAGTAGCATTTCTGTTGTTTTCACACATTTTGAGTTTAATTTTTTTACTAATGATTGTAAATGATATATCTAATATTTAACATCACTTTCTTCTCTCTTTCAGACAACACCAGTAAGTTTACCTTTTAATTCAGTGTCTGAAATTGTACATATTGAACTTTTGAGTGACTCCTAAGAGATTTCTAAATGAGAGTGGTATTTCAATATTTTTTGTTAACATATAAATTACATGAATATTTCTGCATTTTCTAAAGTTTGACTTATTTGTTTATTTTCATGATGATAATCTATGTCTAAATGTTTACATCTCTTTCTTATTGCTCCTCTAGGCAGCAGAAGTAAGTCTAATGTTTTTTCACCTAGTCTAAGAAATTGGACATTTTTCCTAATTGAGTGAATTGTTGTATTTTTGTGGAACCTTATTTTCTCTATATGGTCTTTGAATTGTGATGGGTTGTATACATCATCTCTTGAGAACTATCATAAAATCATATTTTTGGATTTCATTCTGTCAACAAGAAACTGAAAAGACAAAAATTTCTGTCAAAATATTAGACGCAGTACATTTGGTTGATCCCAATCAAGTGAGTTATTATTTTGAGTAGGCTGTTAATCTATAAAAATAATATTAACTCTAACTTGTCAGGGTGAACGCTAAAGTGGCTAAATAATTTTGAGCCTAAACCCCTGATAAATATGATACTGAGAAGACAGTCTCAACTTACAAGAACTGTGAATACAATGGTGCAAAACCAAACAGTAATAAAGTCAAAAAAATAAAATTGTCTAAAATAATTCAACGCATTGGGAGAATTGGAATGGACATAATCTAATTAGCCAAACCAGATTTGATAATGCCTAAAAATGCATGTCAAAAATATTGGAAATGTCTTGAAGTGCAAATGATAAATATTGGCAAAATATGCTGGCTTCAAGATGTGATTTTCGTCCAGCCATGATGGAATGAGGGTCAGATACACCAAGCAGATTAATCCCAGTTCCATTTTTCAACCTTATAATTTAGTCTCTGAAATGGCATTTGAAACCCTTGAGCTGGGCACTGTTGCAATCTATATACGCAGATGTCCTCTTAATGCTGGGAGCTGCTGGAATAACTCCTGCTGACGCCTTTGGTTACAGTGGAAATAGCTTTGTTTTTGGAGAAATTTTAAAGTAGTAGCAACCGGACTCATTACATGTTTGGGGATTATTATAGCTCCTTTGTTCCGTCCTGATTTCTGCCTCTGGGCTTAGTGCCTGATTTAAGGTTTGGCAGATAGGTTTGACACTACAAACATGATCAATGCCTTGTTTGGCCTATTACAATTGCATTTGGATTTAATGCACTTCTTATAACATGAACAGTACATAATTTATGTTTTGATTGAGCAACCTATCTGCCACACTGTGAGACAAGCCTTTGTCTTTTTCAACAATCTCAAATATCCTCTAGTTGGAAAAACCTGTAGTTATATCTGTGAAAGACTTTCTAAATATCGAGCAATGCTTCAAAGAGGTCTGCAGAAACTCTAAACATTTTGGAGGTCCAAAAATATTCTCAGTCACAACTTTGCATACTTTCAGGAGCATCTCCTCTTGGTCACTTCTGAGGCTAACAGGAACTGAGGGACAGCACTTAGAATGCAGCACCCACTCCAGCAGAGGTTCAAAGCATGATTCAGTTCAGGCCCAGTTGTGACAAGTCACCTAGACAGATCAGGAAAAAGACTCTTGCCACATGTTTTGTCCTTGTAGCCAAAGATAATGCTTGGGGTCTTTGAGCCCCTACATTCCAGGCTTTTTAAAAAACTATAGCTCTGATGCATTACAATAAATATGTCATATTTCATTTTGTTTACCACATACTTCATTGGTATTTTACATCAGTATTACATTAATATTGCAAAGTAACAGAGAAGAAAATGAACACACCTAATACAAATCATTATTTATCTGCTATATAGTTGTGAAAATTAGTGGATGGACAAGCATAAAAGACTCCAAACAAATGTACTTTATTATCTATAGTGAAGTTTAAATAGCACTTGCTACACTCATATTCAGATAGATGTGCACTTGTTCCTATCAAGCCCAATTGTGTCTGAATCAATTCAATTGTAAAGTATAGTTTGGTTGCTCCTAAATGAGAATTGTAATTTTGATACATCTTGCTATCATGTAATGTAGCATTTCTGTTGTTTTCACACATTTTGAGTTTAATTTTTTTAAGTTCTAATGATTGTAAATGATATATCTAATATTTAACATCACTTTCTTCTCTCTTTCAGACAACACCAGTAAGTTTACCTTCTAATTCAGTGTCTGAAATTGTACATATTGAACTTTTGAGTGACTCCTAAGAGATTTCTAAATGAGAGTGGTATTTCAATATTTTTTGTTAACATATAAATTACATGAATAATTCTGCATTTTCTAAAGTTTGACTTATTTGTTTATTTTCATGATGATAATCTATGTCTAAATGTTTACATCTCTTTCGTATTGCTCCTCTAGGCAGCAGAAGTAAGTCTAATGTTTTTTTACCTAGTCTATGAAATTGGATATTTTTCCAAATTGAGTGAATTTTTGTATTTTTGTGGAACCTTATTTTCTCTATATGGTCTTTGAATTGTGATGGGTTGTATACATCATCTCTTGAGAACTATCATAAAATCATATTTTTGGATTTCATTCTGTCAACCAGAAACTGAAAAGACAACAATTTGTGTCAAAATATTAGACGCAGTACATTTGGTTGATCCCAATCAAGTGAGTTATTATTTTGAGTAGGCTGTTAATCTATGAAAATAATATTAACTCTAACTTGTCAGGGTGAACGCTAAAGTGGCTAAATAATTTTGAGCCTCAACCCCTGATAAATATGATACAGAGAAGACAGTCTCAACTTACAAGAACTGTGAATACAATGGTGCAATACCAAACAGTAATAAAGTCAAAACAATAAAATTGTCTAAAATAATTCAACGCATTGGGTGAATTGGAATGGACATAATCTAATTAGCCAAACCAGATTTGATAATACCAAAAAATACATGTCAAAAATATTGGAAATGTCTTGAAGTGCAAATGATAAGTATTGGCAACATATGCTGGCTTCAAGATGTGATTTTCGTCCAGCCATGATAGAATGAGGGTCAGATACACCAAGCAGATTAATCCCAGTTACATTTTTCAACCTTATAATTTAGTCTCTGAAATGGCATTTGAAACCCTTGAGCTGGGCACTGTTGCAATCTGTATACGCAGATGTCCTCTTAATGCTGGGAGCTGCTGGAATAACTCCTGCTGACGCCTTTGGTTACAGTGGAAAAAGCTTTGTTTTTGGAAAGATTTAAAAGTAGTAGCAACCGGTCTCATGACATGTTTGGGGATTATTATAGCTCCTTTGTTCCGTCCTGATTTCTGCCTCTGGGCTTAGTGCCTGATTTAAGGTTTGGCAGATAGGTTTGACACTACAAACATGATCAATGCCTTGTTTGGCCTATTACAATTGCATTTGGATTTAATGCACTTCTTATAACATGAACAGTACATAATTTATGTTTTGATTGAGCAACCTATCTGCCACACTGTGAGACAAGCCTTTTGTCTTTTTCAACAATCTCAAATATCCTCTAGTTGGAAAAACCTGTAGTTATATCTGTGAAAGACTTTCTAAATATCGAGCAATGCTTCAAAGAGGTCTGCAGAAACTCTAAACATTTTGGAGGTCCAAAAATATTCTCAGTCACAACTTTGCATACTTTCAGGAGCATCTCCTCTTGGTCACTTCTGAGGCTAACAGGAACTTAGGGACAGCACTTAGAATGCAGCACCCACTCCAGCAGAGGTTCACAGCATGATTCAGTTTAGGCCCAGTTGTGACAAGTCATCTAGACAGATCAGGAAAAACACTCTTGCAACATGTTTTGTCCTTGTAGCCAAAGATAATGCTTGGGGTCTTTGAGCCCCTACATTCCAGGCTTTTTAAAAAACTATAGCTCTGATGCATTACAATAAATATGTCATATTTCATTTTGTTTACCACATACTTCATTGGTATTTTACATCAGTATTACATTAATATTTCAAAGTAACAGAGAAGAAAATGAACACACCTAATACAAAACATTATTTATCTGCTATATAGTTGTGAAAATTAGTGGAAGGACAAGCATAAATGACTCCAAACAAATGTACTTTATTATCTATAGTGAAGTTTAAATAGCACTTGCTACACTCATATTCAGATAGATGTGCACTTGTTCCTATCAAGCCCAATTGTGTCTGAATCAATTCAATTGTAAAGTATAGTTTGGTTGCTCCTAAATGAGAATTGTCATTTTGATATATCTTGCTATCATGTAAAGTAGCATTTCTGTTGTTTTCACACATTTTGAGTTTAATTTTTTTACTAATGATTGTAAATGATATATCTAATATTTAACATCACTTTCTTCTCTCTTTCAGACAACACCAGTAAGTTTACCTTTTAATTCAGTGTCTGAAATTGTACATATTGAACTTTTGAGTGACTCCTAAGAGATTTCTAAATGAGAGTGGTATTTCAATATTTTTTGTTAACATATAAATTACATGAATATTTCTGCATTTTCTAAAGTTTGACTTATTTGTTTATTTTCATGATGATAATCTATGTCTAAATGTTTACATCTCTTTCTTATTGCTCCTCTAGGCAGCAGAAGTAAGTCTAATGTTTTTTTACCTAGTCTATGAAATTGGAAATTTTTCCTAATTGAGTGAATTTTCGTATTTTTGTGGAACCTTATTTTCTCTATATGGTCTTTGAATTGTGATGGGTTGTATACATCATCTCTTGAGAACTATCATAAAATCATATTTTTGGATTTCATTCTGTCAACCAGAAACTGAAAAGACAAAAATTTGTGTCAAAATATTAGACGCAGTACATTTGGTTTATCCCAATCAAGTGAGTTATTATTTTGAGTAGGCTGTTAATCTATGAAAATAATATTAACTCTAACTTGTCAGGGTGAACGCTAAAGTGGCTAAATAATTTTGAGCCTAAACCCCTGATAAATATAATACAGAGAAGACAGTCTCAACTTACAAAAACTGTGAATACAATGGTGCAATACCAAACAGTAATAAAGTCAAAACAATAAAATTGTCTAAAATAATTCAACGCATTGGGTGAATAGGAATGGACATAATCTAATTAGCCAAACCAGATTTGATAATACCTAAAAATGCATGTCAAAAATATTGGAAATGTCTTGAAGTGCAAATGATAAGTATTGGCCAAATATGCTGGCTTCAAGATGTGATTTTCGTCCATCCATAATGGAATGAGGGTCAGATACACCAAGCAGCTTAATCCCAGTTACATTTTTCAACCTTATAATTTAGTCTCTGAAATGGCATTTGAAACCCTTGAGCTGGGCACTGTTGCAATCTATATACGCAGATGTCCTCTTAATGCTGGGAGCTGCTGGAATAACTCCTACTGACGCCTTTGGTTACAGTGGAAAAAGCTTTGTTTTTGGAGAAATTTAAAAGTAGTAGCAACCAGATTCATGACATGTTTGGGGAATATTATAGCTCCTTTGTTCCGTCCTGATTTCTGCCTCTGGGCTTAGTGCCTGATTTAAGGTTTGGCAGATAGGTTTGACACTACAAACATGATCAATGCCTTGTTTGGCCTATTACAATTGCATTTGGATTTAATGCACTTCTTATAACATGAACAGTACATAATTTATGTTTTGATTGAGCAACCTATCTGCCACACTGTGAGACAAGCCTTTTGTCTTTTTCAACAATCTCAAATATCCTCTAGTTGGAAAAACCTGTAGTTATATCTGTGAAAGACTTTCTAAATATCGAGCAATGCTTCAAAGAGGTCTGCAGAAACTCTAAACATTTTGGAGGTCCAAAAATATTCTCAGTCACAACTTTGCATACTTTCAGGAGCATCTCCTCTTGGTCACTTCTGAGGCTAACAGGAACTTAGGGACAGCACTTAGAATGCAGCACCCACTCCAGCAGAGGTTCACAGCATGATTCAGTTCAGGCCCAGTTGTGACAAGTCATCTAGACAGATCAGGAAAAAGACTCTTGCAACATGTTTTGTTCTTGTAGCCAAAGATAATGCTTGGGGTCTTTGAGCCCCTACATTCCAGGCTTTTTAAAAAACTATAGCTCTGATGCATTACAATAAATATGTCATATTTCATTTTGTTTACCACATACTTCATTGGTATTTTACATCAGTATTACATTAATATTTCAAAGTAACAGAGAAGAAAATGAACACACCTAATACAAAACATTATTTATCTGCTATATAGTTGTGAAAATTAGTGGATGGACAAGCATAAAAGACTCCAAACAAATGTACTTTATTATCTATAGTGAAGTTTAAATAGCACTTGCTACACTCATATTCAGATAGATGTGCACTTGTTCCTATCAAGCCCAATTGTGTCTGAATCAATTCAATTGTAAAGTATAGTTTGGTTGCTCCTAAATGAGAATTGTAATTTTTATATATCTTGCTATCATGTAAAGTAGCATTTCTGTTGTTTTCACACATTTTGAGTTGAATTCTTTTAAGTTCTAATGATTGTAAATGATATCTAATATTTAACATCACTTTCTTCTCTCTTTCAGACAACACCAGTAAGTTTACCTTTTAATTCAGTGTCTGAAATTGTACATATTGAACTTTTGAGTGACTCCTAAGAGGTTTCTAAATGAGAGTGGTATTTCAATATTTTTTGTTAACATATAAATTACATGAATAATTCTGCATTTTCTAAAGTTTGACTTATTTGTTTATTTTCATGATGATAATCTATGTCTAAATGTTTACATCTCTTTCTTATTGCTCCTCTAGGCAGCAGAAGTAAGTCTAATGTTTTTTTACCTAGTCTATGAAATTGGACATTTTTCCTAATTGAGTGAATTTCTGTATTTTTGTGGAACCTTATTTTCTCTATATGGTCTTTGAATTGTGATGGGTTGTATACATCATCTCTTGAGAACTATCATAAAATCATATTTTTGGACTTCATTCTGTCAACCAGAAACTGAAAAGACAAAAATTTGTGTCAAAATATTAGACGCAGTACATTTGGTTGATCCCAATCAAGTGAGTTATTATTTTGAGTAGGCTGTTAATCTATGAAAATAATATTAACTCTAACTTGTCAGGGTGAACGCTAAAGTGGCTAAATAATTTTGAGCCTAAACCCCTGATAAATATGATACAGAGAAGACAGTCTCAACTCACAAGAACTGTGAATACAATGGTGCAATACCAAACAGTAATAAAGTCAAAACAATAAAATTGTCTAAAATAATTCAACGCATTGGGTGAATTGGAATGGACATAATCTAATTAGCCAAACCAGATTTGATAATACCTAAAAATGCATGTCAAAAATATTGGAAATGTCTTGAAGTGCAAATGATAAGTATTGGCAACATATGCTGGCTTCAAGATGTGATTTTCGTCCAGCCATGATGGAATGAGGGTCAGATACACCAAGCAGATTAATCCCAGTTACATTTTTCAACCTTATAATTTAGTCTCTGAAATGGCATTTGAAACCCTTGAGCTGGGCACGGTTGCAATCTATATACGCAGATGTCCTCTTAATGCTGGGAGCTGCTGGAATAACTCCTGCTGACGCCTTTGGTTACAGTGGAAAAAGCTTTGTTTTTGGAAAAATTTAAAAGTAGTAGCAACCAGACTCATGACATGTTTGGGGATTATTATAGCTCCTTTGTTCCGTCCTGATTTCTGCCTCTGGGCTTAGTGCTTGATTTAAGGTTTGGCAGATAGGCTTGACACTACAAACATGATCAATGCCTTGTTTGGCCTATTACAATTGCATTTGGATTTAATGCACTTCTTATAACATGAACAGTACATAATTTATGTTTTGATTGAGCAACCTATCTGCCACACTGTGAGACAAGCCTTTTGTCTTTTTCAACAATCTCAAATATCCTCTAGTTGGAAAAACCTGTAGTTATATCTGTGAAAGACTTTCTAAATATCGAGCAATGCTTCAAAGAGGTCTGCAGAAACTCTAAACATTTTGGAGGTCCAAAAATATTCTCAGTCACAACTCTGCATACTTTCAGGAGCATCTCCTCTTGGTCACTTCTGAGGCTAACAGGAACTTAGGGACAACACTTAGAATGCAGCACCCACTCCAGCTGAGGTTCACAGAATGATTCATTTCAGGCCCAGTTGTGACAAGTCACCTAGACAGATCAGGAAAAAGACTCTTGCAACATGTTTTGTCCTTGTATCCAAAGATAATGCTTGGGGTCTATGAGCCCCTACATTCCAGGCTTTTTAAAAAACTATAGCTCTGATGCATTACAATAAATATGTCATATTTCATTTTGTTTACCACATACTTCATTGGTATTTTACATCAGTATTACATTAATATTTCAAAGTAACAGAGAAGAAAATGAACACACCTAATACAAAACATTATTTATCTGCTATATAGTTGTGAAAATTAGTCGATGGACAAGCATAAAAGACTCCAAACAAATGTACTTTATTATCTATAGTGAAGATTAAATAGCACTTGCTACACTCATATTCAGATAGATGTGCACTTGTTCCTATCAAGCCCAATTGTGTCTGAATCAATTCAATTGTAAAGTATAGTTTGGATGCTCCTAAATGAGAGTTGTAATTTTGATATATCTTGCTATAATGTAAAGTAGCATTTCTGTTGTTTTCACACATTTTGAGTTACATTTTTTTTAAGTTCTAATGATTGTAAATGATATATCTAATATTTAACATCACTTTCTTCTCTCTTTCAGACAACACCAGTAAGTTTACCTTTTAATTCAGTGTCTGAAATTGTACATATTGAACTTT
This sequence comes from Triturus cristatus, assembly GCF_964204655.1. Classification (NCBI taxonomy): domain Eukaryota; kingdom Metazoa; phylum Chordata; class Amphibia; order Caudata; family Salamandridae; genus Triturus; species Triturus cristatus. The sequence continues at coordinate 1,113,798,544 of NC_140590.1, forward strand.
TGAGTGACTCCTAAGAGATTTCTAAATGAGAGTGGTATTTCAATATTTTTTGTTAACATATAAATTACATGAATATTTCTGCATTTTCTAAAGTTTGACTTATTTGTTTATTTTCATGATGATAATCTATGTCTAAATGTTTACATCTCTTTCTTATTGCTCCTCTAGGCAGCAGAAGTAAGTCTAATGTTTTTTTACCTAGTCTATGAAATTGGACATTTTTCCTAATTGAGTGAATTTTTGTATTTTTGTGGAACCTTATTTTCTCTATATGGTCTTTGAATTGTGATGGGTTGTATACATCATCTCTTGAGAACTATCATAAAATCATATTTTTGGATTTCATTCTGTCATCCAGAAACTGAAAAGACAAAAATTTGTGTCAAAATATTAGACGCAGTACATTTGGTTGATCCCAATCAAGTGAGTTATTATTTTGAGTAGGCTGTTAATCTATGAAAATAATATTAACTCTAACTTGTCAGGGTGAACGCTAAAGTGGCTAAATAATTTTGAGCCTAAACCCCTGATAAATATGATACAGAGAAGACAGTCTCAACTTACAAGAACTGTGAATACAATGGTGCAATACCAAACAGTAATAAAGTCAAAACTATAAAATTGTCTAAAATAATTCAACGCATTGGGTGAATTGGAATGGACATAATCTAATTAGCCAAACCAGATTTGATAATACCTAAAAATGCATGTCAAAAATATTGGAAATGTCTTGAAGTGCAAATGATAAGTATTGGCAAAATATGCTGGCTTCAAGATGTGATTTTCGTCCATCCATAATGGAATGAGGGTCAGATACACCAAGCAGATTAATCCCAGTTACATTTTTCAACCTTATAATTTAGTCTCTGAAATGGCATTTGAAACCCTTGAGCTGGGCACTGTTGCAATCTATATACGCAGATGTCCTCTTAATGCTGGGAGCTGCTGGAATAACTCCTACTGACGCCTTTGGTTACAGTGGAAAAAGCTTTGTTTTTGGAGAAATTTAAAAGTAGTAGCAACCAGACTCATGACATGTTTGGGGAATATTATAGCTCCTTTGTTCCGTCCTGATTTCTGCCTCTGGGCTTAGTGCCTGATTTAAGGTTTGGCAGATAGGTTTGACACTACAAACATGATCAATGCCTTGTTTGGCCAATTACAATTGCATTTGGATTTAATGCACTTCTTATAACATGAACAGTACATAATTTATGTTTTGATTGAGCAACCTATCTGCCACACTGTGAGACAAGCCTTTTGTCTTTTTCAACAATCTCAAATATCCTCTAGTTGGAAAAAACTGTAGTTATATCTGTGAACGTCCTTCTAAATATCGGACAATGCTTCAAAGAGATCTGCAGAAACTCTAAACATTTTGGAGGTCCAAAAATATTCTCAGTCACAACTTTGCATACTTTCAGGAGCATCTCCTCTTGGTCACTTCTGAGGCTAACAGGAACTTAGGGACAGCACTTAGAATGCAGCACCCACTCCAGCAGAGGTTCACAGCATGATTCAGTTCAGGCCCAGTTGTGACAAGTCATCTAGACAGATCAGGAAAAAGACTCTTGCAACATGTTTTGTCCTTGTAGCCAAAGATAATGCTTGGGGTCTTTGAGCCCCTACATTCCAGGCTTTTTAAAAAACTATAGCTCTGATGCATTACAATAAATATGTCATATTTCATTTTGTTTACCACATACTTCATTGGTATTTTACATCAGTATTACATTAATATTTCAAAGTAACAGAGAAGAAAATGAACACACCTAATACAAAACATTATTTATCTGCTATATAGTTGTGAAAATTAGTGGAAGGACAAGCATAAAAGACTCCAAACAAATGTACTTTATTATCTATAGTGAAGTTTAAATAGCACTTGCTACACTCATATTCAGATAGATGTGCACTTGTTCCTATCAAGCCCAATTGTGTCTGAATCAATTCAATTGTAAAGTATAGTTTGGTTGCTCCTAAATGAGAATTGTAATTTTGATATATCTTGCTATCATGTAAAGTAGCATTTCTGTTGTTTTCACACATTTTGAGTTTAATTTTTTTACTAATGATTGTAAATGATATATCTAATATTTAACATCACTTTCTTCTCTCTTTCAGACAACACCAGTAAGTTTACCTTTTAATTCAGTGTCTGAAATTGTACATATTGAACTTTTGAGTGACTCCTAAGAGATTTCTAAATGAGAGTGGTATTTCAATATTTTTTGTTAACATATAAATTACATGAATATTTCTGCATTTTCTAAAGTTTGACTTATTTGTTTATTTTCATGATGATAATCTATGTCTAAATGTTTACATCTCTTTCTTATTGCTCCTCTAGGCAGCAGAAGTAAGTCTAATGTTGTTTTACCTAGTCTATGAAATTGGACATTTTTCCTAATTGAGTGAATTTTTGTATTTTTGTGGAACCTTATTTTCTCTATTTGGTCTTTGAATTGTGATGGGTTGTATACATTATCTCTTGAGAACTATCATAAAATCATATTTTTGGATTTCATTCTGTCAACCAGAAACTGAAAAGACAAACATTTGTGTCAAAATATTAGACGCAGTACATTTGGTTGATCCCAATCAAGTGAGTTATTATTTTGAGTAGGCTGTTAATCTATAAAAATAATATTAACTCTAACTTGTCAGGGTGAACGCTAAAGTGGCTAAATAATTTTGAGCCTAAACCCCTGATAAATATGATACAGAGAAGACAGTCTCAACTTACAAGAACTGTGAATACAATGGTGCAATACCAAACAGTAATAAAGTCAAAACAATAAAATTGTCTAAAATAATTCAACGCATTGGGTGAATTGGAATGGACATAATCTAATTAGCCAAACCAGATTTGATAATACCTAAAAATGCATGTCAAAAATATTGGAAATGTCTTGAAGTGCAAATAATAAGTATTGGCAAAATATGCTGGCTTCAAGATGTGATTTTCATCCATCCATGATGGAATGAGGGTCAGATACACCAAGCAGATTAATCCCAGTTACATTTTTCAACCTTATAATTTAGTCTCTGAAATGGCATTTGAAAACCCTTGACCTGGGCACCGTTGCAATCTATATACGCAGATGTCCTCTTAATGCTGGGAGCTGCTGGAATAACTCCTGCTGACGCCTTTGGTTACAGTGGAAAAAGCTTTGTTTTTGGAGAAATTTAAAAGTAGTAGCAACCAGACTCATGACATGTTTGGGGATTATTATAGCTCCTTTGTTCCGTCCTGATTTCTGCCTCTGGGCTTAGTGCCTGATTTAAGGTTTGGCAGATAGGTTTGACACTACAAACATGATCAATGCCTTGTTTGGCCTATTACAATTGCATTTGGATTTAATGCACTTCTTATAACATGAACAGTACATAATTTATGTTTTGATTGAGCAACCTATGTGCCACACTGTGAGACAAGCCTTTTGTCTTTTTCAACAATCTCAAATATCCTCTAGTTGGAAAAACCTGTAGTTATATCAGTGAAAGACTTTCTAAATATCAAGCAATGCTTCAAAGAGGTCTGCAGAAACTCTAAACATTTTGGAGGTCCAAAAATATTCTCAGTCACAACTTTGCATACTTTCAGGAGCATCTCCTCTTGGTCACTTCTGAGGCTAACAGGAACTTAGGGACAGCACTTAGAATGCAGCACCCACTCCAGCAGAGGTTCACAGCATGATTCAGTTCAGGCCCGGTTGAGACAAGTCACCTAGACAGATCAGGAAAAAGACTCTTGCAACATGTTTTGTCCTTGTAGCCAAAGATAATGCTTGGGGTCTTTGAGCCGCTAAATTCCAGGCTTTTTAAAAACCTATAGCTCTGATGCATTACAATAAATATGTCATATTTCATTTTGTTTACCACATACTTCATTGGTATTTTACATCAGTATTACATTAATATTTCAAAGTAACAGAGAAGAAAATGAACACACCTAATACAAAACATTATTTATCTGCTATATAGTTGTGAAAATTAGTGGATGGACAAGCATAAAAGACTCCAAACAAATGTACTTTATTATCTATAGTGAAGTTTAAATAGCACTTGCTACACTCATATTCAGATAGATGTGCACTTGTTCCTATCAAGCCCAATTGTGTCTGAATCAATTCAATTGTAAAGTATAGTTTGGTTGCTACTAAATGAGAATTGTAATTTTGATATATCTTGCTATCATGTAAAGTAGCATTTCTGTTGTTTTCACACATTTTGAGTTTAATTTTTTTAAAGTTCTAATGATTGTAAATGATATATCTAATATTTAACATCACTTTCTTCTCTCTTTCAGACAACACCAGTAAGTTTACGTTTTAATTCAGTGTCTGAAATTGTACATATTGAACTTTTGAGTGACTCCTAAGAGATTTCTAAATAAGAGTGGTAGTTCAATATTTTTTGTTAACATATAAATTACATGAATAATTCTGCATTTTCTAAAGTTTGACTTATTTGTTTATTTTCATGATGATAATCTATGTCTAAATGTTTACATCTCTTTCTTCTTGCTCCTCTAGGCAGCAGAAGTAAGTCTAATGTTTTTTTACCTAGTCTATGAAATTGGACATTTTTCCTAATTGAGTGAATTTTTGTATTTTTGTGGAACCTTATTTTCTCTATTTGGTCTTTGAATTGTGATGGGTTGTATACATCATCTCTTGAGAACTATCATAAAATCATATTTTTGGATTTCATTCTGTCAACCAGAAACTGAAAAGACAAAAATTTGTGTCAAAATATTAGACGCAGTACATTTGGTTGATCCCAATCAAGTGAGTTATTATTTTGAGTAGGCTGTTAATCTATAAAAATAATATTAACTCTAACTCTAACTCTAACTTGTCAGGGTGAACGCTAAAGTGGCTAAATAATTTTGAGCCTAAACCCCTGATAAATATGATACAGAGAAGACAGTCTCAACTTACAAGAACTGTGAATACAATGGTGCAATACCAAACAGTAATAAAGTCAAAACAATAAAATTGTCTAAAATAATTCAACGCATTGGGTGAATTGGAATGGACATAATCTAATTAGCCAAACCAGATTTGATAATACCTAAAAATGCATGTCAAAAATATTGGAAATGTCTTGAAGTGCAAATGATAAGTATTGGCAAAATATGCTGGCTTCAAGATGTGATTTTCATCCATCCATGATGGAATGAGGGTCAGATACACCAAGCAGATTAATCCCAGTTACATTTTTCAACCTTATAATTTAGTCTCTGAAATGGCATTTGAAAACCCTTGACCTGGGCACTGTTGCAATCTATATACGCAGATGTCCTTTTAATGCTGGGAGCTGCTGGAATAACTCCTGCTGACGCCTTTGGTTACAGTGGAAAAAGCTTTGTTTTTGGAGAAATTTAAAAGTAGTAGCAACCAGACTCATGACATGTTTGGGGATTATTATAGCTCCTTTGTTCCGTCCTGATTTCTGCCTCTGGGCTTAGTGCCTGATTTAAGGTTTGGCAGATAGGTTTGACACTACAAACATGATCAATGCCTTGTTTGGCCTATTACAATTGCATTTGGATTTAATGCACTTCTTATAACATGAACAGTACATAATTTATGTTTTGATTGAGCAACCTATGTGCCACACTGTGAGACAAGCCTTTTGTCTTTTTCAACAATCTAAAATATCCTCTAGTTGGAAAAACCTGTAGTTATATCTGTGAAAGACTTTCTAAATATTGAGCAATGCTTCAAAGAGGTCTGCAGAAACTCTAAACATTTTGGAGGTCCAAAAATATTCTCAGTCACAACTTTGCATACTTTCAGGAGCATCTCCTCTTGGTCACTTCTGAGGCTAACAGGAACTTAGGGACAGCACTTAGAATGCAACACCCACTCCAGCAGAGGTTCACAGCATGATTCAGTTCAGGCCCAGTTGTGACAAGTCACCTAGACAGATCAGGAAAAAGACTCTTGCCACATGTGTTGTCCTTGTAGCCAAAGATAATGCTTGGGGTCTTTGAGCCCCTACATTCCAGGATTTTAAAAAACTATAGCTCTGATGCATTACAATAAATATGTCATATTTCATTTTGTTTACCACATACTTCATTGGTATTTTACATCAGTATTACATTAATATTTCAAAGTAACAGAGAAGAAAATGAACACACCTAATACAAAACATTATTTATCTGCTATATAGTTGTGAAAATGAGTGGATGGACAAGCATAAAAGACTCCAAACAAATGTACTTAATTATCTATAGTGAAGTTTAAATAGCACTTGCTACACTCATATTCAGATAGATGTGCACTTGTTCCTATCAAGCCCAATTGTGTCTGAATCAATTCAATTGTAAAGTATAGTTTGGTTGCTCCTAAATGAGAATTGTAATTTTGATATATCTTGCTATCATGTAAAGTAGCATTTCTGTTGTTTTCACACATTTTGAGTTTAATTTTTTTAAGTTCTAATGATTGTAAATGATATATCTAATATTTAACATCACTTTCTTCTCTCTTTCAGACAACACCAGTAAGTTTACCTTTTAATTGAGTGTCTGAAATTGTACATATTGAACTTTTGAGTGACTCCTAAGAGATTTCTAAATGAGAGTGGCATTTCAATATTTTTTGTTAACATATAAATTACATGAATAATTCTGCATTTTCTAAAGTTTGACTTATTTGTTTATTTTCATGATGATAATCTATGTCTAAATGTTTACATCTCTTTCTTATTGCTCCTCTAGGCAGCAGAAGTAAGTCTAATGATTTTTTACCTAGTCTATGAAATTGGACATTTTTCCTAATTCAGTGAATTTTTGTATTTTTGTGGAACCTTATTTTCTCTATCTGGTCTTTGAATTGTGATGGGTTGTATACATCATCTCTTGAGAACTATCATAAAATCATATTTTTGGATTTCATTCTGTCAACCAGAAACTGAAAAGACAAAAATTTCTGTCAAAATATTAGACGCAGTACATTTGGTCGATCCCAATCAAGTGAGTTATTATTTTGAGTAGGCTGTTAATCTACGAAAATAATATTAACTCTAACTTGTCAGGGTGAACGCTAAAGTGGCTAAATAATTTTGAGCCTAAACCCTTGATAAATATGATACAGAGAAGACAGTCTCAATTTACAAGAACTGTGAATACAATGGTGCAATACCAAACAGTAATAAAGTCAAAACAATAAAATTGTCTAAAATAATTCAACGCATTGGGTGAATTGGAATGGACATAATCTAATTAGCCAAACCAGATTTGATAATACCTAAAAATGCATGTAAAAAATATTGGAAATGTCGAAGTGCAAATGATAAGTATTGGCAAAATATGCTGGCTTCAAGATGTGATTTTCGTCCAGCCATGATGGAATAGGGTCAGATACACCAAGCAGATTAATCCCAGTTACATTTTTCAACCTTATAATTTAGTCTCTGAAATTGCATTTGAAACCCTTGAGCTGGGCACTGTTGCAATCTTTATACGCAGATGTCCTCTTAATGCTGGGAGCTGCTGGAATAACTCCTGCTGACGCCTTTGGTTACAGTGGAAAAAGCTTTGTTTTTGGAGAAATTTAAAAGTAGTAGCAACCAGACTCATGACATGTTTGGGGATTATTATAGCTCCTTTGTTCCGTCCTGATTTCTGCCTCTGGGCTTAGTGCCTGATTTAAGGTTTGGCAGATAGGTTTGACACTACAAACATGATCAATGCCTTGTTTGGCCTATTACAATTGCATTTGGATTTAATGCACTTCTTATAACATGAACAGTACATAATTTATGTTTTGATTGAGCAACCTATCTGCCACACTGTGAGACAAGCCTTTTGTCTTTTTCAACAATCTCAAATATCCTCTAGTTGGAAAAACCTGTAGTTATATCTGTGAAAGACTTTCTAAATATCGAGCAATGCTTCAAAGAGGTCTGCAGAAACTCTAAACATTTTGGAGGTCCAAAAATATTCTCAGTCACAACTTTGCATACTTTCAGGAGCATCTCCTCTTGGTCACTTCTGAGGCTAACAGGAACTTAGGGACAGCACTTAGAATGCAGCACCCACTCCAGCAGAGGTTCACAGCATGATTCAGTTCAGGCCCAGTTGTGACAAGTCACCTAGACAGATCAGGAAAAAGACTCTTGCAACATGTTTTGTCCTTGTAGCCAAAGATAATGCTTGGGGTCTTTGTGCCCCTACATTCCAGGCTTTTTAAAAAACTATAGCTCTGATGCATTACAATAAATATGTCATATTTCATTTTGTTTACCACATACTTCATTGGTATTTTACATCAGTATTACATTAATATTTCAAAGTAACAGAGAAGAAAATGAACACACCTAATACAAAACATTATTTATCTGCTATATAGTTGTGAAAATTAGTGGATGGACAAGCATAAAAGACTCCAAACAAATGTACTTTATTATCTATAGTGAAGTTTAAATAGCACTTGCTACACTCATATTCAGATAGATGTGCACTTGTTCCTATCAAGCCCAATTGTGTCTGAATCAATTCGATTGTAAAGTATCGTTTGGTTGCTCCTAAATGAGAATTGTAATTTTGATATATCTTGCTATCATGTAAAGTAGCATTTCTGTTGTTTTCACACATTTTGAGTTTAATTTTTTTAAGTTCTAATGATTGTAAATGATATATCTAATATTTAACATCACTTTCTTCTCTCTTTCAGACAACACCAGTAAGTTTACCTTTTAATTCAGTGTCTGAAATTGTACATATTGAACTTTTGAGTGACTCCTAAGAGATTTCTAAATGAGAGTGGTATTTCAATATTTTTTGTTAACATATAAATTACATGAATAATTCTGCATTTTCTAAAGTTTGACTTATTTGTTTATTTTCATGATGATAATCTATGTCTAAATGTTTACATCTCTTTCTTATTGCTCCTCTAGGCAGCAGAAGTAAGTCTAATGATTTTTTACCTAGTCTATGAAATTGGACATTTTTCCTAATTCAGTGATTTTTTGTATTTTTGTGGAACCTTATTTTCTCTATATGGTCTTTGAATTGTGATGGGTTGTATACATCATCTCTTGAGAACTATCATAAAATCATATTTTTGGATTTCATTCTGTCAACCAGAAACTGAAAAGACAAAAATTTCTGTCAAAATATTAGACGCAGTACATTTGGTTGATCCCAATCAAGTGAGTTATTATTTTGAGTAGGCTGTTAATCTATGAAAATAATATTAACTCTAACTTGTCAGGGTGAACGCTAAAGTGGCTAAATAATTTTGAGCCTAAACCCTTGATAAATATGATACAGAGAAAACAGTCTCAAAATACAAGAACTGTGAATACAATGGTGCAATACCAAACAGTAATAAAGTCAAAACAATAAAATTGTCTAAAATAATTCAACGCATTGGGTGAATTGGAATGGACATAATCTAATTAGCCAAACCAGATTTGATAATACCTAAAAATGCATGTCAAAAATATTGGAAATGTCTTGAAGTGCAAATGATAAGTATTGGCAAAATATGCTGGCTTCAAGATGTGATTTTCGTCCAGCCATGATGGAATAGGGTCAGATACACCAAGCAGATTAATCCCAGTTACATTTTTCAACCTTATAATTTAGTCTCTGAAATTGCATTTGAAACCCTTGAGCTGGGCACTGTTGCAATCTTTATACGCAGATGTCCTCTTAATGCTGGGAGCTGCTGGAATAACTCCTGCTGACGCCTTTGGTTACAGTGGAAAAAGCTTTGTTTTTGGAGAAATTTAAAAGTAGTAGCAACCAGACTCATGACATGTTTGGGGATTATTATAGCTCCTTTGTTCCGTCCTGATTTCTGCCTCTGGGCTTAGTGCCTGATTTAAGGTTTGGCAGATAGATTTGACACTACAAACATGATCAATGCCTTGTTTGGCCTATTACAATTGCATTTGGATTTAATGCACTTCTTATAACATGAACAGTATATAATTTATGTTTTGATTGAGCAACCTATCTGCCACACTGTGAGACAAGCCTTTTGTCTTTTTCAACAATCTCAAATATCCTCTAGTTGGAAAAACCTGTAGTTATATCTGTGAAAGACTTTCTAAATATCGAGCAATGCTTCAAAGAGGTCTGCAGAAACTCTAAACATTTTGGAGGTCCAAAAATATTCTCAGTCACAACTTTGCATACTTTCAGGAGCATCTCCTCTTGGTCACTTCTGAGGCTAACAGGAACTTAGGGACAGCACTTAGAATGCAGCACCCACTCCAGCAGAGGTTCACAGCATGATTCAGTTCAGGCCCAGTTGTGACAAGTCACCTAGACAGATCAGGAAAAAGACTCTTGCAACATGTTTTGTCCTTGTAGCCAAAGATAATGCTTGGGGTCTTTGTGCCCCTACATTCCAGGCTTTTTAAAAAACTATAGCTCTGATGCATTACAATAAATATGTCATATTTCATTTTGTTTACCACATACTTCATTGGTATTTTACATCAGTATTACATTAATATGTCAAAGTAACAGAGAAGAAAATGAACACACCTAATACAAAACATTATTTATCTGCTATATAGTTGTGAAAATTAGTGGATGGACAAGCATAAAAGACTCCAAACAAATGTACTTTATTATCTATAGTGAAGTTTAAATAGCACTTGCTACACTCTTATTCAGATAGATGTGCACTTGTTCCTATCAAGCCCAATTGTGTCTGAATCAATTCAATTGTAAAGTATAGTTTGGTTGCTCCTATATGAGAATTGTAATTTTGATATATCTTGCTATCATGTAAAGTAGCAGTTCTGTTGTTTTAACACATTTTGAGTTTAATTTTTTTAAGTTCTAATGATTGTAAATTATATATCTAATATTTAACATCACTTTCTTCTCTCTTTCAGACAACACCAGTAAGTTTACCTTTTAATTCAGTGTCTGAAATTGTACATATTGAACTTTTGAGTGACTCCTAAGAGATTTCTAAATGAGAGTGGTATTTCAATATTTTTTGTTAACATATAAATTACATGAATAATTCTGCATTTTCTAAAGTTTGACTTATTTGTTTATTTTCATGATGATAATCTATGTCTAAATGTTTACATCTCTTTCTTATTGCTCCTCTAGGCAGCAGAAGTAAGTCTAATGATTTTTTACCTAGTCTATGAAATTGGACATTTTTCCTAATTCAGTGATTTTTTGTATTTTTGTGGAACCTTATTTTCTCTATCTGGTCTTTGAATTGTGATGGGTTGTATACATCATCTCTTGAGAACTATCATAAAATCATATTTTTGGATTTCAGTCTGTCAACCAGAAACTGAAAAGACAAAAATTTCTGTCAAAATATTAGACGCAGTACATTTGGTTGATCCCAATCAAGTGAGTTATTATTTTGAGTAGCCTGTTAATCTATGAAAATAATATTAACTCTAACTTGTCAGGGTGAACGCTAAAGTGGCTAAATAATTTTGAGCCTAAACCATTGATAAATATGATACAGAGAAGACAGTCTCAATTTACAAGAACTGTGAATACAATGGTGCAATACCAAACAGTAATAAAGTCAAAACAATAAAATTGTCTAAAATAATTCAACGCATTGGGTGAATTGGAATGGACATAATCTAATTAGCCAAACCAGATTTGATAATACCTAAAAATGCATGTCAAAAATATTGGAAATGTCTTGAAGTGCAAATGATAAGTATTGGCAAAATATGCTGGCTTCAAGATGTGATTTTCGTCCAGCGATGATGGAATGAGGGTCATATACACCAAGCAGATTAATCCCAGTTACATTTTTCAACCTTATAATTTAGTCTCTGAAATTGCATTTGAAACCCTTGAGCTGGGCACTGTTGCAATCTTTATACGCAGATGTCCTCTTAATGCTGGGAGCTGCTGGAATAACTCCTGCTGACGCCTTTGGTTACAGTGGAAAAAGCTTTGTTTTTGGAGAAATTTAAAAGTAGTAGCAACCAGACTCATGACATGTTTGGGGATTATTATAGCTCCTTTGTTCCGTCCTGATTTCTGCCTCTGGGCTTAGTGCCTGATTTAAGGTTTGGCAGATAGGTTTGACACTACAAACATGGTCAATGCCTTGTTTGGCCTATTACAATTGCATTTGGATTTAATGCACTTCTTATAACATGAACAGTACATAATTTATGTTTTGATTGAGCAACCTATCTGCCACACTGTGAGACAAGCCTTTTGTCTTTTTCAACAATCTCAAATATCCTCTAGTTGGAAAAACCTGTAGTTATATCTGTGAAAGACTTTCTAAATATCGAGCAATGCTTCAAAGAGGTCTGCAGAAACTCTAAACATTTTGGAGGTCCAAAAATATTCTCAGTCACAACTTTGCATACTTTCAGGAGCATCTCCTCTTGGTCACTTCTGAGGCTAACAGGAACTTAGGGACAGCACTTAGAATGCAGCACCCACTCCAGCAGAGGTTCACAGCATGATTCAGTTCAGGCCCGGTTGAGACAAGTCACCTAGACAGATCAGGAAAAGACTCTTGCAACATGTTTTGTCCTTGTAGCCAAAGATAATGCTTGGGGTCTTTGAGCCGCTAAATTCCAGGCTTTTTAAAAACCTATAGCTCTGATGCATTACAATAAATATGTCATATTTCATTTTGTTTACCACATACTTTTTTGGTATTTTACATCAGTATTACATTAATATTTCAAAGTAACAGAGAAGAAAATGAACACACCTAATACAAAACATTATTTATCTGCTATATAGTTGTGAAAATTAGTGGATGGACAAGCATAAAAGACTCCAAACAAATGTACTTTATTATCTATAGTGAAGTTTAAATAGCACTTGCTACACTCATATTCAGATAGATGTGCACTTGTTCCTATCAAGCCCAATTGTGTCTGAATCAATTCAATTGTAAAGTATAGTTTGGTTGCTCCTAAATGAGAATTGTAATTTTGATATATCTTGCTATCATGTAAAGTAGCATTTCTGTTGTTTTCACACATTTTGAGTTTAATTTTTTTAAGTTCTAATGATTGTAAATAATATATCTAATATTTAACATCACTTTCTTCTCTCTTTCAGACAACACCAGTAAGTTTACCTTTTAATTGAGTGTCTGAAATTGTACATATTGAACTTTTGAGTGACTCCTAAGAGATTTCTAAATGAGAGTGGCATTTCAATATTTTTTGTTAACATATAAATTACATGAATAATTCTGCATTTTCTAAAGTTTGACTTATTTGTTTATTTTCATGATGATAATCTATGTCTAAATGTTTACATCTCTTTCTTATTGCTCCTCTAGGCAGCAGAAGTAAGTCTAATGATTTTTTACCTAGTCTATGAAATTGGACATTTCTCCTAATTCAGTGAATTTTTGTATTTTTGTGGAACCTTATTTTCTCTATCTGGTCTTTGAATTGTGATGGGTTGTATACATCATCTCTTGAGAACTATCATAAAATCATATTTTTGGATTTCATTCTGTCTACCAGAAACTGAAAAGACAAAAATTTCTGTCAAAATATTAGACGCAGTACATTTGGTCGATCCCAATGAAGTGAATTATTATTTTGAGTAGGCTGTTAATCTATGAAAATAATATTAACTCTAACTTGTCAGGGTGAACGCTAAAGTGGCTAAATAATTTTGAGCCTAAACCCTTGATAAATATGATACAGAGAAGACAGTCTCAATTTACAAGAACTGTGAATACAATGGTGCAATACCAAACAGTAATAAAGTCAAAACAATAAAATTGTCTAAAATAATTCAACGCATTGGGTGAATTGGAATGGACATAATCTAATTAGCCAAACCAGATTTGATAATACCTAAAAATGCATGTCAAAAATATTGGAAATGTCTTGAAGTGCAAATGATAAGTATTGGCAAAATATGCTGGCTTCAAGATGTGATTTTCGTCCAGCCATGATGGAATAGGGTCAGATACACCAAGCAGATTAATCCCAGTTACATTTTTCAACCTTATAATTTAGTCTCTGAAATTGCATTTGAAACCCTTGAGCTGGGCACTGTTGCAATCTTTATACGCAGATGTCCTCTTAATGCTGGGAGCTGCTGGAATAACTCCTGCTGACGCCTTTGGTTACAGTGGAAAAAGCTTTGTTTTTGGAGAAATTTAAAAGTAGTAGCAACCAGACTCATGACATGTTTGGGGATTATTATAGCTCCTTTGTTCCGTCCTGATTTCTGCCTCTGGGCTTAGTGCCTGATTTAAGGTTTGGCAGATAGGTTTGACACTACAAACATGATCAATGCCTTGTTTGGCCTATTACAATTGCATTTGGATTTAATGCACTTCTTATAACATGAACAGTATATAATTTATGTTTTGATTGAGCAACCTATCTGCCACACTGTGAGACAAGCCTTTTGTCTTTTTCAACAATCTCAAATATCCTCTAGTTGGAAAAACCTGTAGTTATATCTGTGAAAGACTTTCTAAATATCGAGCAATGCTTCAAAGAGGTCTGCAGAAACTCTAAACATTTTGGAGGTCCAAAAATATTCTCAGTCACAACTTTGCATACTTTCAGGAGCATCTCCTCTTGGTCACTTCTGAGGCTAACAGGAACTTAGGGACAGCACTTAGAATGCAGCACCCACTCCAGCAGAGGTTCACAGCATGATTCAGTTCAGGCCCAGTTGTGACAAGTCACCTAGACGGATCAGGAAAAAGACTCTTGCAACATGTTTTGTCCTTGTAGCCAAAGATAATGCTTGGGGTCTTTGTGCCCCTACATTCCAGGCTTTTTAAAAAACTATAGCTCTGATGCATTACAATAAATATGTCATATTTCATTTTGTTTACCACATACTTCATTGGTATTTTACATCAGTATTACATTAATATTTCAAAGTAACAGAGAAGAAAATGAACACACCTAATACAAAACATTATTTATCTGCTATATAGTTGTGAAAATTAGTGGATGGACAAGCATAAAAGACTCCAAACAAATGTACTTTATTATCTATAGTGAAGTTTAAATAGCACTTGCTACACTCATATTCAGATAGATGTGCACTTGTTCCTATCAAGCCCAATTGTGTCTGAATCAATTCGATTGTAAAGTATCGTTTGGTTGCTCCTAAATGAGAATTGTAATTTTGATATATCTTGCTATCATGTAAAGTAGCATTTCTGTTGTTTTCACACATTTTGAGTTTAATTTTTTTAAGTTCTAATGATTGTAAATGATATATCTAATATTTAACATCACTTTCTTCTCTCTTTCAGACAACACCAGTAAGTTTACCTTTTAATTCAGTGTCTGAAATTGTACATATTGAACTTTTGAGTGACTCCTAAGAGATTTCTAAATGAGAGTGGTATTTCAATATTTTTTGTTAACATATAAATTACATGAATAATTCTGCATTTTCTAAAGTTTGACTTATTTGTTTATTTTCATGATGATAATCTATGTCTAAATGTTTACATCTCTTTCTTATTGCTCCTCTAGGCAGCAGAAGTAAGTCTAATGATTTTTTACCTAGTCTATGAAATTGGACATTTTTCCTAATTCAGTGATTTTTTGTATTTTTGTGGAACCTTATTTTCTCTATCTGGTCTTTGAATTGTGATGGGTTGTATACATCATCTCTTGAGAACTATCATAAAATCATATTTTTGGATTTCAGTCTGTCAACCAGAAACTGAAAAGACAAAAATTTCTGTCAAAATATTAGACGCAGTACATTTGGTTGATCCCAATCAAGTGAGTTATTATTTTGAGTAGCCTGTTAATCTATGAAAATAATATTAACTCTAACTTGTCAGGGTGAACGCTAAAGTGGCTAAATAATTTTGAGCCTAAACCATTGATAAATATGATACAGAGAAGACAGTCTCAATTTACAAGAACTGTGAATACAATGGTGCAATACCAAACAGTAATAAAGTCAAAACAATAAAATTGTCTAAAATAATTCAACGCATTGGGTGAATTGGAATGGACATAATCTAATTAGCCAAACCAGATTTGATAATACCTAAAAATGCATGTCAAAAATATTGGAAATGTCTTGAAGTCCAAATGATAAGTATTGGCAAAATATGCTGGCTTCAAGATGTGATTTTCATCCAGCGATGATGGAATGAGGGTCATATACACCAAGCAGATTAATCCCAGTTACATTTTTCAACCTTATAATTTAGTCTCTGAAATTGCATTTGAAACCCTTGAGCTGGGCACTGTTGCAATCTTTATACGCAGATGTCCTCTTAATGCTGGGAGCTGCTGGAATAACTCCTGCTGACGCCTTTGGTTACAGTGGAAAAAGCTTTGTTTTTGGAGAAATTTAAAAGTAGTAGCAACCAGACTCATGACATGTTTGGGGATTATTATAGCTCCTTTGTTCCGTCCTGATTTCTGCCTCTGGGCTTAGTGCCTGATTTAAGGTTTGGCAGATAGGTTTGACACTACAAACATGGTCAATGCCTTGTTTGGCCTATTACAATTGCATTTGGATTTAATGCACTTCTTATAACATGAACAGTACATAATTTATGTTTTGATTGAGCAACCTATCTGCCACACTGTGAGACAAGCCTTTTGTCTTTTTCAACAATCTCAAATATCCTCTAGTTGGAAAAACCTGTAGTTATATCTGTGAAAGACTTTCTAAATATCGAGCAATGCTTCAAAGAGGTCTGCAGAAACTCTAAACATTTTGGAGGTCCAAAAATATTCTCAGTCACAACTTTGCATACTTTCAGGAGCATCTCCTCTTGGTCACTTCTGAGGCTAACAGGAACTTAGGGACAGCACTTAGAATGCAGCACCCACTCCAGCAGAGGTTCACAGCATGATTCAGTTCAGGCCCGGTTGAGACAAGTCACCTAGACAGATCAGGAAAAGACTCTTGCAACATGTTTTGTCCTTGTAGCCAAAGATAATGCTTGGGGTCTTTGAGCCGCTAAATTCCAGGCTTTTTAAAAACCTATAGCTCTGATGCATTACAATAAATATGTCATATTTCATTTTGTTTACCACATACTTTTTTGGTATTTTACATCAGTATTACATTAATATTTCAAAGTAACAGAGAAGAAAATGAACACACCTAATACAAAACATTATTTATCTGCTATATAGTTGTGAAAATTAGTGGATGGACAAGCATAAAAGACTCCAAACAAATGTACTTTATTATCTATAGTGAAGTTTAAATAGCACTTGCTACACTCATATTCAGATAGATGTGCACTTGTTCCTATCAAGCCCAATTGTGTCTGAATCAATTCAATTGTAAAGTATAGTTTGGTTGCTCCTAAATGAGAATTGTAATTTTGATATATCTTGCTATCATGTAAAGTAGCATTTCTGTTGTTTTCACACATTTTGAGTTTAATTTTTTTAAGTTCTAATGATTGTAAATAATATATCTAATATTTAACATCACTTTCTTCTCTCTTTCAGACAACACCAGTAAGTTTACCTTTTAATTGAGTGTCTGAAATTGTACATATTGAACTTTTGAGTGACTCCTAAGAGATTTCTAAATGAGAGTGGCATTTCAATATTTTTTGTTAACATATAAATTACATGAATAATTCTGCATTTTCTAAAGTTTGACTTATTTGTTTATTTTCATGATGATAATCTATGTCTAAATGTTTACATCTCTTTCTTATTGCTCCTCTAGGCAGCAGAAGTAAGTCTAATGATTTTTTACCTAGTCTATGAAATTGGACATTTCTCCTAATTCAGTGAATTTTTGTATTTTTGTGGAACCTTATTTTCTCTATCTGGTCTTTGAATTGTGATGGGTTGTATACATCATCTCTTGAGAACTATCATAAAATCATATTTTTGGATTTCATTCTGTCTACCAGAAACTGAAAAGACAAAAATTTCTGTCAAAATATTAGACGCAGTACATTTGGTCGATCCCAATGAAGTGAATTATTATTTTGAGTAGGCTGTTAATCTATGAAAATAATATTAACTCTAACTTGTCAGGGTGAACGCTAAAGTGGCTAAATAATTTTGAGCCTAAACCCTTGATAAATATGATACAGAGAAGACAGTCTCAATTTACAAGAACTGTGAATACAATGGTGCAATACCAAACAGTAATAAAGTCAAAACAATAAAATTGTCTAAAATAATTCAACGCATTGGGTGAATTGGAATGGACATAATCTAATTAGCCAAACCAGATTTGATAATACCTAAAAATGCATGTAAAAAATATTGGAAATGTCTTGAAGTGCAAATGATAAGTATGGGCAAAATATGCTGGCTTCAAGATGTGATTTTCGTCCAGCCATGATGGAATAGGGTCAGATTCACCAAGCAGATTAATCCCAGTTACATTTTTCAACCTTATAATTTAGTCTCTGAAATTGCATTTGAAACCCTTGAGATGGGCACTGTTGCAATCTTTATACGCAGATGTCCTCTTAATGCTGGGAGCTGCTGGAATAACTCCTGCTGACGCCTTTGGTTACAGTGGAAAAAGCTTTGTTTTTGGAGAAATTTAAAAGTAGTAGCAACCAGACTCATGACATGTTTGGGGATTATTATAGCTCCTTTGTTCCGTCCTGATTTCTGCCTCTGGGCTTAGTGCCTGATTTAAGGTTTGGCAGATAGGTTTGACACTACAAACATGATCAATGCCTTGTTTGGCCTATTACAATTGCATCCGGATTTAATGCACTTCTTATAACATGAACAGTACATAATTTATGTTTTGATTGAGCAACCTATCTGCCACACTGTGAGACAAGCCTTTTGTCTTTTTCAACAATCTCAAATATCCTCTAGTTGGAAAAACCTGTAGTTATATCTGTGAAAGACTTTCTAAATATCGAGCAATGCTTCAAAGAGGTCTGCAGAAACTCTAAACATTTTGGAGGTCCAAAAATATTCTCAGTCACAACTTTGCATACTTTCAGGAGCATCTCCTCTTGGTCACTTCTGAGGCTAACAGGAACTTAGGGACAGCACTTAGAATGCAGCACCCACTCCAGCAGAGGTTCACAGCATGATTCAGTTCAGGCCCAGTTGTGACAAGTCACCTAGACAGATCAGGAAAAAGACTCTTGCAACATGTTTTGTCCTTGTAGCCAAAGATAATGCTTGGGGTCTTTGTGCCCCTACATTCCAGGCTTTTTAAAAACTATAGCTCTGATGCATTACAATAAATATGTCATATTTCATTTTGTTTACCACATACTTCATTGGTATTTTACATCAGTATTACATTAATATTTCAAAGTAACAGAGAAGAAAATGAACACACCTAATACAAAACATTATTTATCTGCTATATAGTTGTGAAAATTAGTGGATGGACAAGCATAAAAGACTCCAAACAAATGTACTTTATTATCTATAGTGAAGTTTAAATAGCACTTGCTACACTCATATTCAGATAGATGTGCACTTGTTCCTATCAAGCCCAAGTGTGTCTGAATCAATTCGATTGTAAAGTATCGTTTGGTTGCTCCTAAATTTGGAATTGTAATTTTGATATATCTTGCTATCATGTAAAGTAGCATTTCTGTTGTTTTCACACATTTTGAGTTTAATTTTTTTAAGTTCTAATGATTGTAAATGATATATCTAATATTTAACATCACTTTCTTCTCTCTTTCAGACAAAACCAGTAAGTTTACCTTTTAATTGAGTGTCTGAAATTGTACATATTGAACTTTTGAGTGACTCCTAAGAGATTTCTAAATGAGAGTGGCATTTCAATATTTTTTGTTAACATATAAATTACATGAATAATTCTGCATTTTCTAAAGTTTGACTTATTTGTTTATTTTCATGATGATAATCTATGTCTAAATGTTTACATCTCTTTCTTATTGCTCCTCTAGGCAGCAGAAGTAAGTCTAATGTTTTTTTACCTAGTCTATCAAATTGGACATTTTTCCTAATTGAGGGAATTTTCGTATTTTTGTGGAACCTTATTTTCTCTATATGGTCTTTGAATTGTGATGGGTTGTATACATCATCTCTTGAGAACTATCATAAAATCATATTTTTGGATTTCATTCTGTCAACCAGAAACTGAAAAGACAAAAACTTGTGTCAAAATATTTGACGCAATACATTTGGTTGATCCCAATCAAGTGAGTTATTATTTTGAGTAGGCTGTTAATCTATGAAAATAATATTAACTCTAAATTGTCAGGGTGAACGCTAAAGTGGCTAAATAATTTTGAGCCTAAACCCCTGATAAATATGATACAGAGAAGACAGTCTCAACTTACAAGAACTGTGAATACAATGGTGCAATACCAAACAGTAATAAAGTCAAGACAATAAAATTGTCTAAAATAATTCAACTCATTGGGTGAATTGGAATGGACATAATCTAATTAGCCAAACCAGATTTGATAATACCTAAAAATGCATGTCAAAAATATTGGAAATGTCTTGAAGTGCAAATGATAAGTATTGGCAAAATATGCTGGCTTCAAGATGTGATTTTCGTCCATCCATAATGGAATGAGGGTGAGATACACCAAGCAGATTAATCCCAGTTACATTTTTCAACCTTATAATTTAGTCTCTGAAATGGCATTTGAAACCCTTGAGCTGGGCACTGTTGCAATCTTTATACGCAGATGTCCTCTTAATGCTGGGAGCTGCTGGAATAACTCCTGCTGACGCCTTTGGTTACAGTGGAAAAAGCTTTGTTTTTGGAGAAATTTAAAAGTAGTAGCAACCAGACTCATGACATGTTTGGGGATTATTATAGCTCCTTTGTTCCGTCCTGATTTCTGCCTCTGGGCTTAGTGCCTGATTTAAGGTTTGGCAGATAGGTTTGACACTACAAACATGATCAATGCCTTGTTTGGCCTATTACAATTGCATTTGGATTTAATGCACTTCTTATAACATGAACAGTACATAATTTATGTTTTGATTGAGCAACCTATCTGCCACACTGTGAGACAAGCCTTTTGTCTTTTTCAACAATCTCAAATATCCTCTAGTTGGAAAAACCTGTAGTTATATCTGTGAAAGACTTTCTAAATATCGAGCAATGCTTCAAAGAGGTCTGCAGAAACTCTAAACATTTTGGAGGTCCAAAAATATTCTCAGTCGCAACTTTGCATACTTTCAGGAGCATCTCCTCTTGGTCACTTCTGAGGCTAACAGGAACTTAGGGACAACACTTAGAATGCAGCACCCACTCCAGCAGAGGTTCACAGCATGATTCAGTTCAGGCCCAGTTGTGACAAGTCATCTAGACAGATCAGGAAAAAGACTCTTGCAACATGTTTTTTCCTTGTAGCCAAAGATAATGCTTGGGGTCTTTGAGCCCCTACATTCCAGGCTTTTTAAAGAACTATAGCTCTGATGCATTACAATAAATATGTCATATTTCATTTTGTTTACCACATACTTCATTGGTATTTTACATCAGTATTACATTAATATTTCAAAGTAACAGAGAAGAAAATGAACACACCTAATACAAAACATTATTTATCTGCTATATAGTTGTGAAAATTAGTGGATGGACAAGCATAAAAGACTCCAAACAAATGTACTTTATTATCTATAGTGAAGTTTAAATAGCACTTGCTACACTCATATTCAGATAGATGTGCACTTGTTCCTATCAAGCCCAATTGTGTCTGAATCAATTCGATTGTAAAGTATCGTTTGGTTGCTCCTAAATTTGGAATTGTAATTTTGATATATCTTGCTATCATGTAAAGTAGCATTTCTGTTGTTTTCACACATTTTGAGTTTAATTTTTTTAAGTTCTAATGATTGTAAATGATATATCTAATATTTAACATCACTTTCTTCTCTCTTTCAGACAACACCAGTAAGTTTACCTTTTAATTGAGTGTCTGAAATTGTACATATTGAACTTTTGAGTGACTCCTAAGAGATTTCTAAATGAGAGTGGCATTTCAATATTTTTTGTTAACATATAAATTACATGAATAATTCTGCATTTTCTAAAGTTTGACTTATTTGGTTATTTTCATGATGATAATCTATGTCTAAATGTTTACATCTTTCTTATTGCTCCTCTAGGCAGCAGAAGTAAGTCTAATGTTTTTTTACCTAGTCTATCAAATTGGACATTTTTCCTAATTGAGGGAATTTTCGTATTTTTGTGGAACCTTATTTTCTCTATATGGTCTTTGAATTGTGATGGGTTGTATACATCATCTCTTGAGAACTATCATAAAATCATATTTTTGGATTTCATTCTGTCAACCAGAAACTGAAAAGACAAAAACTTGTGTCAAAATATTCGACGCAATACATTTGGTTGATCCCAATCAAGTGAGTTATTATTTTGAGTAGGCTGTTAATCTATGAAAATAATATTAACTCTAAATTGTCAGGGTGAACGCTAAAGTGGCTAAATAATTTTGAGCCTAAACCCCTGATAAATATGATACAGAGAAGACAGTCTCAACTTACAAGAACTGTGAATACAATGGTGCAATACCAAACAGTAATAAAGTCAAGACAATAAAATTGTCTAAAATAATTCAACTCATTGGGTGAATTGGAATGGACATAATCTAATTAGCCAAACCAGATTTGATAATACCTAAAAATGCATGTCAAAAATATTGGAAATGTCTTGAAGTGCAAATGATAAGTATTGGCAAAATATGCTGGCTTCAAGATGTGATTTTCGTCCAGCCATGATGGAATAGGGTCAGATACACCAAGCAGATTAATCCCAGTTACATTTTTCAACCTTATAATTTAGTCTCTGAAATTGCATTTGAAACCCTTGAGCTGGGCACTGTTGCAATCTTTATACGCAGATGTCCTCTTAATGCTGGGAGCTGCTGGAATAACTCCTGCTGACGCCTTTGGTTACAGTGGAAAAAGCTTTGTTTTTGGAGAAATTTAAAAGTAGTAGCAACCAGACTCATGACATGTTTGGGGATTATTATAGCTCCTTTGTTCCGTCCTGATTTCTGCCTCTGGGCTTAGTGCCTGATTTTAGGTTTGGCAGATAGGTTTGACACTACAAACATGATCAATGCCTTGTTTGGCCTATTACAATTGCATTTGGATTTAATGCACTTCTTATAACATGAACAGTACATAATTTATGTTTTGATTGAGCAACCTATCTGCCACACTGTGAGACAAGCCTTTTGTCTTTTTCAACAATCTCAAATATCCTCTAGTTGGAAAAACCTGTAGTTATATCTGTGAAAGACTTTCTAAATATCGAGCAATGCTTCAAAGAGGTCTGCAGAAACTCTAAACATTTTGGAGGTCCAAAAATATTCTCAGTCACAACTTTGCATACTTTCAGGAGCATCTCCTCTTGGTCACTTCTGAGGCTAACAGGAACTTAGGGACAGCACTTAGAATGCAGCACCCACTCCAGCAGAGGTTCACAGCATGATTCAGTTTAGGCCCAGTTGTGACAAGTCACCTAGACAGATCAGGAAAAAGACTCTTGCAACATGTTTTGTCCTTGTAGCCAAAGATAATGCTTGGGGTCTTTGTGCCCCTACATTCCAGGCTTTTTAAAAAACTATAGCTCTGATGCATTACAATAAATATGTCATATTTCATTTTGTTTACCACATACTTCATTGGTATTTTACATCAGTATTACATTAATATTTCAAAGTAACAGAGAAGAAAATGAACACACCTAATACAAAACATTATTTATCTGCTATATAGTTGTGAAAATTAGTGGATGGACAAGCATAAAAGACTCCAAACAAATGTACTTTATTATCTATAGTGAAGTTTAAATAGCACTTGCTACACTCATATTCAGATAGATGTGCACTTGTTCCTATCAAGCCCAATTGTGTCTGAATCAATTCAATTGTAAAGTATAGTTTGGTTGCTCCTAAATGAGAATTGTAATTTTGATATATCTTGCTATCATGTAAAGTAGCATTTCTGTTGTTTTCACACATTTTGAGTTTAATTTTTTTAAGTTCTAATGATTGTAAATGATATATCTAATATTTAACATCACTTTCTTCTCTCTTTCAGACAACACCAGTAAGTTTACCTTTTAATTCAGTGTCTGAAATTGTACATATTGAACTTTTGAGTGACTCCTAAGAGATTTCTAAATGAGAGTGGTATTTCAATATTTTTTGTTAACATATAAATTACATGAATAATTCTGCATTTTCTAAAGTTTGACTTATTTGTTTATTTTCATGATGATAATCTATGTCTAAATGTTTACATCTCTTTCTTATTGCTCCTCTAGGCAGCAGAAGTAAGTCTAATGATTTTTTACCTAGTCTATGAAATTGGACATTTTTCCTAATTCAGAGATTTTTTGTATTTTTGTGGAACCTTATTTTCTCTATCTGGTCTTTGAATTGTGATGGGTTGTATACATCATCTCTTGAGAACTATCATAAAATCATATTTTTGGATTTCATTCTGTCAACCAGAAACTGAAAAGACAAAAATTTCTGTCAAAATATTAGACGCAGTACATTTGGTTGATCCCAATCAAGTGAGGTATTATTTTGAGTAGGCTGTTAATCTATGAAAATAATATTAACTCTAACTTGTCAGGGTGAACGCTAAAGTGGCTAAATAATTTTGAGCCTAAACCCTTGATAAATAGGATACAGAGAAGACAGTCTCAATTTACAAGAACTGTGAATACAATGGTGCAATACCAAACAGTAATAAAGTCAAAACAATAAAATTGTCTAAAATATTTCAACGCATTGGGTGAATTGGAATGGACATAATCTAATTAGCCAAACCAGATTTGATAATACCTAAAAATGCATGTCAAAAATATTGGAAATGTCTTGAAGTGCAAATGATAAGTATTGGCAAAATATGCTGGCTTCTAGATGTGATTTTCGTCCATCCATGATGGAATGAGGGTCAGATACACGAAGCAGATTAATCCCAGTTACATTTTTCAACCTTATAATTTAGTCTCTGAAATGGCATTTGAAACCCTTGAGCTGGGCACTGTTGCAATCTATATACGCAGATGTCCTCTTAATGCTGGGAGCTGCTGGAATAACTCCTGCTGACGCCTTTGGTTACAGTGGAAAAAGCTTTGTTTTTGGAGAAATGTAAAAGTAGTAGCAACCAGACTCATGACATGTTTGGGGATTATTATAGCTCCTTTGTTCCGTCCTGATTTCTGCCTCTGGGCTTAGTGCCTGATTTAAGGTTTGGCACATAGGTTTGACACTACAAACATGATCAATGCCTTGTTTGGCCTATTACAATTGCATTTGGATTTAATGCACTTCTTATAACATGAACAGTACATAATTTATGTTTTGATTGAGCAACCTATCTGTCACACTGTGAGACAAGCCTTTTGTCTTTTTCAACAATCTCAAATATCCTCTAGTTGGAAAAACCTGTAGTTATATCTGTGAAAGACTTTCTAAATATCGAGCAATGCTTCAAAGAGGTCTGCAGAAACTCTAAACATTTTGGAGGTCCAAAAATATTCTCAGTCACAACTTTGCATACTTTCAGGAGCATCTCATCTTGGTCACTTCTGAGGCTAACAGGAACTTAGGGACAGCACTTAGAATGCAGCACCCACTCCAGCAGAGGTTCACAGCATGATTCAGTTCAGGCCCAGTTGTGACAAGTCACCTAGACAGATCAGGAAAAAGACTCTTGCAACATGTTTTGTCCTTGTAGCCTAAGATAATGCTTGGGGTCTTTGAGCCCCTACATTCCAGGCTTTTTAAAAAACTATAGCTCTGATGCATTACAATAAATATGTCATATTTCATTTTGTTTACCACATACTTCATTGGTATTTTACATCAGTATTACATTAATATTTCAAAGTAACAGAGAAGAAAATGAACACACCTAATACAAAACATTATTTATCTGCTATATAGTTGTGAAAATTAGTGTATGGACAAGCATAAAAGACTCCAAACAAATGTACTTTATTATCTAAAGTGAAGTTTAAATAGCACTTGCTACACTCATATTCAGATAGATGTGCACTTGTTCCTATCAAGCCCAATTGTGTCTGAATCAATTCAATTGTAAAGTATAGTTTGGCTGCTCCTAAATGAGAATTGTAATTTTGATATATCTTGCTATCATGTAAAGTAGCATTTCTGTTGTTTACACACATTTTGAGTTAAATTTTTTTAAGTTCTAATGATTGTAAATGATATATCTAATATTTAACATCACTTTCTTCTCTCTTTCAGACAACACCAGTAAGTTTACCTTTTAATTCAGTGTCTGAAATTGTACACATTGAACTTTTGAGTGACTCCTAAGAGATTTCTAAATGAGAGTGGTATTTCAATATTTTTTGTTAACATATAAACTACATGAATAATTCTGCATTTTCTAAAGTTTGACTTATTTGTTTATTTTCATGATGATAATCTATGTCTAAATGTTTACATCTCTTTCTTATTGCTCCTCTAGGCAGCAGAAGTAAGTCTAATGTTTTTTTACCTAGTCTATGAAATTGGAAATTTTTCCTAATTGAGTGAATTTTTGTATTTTTGTGGAACCTTATTTTCTCTATATGATCTTTGAATTGTGATGGGTTGTATACATCATCTCTTGAGAACTATCATAAAATCATATTTTTGGATTTCATTCTGTCAACCAGAAACTGAAAAGACAAAACTTTGTGTCAAAATATTAGACGCAGTACATTTGGTTGATCCCAATCAAGTGAGGTATTATTTTGAGTAGGCTGTTAATCTATGAAAATAATATTAACTCTAACTTGTCAGGGTGAACGCTAAAGTGGCTAAATAATTTTGAGCCTAAACCCCTGATAAATATGATACAGAGAAGACAGTCTCAACTTACAAGAACTGTGAATACAATGGTGCAATACCAAACAGTAATAAAGTCAAAACAATAAAATTGTCTAAAACAATTCAACGCATTGGGTGAATTGGAATGGACATAATCTAATTAGCCAAACCAGATTTGATAATACCTAAAAATGCATGTCAAAAATATTGGAAATGTCTTGAAGTGCAAATGATAAGTATTGGCAACATATGCTGGCTTCAAGATGTGATTTTCGTCCAGCCATGATGGAATGAGGGTCAGATACACCAAGCAGATTAATCCCAGTTACATTTTTCAACCTTATAATTTAGTCTCTGAAATGGCATTTGAAACCCTTGAGCTGGGCACTGTTGCAATCTGTATACGCAGATGTCCTCTTAATGCTGGGAGCTGCTGGAATAACTCCTGCTGACGCCTTTGGTTACAGTGGAAAAAGCTTTGTTTTTGGAGAAATTTAAAAGTAGTAGCAACCGGACTCATGACATGTTTGGAGATTATTATAGCTCCTTAGTTCCGTCCTGATTTCTGCCTCTGGGCTTAGTGCCTGATTTAAGGTTTGGCAGATAGGTTTGACACTACAAACATGATCAATGCCTTGTTTAGCCTATTACTATTGCATTTGGATTTAATGCACTTCTTATAACATGGACAGTACATAATTTATGTTTTGATTGAGCAACCTATCTGCCACACTGTGAGACACGTCTTTTGTCTTTTTCAACAAGCTCAAATATCCTCTAGTTGGAAAAACTGTAGTTATATCTGTGAACGTCCTTCTAAATATCGGACAATGCTTCAAAGAGGTCTGCAGAAACTCTAAACATTTTGGAGGTCCAAAAATATTCTCAGTCACAACTTTGCATACTTTCAGGAGCATCTCCTCTTGGTCACTTCTGAGACTAACAGGAACTTAGGGACAGCACTTAGAATGCAGCACCCACTCCAGCAGAGGTTCACAGCATGATTCAGTTCAGGCCCAGTTGTGACAAGTCACCTAGACAGATCAGGAAAAAGACTCTGCCAACATGTTTTGTCCTTGTAGCCAAAGATAATGCTTGGGGTCTTTGAGCCCCTACATTCCAGGCTTTTTAAAAAACTATAGCTCTGATGCATTACAATAAATATGTCATATTTCATTTTGTTTACCACATACTTCATTGGTATTTTACATCAGTATTACATTAATATTTCAAAGTAACAGAGAAGAAAATGAACACACCTAATACAAAACATTATTTATCTGCTATATAGTTGTGAAAATTAGTGGATGGACAAGCATAAAAGACTCCAAACAAATGTACTTTATTATCTATAGTGAAGTTTAAATAGCACTTGCTACACTCATATTCAGATAGATGTGCACTTGTTCCTATCAAGCCCAATTGTGTCTGAATCAATTCAATTGTAAAGTATAGTTTGGTTGCTCCTAAATGAGAATTGTAATTTTGATATATCTTGCTATCATGTAAAGTAGCATTTCTGTTGTTTTCACACATTTTGAGTTTAATTTTTTTAAGTTCTAATGATTGTAAATGATATATCTAATATTTAACATCACTTTCTTCTCTCTTTCAGACAACACCAGTAAGTTTACCTTTTAATTGAGTGTCTGAAATTGTACATATTGAACTTTTGAGTGACTCCTAAGAGATTTCTAAATGAGAGTGGCATTTCAATATTTTTTGTTAACATATAAATTACATGAATAATTCTGCATTTTCTAAAGTTTGACTTATTTGTTTATTTTCATGATGATAATCTATGTCTAAATGTTTACATCTCTTTCTTATTGCTCCTCTAGGCAGCAGAAGTAAGTCTAATGATTTTTTACCTAGTCTATGAAATTGGACATTTTTCCTAATTCAGTGAATTTTTGTATTTTTGTGGAACCTTATTTTCTCTATCTGGTCTTTGAATTGTGATGGGTTGTATACATCATCTCTTGAGAACTATCATAAAATCATATTTTTGGATTTCATTCTGTCAACCAGAAACTGAAAAGACAAAAATTTCTGTCAAAATATTAGACGCAGTACATTTGGTTGATCCCAATCAAGTGAGTTATTATTTTGAGTAGGCTGTTAATCTATGAAAATAATATTAACTCTAACTTGTCAGGGTGAACGCTAAAGTGGCTAAATAATTTTGAGCCTAAACCCTTGATAAATATGATACAGAGAAGACAGTCTCAATTTACAAGAACTGTGAATACAATGGTGCAATACCAAACAGTAATAAAGTCAAAACAATAAAATTGTCTAAAATAATTCAACGCATTGGGTGAATTGGAATGGACATAATCTAATTAGCCAAACCAGATTTGATAATACCTAAAAATGCATGTCAAAAATATTGGAAATGTCTTGAAGTGCAAATGATAAGTATTGGCAAAATATGCTGGCTTCAAGATGTGATTTTCGTCCAGCCATGATGGAATAGGGTCAGATACACCAAGCAGATTAATCCCAGTTACATTTTTCAACCTTATAATTTAGTCTCTGAAATTGCATTTGAAACCCTTGAGCTGGGCACTGTTGCAATCTTTATACGCAGATGTCCTCTTAATGCTGGGAGCTGCTGGAATAACTCCTGCTGACGCCTTTGGTTACAATGGAAAAAGCTTTGTTTTTGGAGAAATTTAAAAGTAGTAGCAACCAGACTCATGACATGTTTGGGGATTATTATAGCTCCTTTGTTCCGTCCTGATTTCTGCCTCTGGACTTAGTGCCTGATTTAAGGTTTGGCAGATAGGTTTGACACTACAAACATGATCAATGCCTTGTTTGGCCTATTACAATTGCATTTGGATTTAATGCACTTCTTATAACATGAACAGTACATAATTTATGTTTTGATTGAGCAACCTATCTGCCACACTGTGAGACAAGCCTTTTGTCTTTTTCAACAATCTCAAATATCCTCTAGTTGGAAAAACCTGTAGTTATATCTGTGAAAGACTTTCTAAATATCGAGCAATGCTTCAAAGAGGTCTGCAGAAACTCTAAACATTTTGGAGGTCCAAAAATATTCTCAGTCACAACTTTGCATACTTTCAGGAGCATCTCCTCTTGGTCACTTCTGAGGCTAACAGGAACTTAGGGACAGCACTTAGAATGCAGCACCCACTCCAGCAGAGGTTCACAGCATGATTCAGTTCAGGCCCAGTTGTGACAAGTCACCTAGACAGATCAGGAAAAAGACTCTTGCAACATGTTTTGTCCTTGTAGCCAAAGATAATGCTTGGGGTCTTTGAGCCCCTACATTCCAGGCTTTTTAAAAAACTATAGCTCTGATGCATTACAATAAATATGTCATATTTCATTTTGTTTACCACATACTTCATTGGTATTTTACATCAGTATTACATTAATATTTCAAAGTAACAGAGAAGAAAATGAACACACCTAATACAAAACATTATTTATCTGCTATATAGTTGTGAAAATTAGTGGATGGGCAAGCATAAAAGACTCCAAACAAATGTACTTTATTATCTATAGTGAAGTTTAAATAGCACTTGCTACACTCATATTCAGATAGATGTGCACTTGTTCCTATCAAGCCCAATTGTGTCTGAATCAATTCGATTGTAAAGTATCGTTTGGTTGCTCCTAAATTTGGAATTGTAATTTTGATATATCTTGCTATCATGTAAAGTAGCATTTCTGTTGTTTTCACACATTTTGAGTTTAATTTTTTTAAGTTCTAATGATTGTAAATGATATATCTAATATTTAACATCACTTTCTTCTCTCTTTCAGACAACACCAGTAAGTTTACCTTTTAATTCAGTGTCTGAAATTGTACATATTGAACTTTTGAGTGACTCCTAAGAGATTTCTAAATGAGAGTGGTATTTCAATATTTTTTGTTAACATATAAATTACATGAATAATTCTGCATTTTCTAAAGTTTGACTTATTTGTTTATTTTCATGATGATAATCTATGTCTAAATGTTTACATCTCTTTCTTATTGCTCCTCTAGGCAGCAGAAGTAAGTCTAATGTTTTTTTACCTAGTCTATCAAATTGGACATTTTTCCTAATTGAGTGAATTTTCGTATTTTTGTGGAACCTTATTTTCTCTATATGGTCTTTGAATTGTGATGGGTTGTATACATCATCTCTTGAGAACTATCATAAAATCATATTTTTGGATTTCATTTGTCAACCAGAAACTGAAAAGACAAAAACTTGTGTCAAAATATTCGACGCAATACATTTGGTTGATCCCAATCAAGTGAGTTATTATTTTGAGTAGGCTGTTAATCTATGAAAATAATATTAACTCTAACTTGTCAGGGTGAACGCTAAAGTGGCTAAATAATTTTGAGCCTAAACCCCTGATAAATATGATACAGAGAAGACAGTCTCAACTTACAAGAACTGTGAATACAATGGTGCAATACCAAACAGTAATAAAGTCAAGACAATAAAATTGTCTAAAATAATTCAACTCATTGGGTGAATTGGAATGGACATAATCTAATTAGCCAAACCAGATTTGATAATACCTAAAAATGCATGTCAAAAATATTGGAAATGTCTTGAAGTGCAAATGATAAGTATTGGCAAAATATGCTGGCTTCAAGATGTGATTTTCGTCCATCCATAATGGAATGAGGGTGAGATACACCAAGCAGATTAATCCCAGTTACATTTTTCAACCTTATAATTTAGTCTCTGAAATGGCATTTGAAACCCTTGAGCTGGGCACTGTTGCAATCTTTATACGCAGATGTCCTCTTAATGCTGGGAGCTGCTGGAATAACTCCTGCTGACGCCTTTGGTTACAGTGGAAAAAGCTTTGTTTTTGGAGAAATTTAAAAGTAGTAGCAACCAGACTCATGACATGTTTGGGGATTATTATAGCTCCTTTGTTCCGTCCTGATTTCTGCCTCTGGGCTTAGTGCCTGATTTAAGGTTTGGCAGATAGGTATGACACTACAAACATGATCAATGCCTTGTTTGGCCTATTACAATTGCATTTGGATTTAATGCACTTCTTATAACATGAACAGTACATAATTTATGTTTTGATTGAGCAACCTATCTGCCACACTGTGAGACAAGCCTTTTGTCTTTTTCAACAATCTCAAATATCCTCTAGTTGGAAAAACCTGTAGTTATATCTGTGAAAGACTTTCTAAATATCGAGCAATGCTTCAAAGAGGTCTGCAGAAACTCTAAACATTTTGGAGGTCCAAAAATATTCTCAGTCGCAACTTTGCATACTTTCAGGAGCATCTCCTCTTGGTCACTTCTGAGGCTAACAGGAACTTAGGGACAGCACTTAGAATGCAGCACCCACTCCAGCAGAGGTTCACAGCATGATTCAGTTCAGGCCCAGTTGTGACAAGTCATCTAGACAGATCAGGAAAAAGACTCTTGCAACATGTTTTGTCCTTGTAGCCAAAGATAATGCTTGGGGTCTTTGAGCCCCTACATTCCAGGCTTTTTAAAAAACTATAGCTCTGATGCATTACAATAAATATGTCATATTTCATTTTGTTTACCACATACTTCATTGGTATTTTACATCAGTATTACATTAATATTTCAAAGTAACAGAGAAGAAAATGAACACACCTAATACAAAACATTATTTATCTGCTATATAGTTGTGAAAATTAGTGGATGGACAAGCATAAAAGACTCCAAACAAATGTACTTTATTATCTATAGTGAAGTTTAAATAGCACTTGCTACACTCATATTCAGATAGATGTGCACTTGTTCCTATCAAGCCCAATTGTGTCTGAATCAATTCAATTGTAAAGTATAGTTTGGTTGCTCCTAAATGAGAATTGTAATTTTGATATATCTTGCTATCATGTAAAGTAGCATTTCTGTTGTTTTCACACATTTTGAGTTTAATTTTTTTAAGTTCTAATGATTGTAAATGATATATCTAATATTTAACATCACTTTCTTCTCTCTTTCAGACAACACCAGTAAGTTTACCTTTTAATTCAGTGTCTGAAATTGTACATATTGAACTTTTGAGTGACTCCTAAGAGATTTCTAAATGAGAGTGGCATTTCAATATTTTTTGTTAACATATAAATTACATGAATAATTCTGCATTTTCTAAAGTTTGACTTATTTGTTTATTTTCATGATGATAATCTATGTCTAAATGTTTACATCTCTTTCTTATTGCTCCTCTAGGCAGCAGAAGTAAGTCTAATGATTTTTTACCTAGTCTATGAAATTGGACATTTTTCCTAATTCAGTGATTTTTTGTATTTTTGTGGAACCTTATTTTCTCTATCTGGTCTTTGAATTGTGATGGGTTGTATACATCATCTCTTGAGAACTATCATAAAATCATATTTTTGGATTTCATTCTGTCAACCAGAAACTGAAAAGACAAAAATTTCTGTCAAAATATTAGACGCAGTACATTTGGTTGATCCCAATCAAGTGAGGTATTATTTTGAGTAGGCTGTTAATCTATGAAAAAATTATTAACTCTAACTTGTCAGGGTGAACGCTAAAGTGGCTAAATAATTTTGAGCCTAAACCCTTGATAAATATGATACAGAGAAGACAGTCTCAATTTACAAGAACTGTGAATACAATGGAGCAATACCAAACAGTAATAAAGTCAAAACAATAAAATTGTCTAAAATAATTCAAACGCATTGGGTGAATTGGAATGGACATAATCTAATTAGCCAAACCAGATTTGATAATACCTAAAAATGCATGTCAAAAATATTGGAAATGTCTTGAAGTGCAAATGATAAGTATTGGCAAAATATGCTGGCTTCAAGATGTGATTTTCGTCCATCCATAATGGAATGAGGGTGAGAGACACCAAGCAGATTAATCCCAGTTACATTTTTCAACCTTATAATTTAGTCTCTGAAATGGCATTTGAAACCCTTGAGCTGGGCACTGTTGCAATCTTTATACGCAGATGTCCTCTTAATGCTGGGAGCTGCTGGAATAACTCCTGCTGACGCCTTTGGTTACAGTGGAAAAAGCTTTGTTTTTGGAGAAATTTAAAAGTAGTAGCAACCAGACTCATGACATGTTTGGGGATTATTATAGCTCCTTTGTTCCGTCCTGATTTCTGCCTCTGGGCTTAGTGCCTGATTTAAGGTTTGGCAGATAGGTATGACACTACAAACATGATCAATGCCTTGTTTGGCCTATTACAATTGCATTTGGATTTAATGCACTTCTTATAACATGAACAGTACATAATTTATGTTTTGATTGAGCAACCTATCTGCCACACTGTGAGACAAGCCTTTTGTCTTTTTCAACAATCTCAAATATCCTCTAGTTGGAAAAACCTGTAGTTATATCTGTGAAAGACTTTCTAAATATCGAGCAATGCTTCAAAGAGGTCTGCAGAAACTCTAAACATTTTGGAGGTCCAAAAATATTCTCAGTCGCAACTTTGCATACTTTCAGGAGCATCTCCTCTTGGTCACTTCTGAGGCTAACAGGAACTTAGGGACAGCACTTAGAATGCAGCACCCACTCCAGCAGAGGTTCACAGCATGATTCAGTTCAGGCCCAGTTGTGACAAGTCATCTAGACAGATCAGGAAAAAGACTCTTGCAACATGTTTTGTCCTTGTAGCCAAAGATAATGCTTGGGGTCTTTGAGCCCCTACATTCCAGGCTTTTTAAAAAACTATAGCTCTGATGCATTACAATAAATATGTCATATTTCATTTTGTTTACCACATACTTCATTGGTATTTTACATCAGTATTACATTAATATTTCAAAGTAACAGAGAAGAAAATGAACACACCTAATACAAAACATTATTTATCTGCTATATAGTTGTGAAAATTAGTGGATGGACAAGCATAAAAGACTCCAAACAAATGTACTTTATTATCTATAGTGAAGTTTAAATAGCACTTGCTACACTCATATTCAGATAGATGTGCACTTGTTCCTATCAAGCCCAATTGTGTCTGAATCAATTCAATTGTAAAGTATAGTTTGGTTGCTCCTAAATGAGAATTGTAATTTTGATATATCTTGCTATCATGTAAAGTAGCATTTCTGTTGTTTTCACACATTTTGAGTTTAATTTTTTTAAGTTGTAATGATTGTAAATGATATATCTAATATTTAACATCACTTTCTTCTCTCTTTCAGACAACACCAGTAAGTTTACCTTTTAATTCAGTGTCTGAAATTGTACATATTGAACTTTTGAGTGACTCCTAAGAGATTTCTAAATGAGAGTGGCATTTCAATATTTTTTGTTAACATATAAATTACATGAATAATTCTGCATTTTCTAAAGTTTGACTTATTTGTTTATTTTCATGATGATAATCTATGTCTAAATGTTTACATCTCTTTCTTATTGCTCCTCTAGGCAGCAGAAGTAAGTCTAATGATTTTTTACCTAGTCTATGAAATTGGACATTTTTCCTAATTCAGTGATTTTTTGTATTTTTGTGGAACCTTATTTTCTCTATCTGGTCTTTGAATTGTGATGGGTTGTATACATCATCTCTTGAGAACTATCATAAAATCATATTTTTGGATTTCATTCTGTCAACCAGAAACTGAAGAGACAAAAATTTCTGTCAAAATATTAGACGCAGTACATTTGGTTGATCCCAATCAAGTGAGGTATTATTTTGAGTAGGCTGTTAATCTATGAAAAAATTATTAACTCTAACTTGTCAGGGTGAACGCTAAAGTGGCTAAATAATTTTGAGCCTAAACCCTTGATAAATATGATACAGAGAAGACAGTCTCAATTTACAAGAACTGTGAATACAATGGAGCAATACCAAACAGTAATAAAGTCAAAACAATAAAATTGTCTAAAATAATTCAAACGCATTGGGTGAATTGGAATGGACATAATCTAATTAGCCAAACCAGATTTGATAATACCTAAAAATGCATGTCAAAAATATTGGAAATGTCTTGAAGTGCAAATGATAAGTATGGGCAAAATATGCTGGCTTCAAGATGTGATTTTCGTCCAGCCATGATGGAATGAGGGTCAGATACACCAAGCAGATTAATCCCAGTTACATTTTTCAACCTTATAATTTAGTCTCTGAAATGGCATTTGAAACCCTTGAGCTGGGCACTGTTGCAATCTATATACGCAGATGTCCTCTTAATGCTGGGAGCTGCTGGAATAACTCCTGCTGATGCCTTTGGTTACAGTGGAAAAAGCTTTGTTTTTTGAGAAATTTAAAAGTAGTAGCAACAGGGCTCAAGACATGTTTGGGGATTATTATAGCTCCTTTGTTCCGTCCTGATTTCTGCCTCTGGGCTTAGTGCCTGATTTAAGGTTTGGCAGATAGGTTTGACACTACAAACATGATCAATGCCTTGTTTGGCCTATTACTATTGCATTTGGATTTAATGTACTTCTTATAACATGGACAGTACATAATTTATGTTTTGATTGAGCAACCTATCTGCCACACTGTGAGACAAGCCTTTTGTCTTTTTCAACATGCTCAAATATCCTCTAGTTGGAAAAAAACTGTAGTTATATCTGTGAACGTCCTTCTAAATATCGGACAATGCTTCAAAGAGGTCTGCAGAAACTCTAAACATTTTGGAGGTCCAAAAATATTCTCAGTCACAACTTTGCATACTTTCAGGAGCATCTCCTCTTGGTCACTTCTGAGGCTAACAGGAACTTAGGGACAGCACTTAGAGTGCAGCACCCACTCCAGCAGAGGTTCACAGCATGATTCAGTTCAGGCCCAGTTGTGACAAGTCACCTAGACAGATCAGGAAAAAGACTCTTGCAACATGTTTTGTCCTTGTAGCCAAAGATAATGCTTGGGGTCTTTGCGCCCCTACATTCCAGGCTTTTTAAAAAACTATAGCTCTGATGCATTACAATAAATATGTCATATTTCATTTTGTTTACCACATACTTCATTGGTATTTTACATCAGTATTACATTAATATTTCAAAGTAACAGAGAAGAAAATGAACACACCTAATACAAAACATTATTTATCTGCTATATAGTTGTGAAAATTAGTGGATGGACAAGCATAAAAGACTCCAGACAAATGTACTTTATTATCTATAGTGAAGTTTAAATAGCACTTGCTACACTCATATTCAGATAGATGTGCACTTGTTCCTATCAAGCCCAATTGTGTCTGAATCAATTCAATTGTAAAGTATAGTTTGGTTGCTCCTAAATGAGAATTGTAATTTTGATATATCTTGCTATCATGTAAAGTAGCATTTCTGTTGTTTTCACACATTTTGAGTTAAATTTTTTTAAGTTCTAATGATTGTAAATGATATATCTAATATTTAACATCACTTTCTTCTCTCTTTCAGACAACACCAGTAAGTTTACCTTTTAATTCAGTGTCTGAAATTGTACACATTGAACTTTTGAGTGACTCCTAAGAGATTTCTAAATGAGAGTGGTATTTCAATATTTTTTGTTAACATATAAATT
This sequence comes from Triturus cristatus, assembly GCF_964204655.1. Classification (NCBI taxonomy): domain Eukaryota; kingdom Metazoa; phylum Chordata; class Amphibia; order Caudata; family Salamandridae; genus Triturus; species Triturus cristatus. The sequence goes on from NC_140590.1 coordinate 1,113,835,773, forward strand.
ACATGAATAATTCTGCATTTTCTAAAGTTTGACTTATTTGTTTATTTTCATGATGATAATCTATGTCTAAATGTTTACATCTCTTTCTTATTGCTCCTCTAGGCAGCAGAAGTAAGTCTAATGTTTTTTTACCTAGTCTATGAAATTGGAAATTTTTCCTAATTGAGTGAATTTTTGTATTTTTGTGGAACCTTATTTTCTCTATATGATCTTTGAATTGTGATGGGTTGTATACATCATCTCTTGAGAACTATCATAAAATCATATTTTTGGATTTCATTCTGTCAACCAGAAACTGAAAAGACAAAAATTTGTGTCAAAATATTAGACGCAGTACATTTGGTTGATCCCAATCAAGTGAGGTATTATTTTGAGTAGGCTGTTAATCTATGAAAATAATATTAACTCTAACTTGTCAGGGTGAACGCTAAAGTGGCTAAATAATTTTGAGCCTAAACCCCTGATAAATATGATACAGAGAAGACAGTCTCAACTTACAAGAACTGTGAATACAATGGTGCAATACCAAACAGTAATAAAGTCAAAACAATAAAATTGTCTAAAACAATTCAACGCATTGGGTGAATTGGAATGGACATAATCTAATTAGCCAAACCAGATTTGATAATACCTAAAATTGCATGTCAAAAATATTGGAAATGTCTTGAAGTGCAAATGATAAGTATGGGCAAAATATGCTGGCTTCAAGATGTGATTTTCGTCCAGCCATGATGGAATGAGGGTCAGATACACCAAGCAGATTAATCCCAGTTACATTTTTCAACCTTATAATTTAGTCTCTGAAATGGCATTTGAAACCCTTGAGCTGGGCACTGTTGCAATCTATATACGCAGATGTCCTCTTAATGCTGGGAGCTGCTGGAATAACTCCTGCTGATGCCTTTGGTTACAGTGGAAAAAGCTTTGTTTTTTGAGAAATTTAAAAGTAGTAGCAACAGGGCTCAAGACATGTTTGGGGATTATTATAGCTCCTTTGTTCCGTCCTGATTTCTGCCTCTGGGCTTAGTGCCTGATTTAAGGTTTGGCAGATAGGTTTGACACTACAAACATGATCAATGCCTTGTTTGGCCTATTACTATTGCATTTGGATTTAATGTACTTCTTATAACATGGACAGTACATAATTTATGTTTTGATTGAGCAACCTATCTGCCACACTGTGAGACAAGCCTTTTGTCTTTTTCAACATGCTCAAATATCCTCTAGTTGGAAAAAAACTGTAGTTATATCTGTGAACGTCCTTCTAAATATCGGACAATGCTTCAAAGAGGTCTGCAGAAACTCTAAACATTTTGGAGGTCCAAAAATATTCTCAGTCACAACTTTGCATACTTTCAGGAGCATCTCCTCTTGGTCACTTCTGAGGCTAACAGGAACTTAGGGACAGCACTTAGAGTGCAGCACCCACTCCAGCAGAGGTTCACAGCATGATTCAGTTCAGGCCCAGTTGTGACAAGTCACCTAGACAGATCAGGAAAAAGACTCTTGCAACATGTTTTGTCCTTGTAGCCAAAGATAATGCTTGGGGTCTTTGCGCCCCTACATTCCAGGCTTTTTAAAAAACTATAGCTCTGATGCATTACAATAAATATGTCATATTTCATTTTGTTTACCACATACGTCATTGGTATTTTACATCAGTATTACATTAATATTTCAAAGTAACAGAGAAGAAAATGAACACACCTAATACAAAACATTATTTATGTGCTTTATAGTTGTGAAAATTAGTGGATGGACAAGCATAAAAGACTCCAAACAAATGTACTTTATTATCTATAGTGAAGTTTAAATAGCACTTGCTACACTCATATTCAGATAGATGTGCACTTGTTCCTATCAAGCCCAATTGTGTCTGAATCAATTCAATTGTAAAGTATAGTTTGGTTGCTCCTAAATGAGAATTGTAATTTTGATATATCTTGCTATCATGTAAAGTAGCATTTCTTTTTTTTTCACACATTTTGAGTTTAATTTTTTTAAGTTCTGATTGTAAATGATATATCTAATATTTAACATCACTTTCTTCTCTCTTTCAGACAACACCAGTAAGTTTACCTTTTAATTCAGTGTCTGAAATTGTACATATTGAACATTTGAGTGACTCCTAAGAGATTTCTAAATGAGAGTGGTATTTCAATATTTTTTGTTAACATATAAATTACATGAATAATTCTGCATTTTCTAAAGTTTGACTTATTTGTTTATTTTCATGATGATAATCTATGTCTAAATGTTTACATCTCTTTCTTATTGCTCCTCTAGGCAGCAGAAGTAAGTCTAATGTTTTTTTTACCTAGTCTATGAAATTGGACATTTGTCCTAATTGAGTGAATTTCTGTACTTTTGTGGAACCTTATTTTCTCTATGTGGTCTTTGAATTGTGATGGGTTGTATACATCATCTCTTGAGAACTATCATAAAATCATATTTTTGGATTTCATTCTGTCAACCAGAAACTGAAAAGACAAAAATTTGTGTCAAAATATTAGACGCAATATATTTGGTTGATCCCAATCAAGTGAGTTATTATTTTGAGTAGGCTGTTAATCTATGAAAATAATATTAACTCTAACTTGTCAGGGTGAACGCTAAAGTGGCTAAATAATTTTGAGTCTAAACCCCTGATAAATATGATACAGAGAAGACAGTCTCAACTTACAAGAACTGTGAATACAATGGTGCAATACCAAACAGTAATAAAATCAAAACAATAAAATTGTCTAAAATAATTCAACGCATTGGGTGAATTGGAATGGACATAGTCTAATTAGCCAAACCAGATTTGATAATTCCTTAAAAATGCATGTCAAAAATATTGGAAATGTCTTGAAGTGCAAATGATAAGTATGGGCAAAATATGCTGGCTTCAAGATGTGATTTTTGTCCAGCCATGATGGAATGAGGGTCAGATACACCAAGCAGATTAATCCCAGTTACATTTTTCAACCTTATAATTTAGTCTCTGAAATGGCATTTGAAACCCTTGAGCTGGGCACTGTTGCAATCTATATACGCAGATGTCCTCTTAATGCTGGGAGCTGCTGGAATAACTCCTGCTGACGCCTTTGGTTACAGTGGAAAAAGCTTTGTTTTTGGAGAAATTTAAAAGTAGTAGCAACCGGGCTCAAGCCATGTTTGGGGATTATTATAGCTCCTTTGTTCCGTCCTGATTTCTGCCTCTGGGCTTAGTGCCTGATTTAAGGTTTGGCAGATAGGTTTGACACTACAAACATGATCAATGCCTTGTTTGGCCTATTACTATTGCATTTGGATTTAATGCACTTCTTATAACATGGACAGTACATAATTTATGTTTTGATTGAGCAACCTATCTGCCACACTGTGAGACAAGTCTTTTGTCTTTTTCAACAAGCTCAAATATCCTCTAGTTGGAAAAAACTGTAGTTATATCTGTGAACGTCCTTCTAAATATCGGACAATGCTTCAAAGAGTTCTGCAGAAACTCTAAACATTTTGGAGGTCCAAAAATATTCTCAGTCACAACTTTGCATACTTTCAGGAGCATCTCCTCTTGGTCACTTCTGAGGCTAACAGGAACTTAGGGACAGCACTTAGAATGCAGCACCCACTCCAGCAGAGGTTCAGAGCATGATTCAGTTCAGGCCCAGTTGTGACAAGTCACCTAGACAGATCAGGAAAAAGACTCTGCCAACATGTTTTGTCCTTGTAGCCATAGATAATGCTTGGGGTCTTTGAGCCCCTACATTCCAGGCTTTTTAAAAAACTATAGCTCTGATGCATTACAATAAATATGTCATATTTCATTTTGTTTACCACATATTTCATTGGTATTTTACATCGGTATTACATTATTATTTCAAAGTAACAGAGAAGAAAATGAACTCACCTAATACAAAACATTATTTATCTGCTATATAGTTGTGAAAATTAGTGGATGGACAAGCATAAAAGACTCCAAACAAATGTACTTTATTATCTATAGTGAAGTTTAAATATTACTTGCTACACTCATATTCAGATAGATGTGCACTTGTTCCTATCAAGCCCAATTGTGTCTGAATCAATTCAATTGTAAAGTATAGTTTGGTTGCTCCTAAGTGAGAATTGTAATTTTGATATATCTTGCTATCATGTAAAGTAGCATTTCTGTTGTTTTCACACATTTTGAGTTTTATTTTTTTAAGTTCTAATGATTGTAAATGATATATCTAATATTTAACATCACTTTCTTCTCTCTTTCAGACAACACCAGTAAGTTTACCTTTTAATTTAGTGTCTGAAATTGTACATATTGAACTTTTGAGTGACTCCTAAGAGATTTCTAAATGAGAGTGGTATTTCAATATTTTTTGTTAACATATAAATTACATGAATAATTCAGCATTTTCTAAAGTTTGACTTATTTGTTTATTTTCATGATGATAATCTATGTCTAAATGTTTACATCTCTTTCTTATTGCTCCTCTAGGCAGCAGAAGTAAGTCTAATGTTTTTTTACCTAGTCTATGAAATTGGACATTTGTCCTAATTGAGTGAATTTCTGTACTTTTGTGGAACCTTATTTTCTCTATGTGGTCTTTGAATTGTGATGGGTTGTATACATCATCTCTTGAGAACTATCATAAAATCATATTTTTGGATTTCATTCTGTCAACCAGAAACTGAAAAGACAAAAATGTGTGTCAAAATATTAGACGCAATATATTTGGTTGATCCCAATCAAGTGAGGTATTATTTTGAGTAGGCTGTTAATCTATGAAAATAATATTAACTCTAACTTGTCAGGGTGAACGCTAAAGTGGCTAAATAATTTTGAGCCTAAACCCCTGATAAATATGATACAGAGAAGACAGTCTCAACTTACAAGAACTGTGAATACAATGGTGCAATACCAAACAGTAATAAAGTCAAAACAATAAAATTGTCTAAAATAATTCACCGCATTGGGTGAATTGGAATGGACATAATCTAATTAGCCAAACCAGATTTGATAATACCTAAAAATGCATGTCAAAATTATTGGAAATGTCTTGAAGTGCAAATGATAAGTAATTGCAAAATATGCTGGCTTCTAGATGTGATTTTCGTCCAGCCATGATGGAATGAGGGTCAGATACACCAAGCAGATTAATCCCAGTTACATTTTTCAACCTTATAATTTAGTCTCTGAAATGGCATTGGAAACCCTTGAGCTGGGCACTGTTGCAATCTATATACGCAGATGTCCTCTTAATGCTGGGAGCTGCTGGAATAACTCCTGCTGACGCCTTTGGTTACAGTGGAAAAAGCTTTGTTTTTGGAGAAATGTAAAAGTAGTAGCAACCGGACTCATGACATGTTTGGAGATTATTATAGCTCCTTAGTTCCGTCCTGATTTCTGCCTCTGGGCTTAGTGCCTGATTTAAGGTTTGGCAGATAGGTTTGACACTACAAACATGATCAATGCCTTGTTTAGCCTATTACTATTGCATTTGGATTTAATGCACTTCTTATAACATGGACAGTACATAATTTATGTTTTGATTGAGCAACCTATCTGCCACACTGTGAGACAAGTCTTTTGTCTTTTTCAACAAGCTCAAATATCCTCTAGTTGGAAAAAACTGTAGTTATATCTGTGAACGTCCTTCTAAATATCGGACAATGCTTCAAAGAGTTCTGCAGAAACTCTAAACATTTTGGAGGTCCAAAAATATTCTCAGTCACAACTTTGCATACTTTCAGGAGCATCTCCTCTTGGTCACTTCTGAGGCTAACAGGAACTTAGGGACAGCACTTAGAATGCAGCACCCACTCCAGCAGAGGTTCAGAGCATGATTCAGTTCAGGCCCAGTTGTGACAAGTCACCTAGACAGATCAGGAAAAAGACTCCTGATCAGGATATTCTCCGGGAGAAAAAGGAGTATCTGGCCAGGAGGATTGAGACTGCCTCCAACTCCTGTAAAGAGATCTTTACTGTGGTGAGGGAGTTTACGGCGCCTAGATCCAACGTGGCCCATAGTGTTCCATCGGAGCGCTGGGTCTGCGATCTGGCCACATTTTTCACGGATAAGATAAAATCTATCCAGGACTCCTTCCCAGTGAGGTCTGTGGAGGTGTGTTCCAGCCCGATGGCCGGATTGTCCTTTCCGTCCGGGCAGGGTGCGGTTCTTGCCGAGTTTTCTCCTGTCTCGGACGATGTTTCTCTTGCTCTGCTGGCCAGCCTTAAATCGGGCTCACCTTTGGATTCTTGTCCTGCTAAATTTTTGGCCAAGATGCGGCCGTGGTTAACCCACTAGTCAACCCTGTGGTGAATCTATCCTTGAGAGAGGGGAAGGTTCCGGTTCCATGGAAAAGAGCTATGGTGATCCCCCTCCTCAAAAAGCCTGGGTTGGACTCTGAGGTCTTGGCCAATTACAGGCCGATTTCCCTTCTGCCGGCCTTGGCTAAGATCACAGAGAAGCATGTTCATGGCGTTCTCTCCAGTTTTCTTGAATCCAATGATTTGTTCCATCCATCGCAGTCCGGGTTCCGTCCTAATTTAAGCACGGAGACGGCACTTCTGGAAGTGTCTGAGATCATCAGGGAGACACTGGATTCTGGAGGAAGGGACATGCTCATCATGCTGGATCTGTCGGCGGCCTTTGACACCGTCCCCCATGAGTTGCTCCTCTCCAGACTTTATGACATCGGTCTGAGGGGGACGGTGTTCAATTGGTTTACATCTTTTCTCGAGGGCCGCCGACAAACGGTCTGGGCCTCTCCGAGCTCCGCCGAGATGCCGCCATTGGGAGTCGGTGTTCCACAGGGTTCTGTGTTGAGCCCGACTCTGTTCAACATCTTTATGACACCTTTGGCGGCACTGGTGGAGTCCTTTGGGGATCGGATCGTATCCTACGCTGATGACACCCAACTGCTTTTCACGTGTGGGAAAGACCAGGCTTTTGATGGTGAGAACATCCGGGGCTGCTTGGAGATGGTCTTTGGCTGGTTCCAGCGGAACAGCCTTAAGGCAAACTCCAGTAAATCGGAGGTGTTGTTCTTCGGCTGCTCTCTGGACCCCGATTGGCAGGCCTGGTGGCCATCAGGTATGGATTCCCCTGTCCAGGCATCGCTCGTGGCTAAGAATCTCGGAGTGAAGGTTGACTATAATTTGTCACTGAGCTCACATATTTCTGGCCTGGTGGGTACTTGCTTCGGCATGCTTAGGATGCTCCGGAAGTTCCTGCCTTTACTCACAGAAGAGCATAGAAAGATCACTGTGCAAGCCTTGATAGGCTCTAGATTGGACTACGCGAACGTCCTTTATGTAGGTCTTCCGGAATATCTGGTTCAGCGGCTGCAGGTTGTGCAGAACTCCGCGGCCCGTGCCATCTTTGGCCTTCATAGGCGAGCGAGAGCTTCGGGTCTGGTCCGATCGCTTCATTGGTTACCAATCCGGAAGCGGATTATGTTTAAAGTACTGACCCTGGCGCATAAAGCACTCTTTGGCACCGGAGCAAAGTATCTACAGCAGAGAATGTCCTTCTACCGCCCAGTTAGATCTCTGCGGTCGGAATCTTTGTTTCTCGCGGTGGTTCCTCGGGTGAGGAAGGCCCGCACGGGGGGTCGCTCTTTCAGTCTGAGGGCCCCTCAGCTGTGGAACTCTTTGCCTTTGGTCCTACGGTCCTCTTCTTCTCTCCTTTTGTTTAGGAAGAGCCTCAAGACATGGCTTTTTAACCTTTAGGGTGTCTCTGTTTTTTTTTTCCTTTTGTTTGTTTTCATGTTTTCAGGTTTTACTGAGCTGCCTCGATAAAGCGCCGGGACACTCCACGGAGTAGCCGTGCGCTATAGAAATAAAAGTTTAACATAACATAACATAACATAACTCTGCCAACATGTTTTGTCCTTGTAGCCAAAGATAATGCTTGGGGTCTTTGAGCCCCTACATTCCAGGCTTTTTAAAAAACTATAGCTCTGATGCATTACAATAAATATGTCATATTTCATTTTGTTTACCACATACTTTATTGGTATTTTACATCAGTATTACATTATTTATTTCAAAGTAACAGAGAAGAAAATGAACACACCTAATACAAAACATTATTTATCTGCTATATAGTTGTGAAAATTAGTGGATGGACAAGCATAAAAGACTCCAAACAAATGTACTGTATTATCTATAGTGAAGTTTAAATAGCACTTGCTACACTCATATTCAGATAGATGTGCACTTGTTCCTATCAAGCCCAATTGTGTCTGAATCAATTCAATTGTAAAGTATAGTTTGGTTGCTCCTAAATGAGAATTGTAATTTTGATATATCTTGCTATCATGTAAAGTCGCATTTCTGTTGTTTTCACACATTTTGAGTTTAAGTTTTTTTAAGTTTTAATGATTGTAAATGATATATCTAATATTTCACATCACTTTCTTCTCTCTTTCAGACAACACCAGTAAGTTTACCTTTTAATTCAGTGTCTGAAATTGTACATATTGAACTTTTGAGTGACTCCTAAGAGATTTCTAAATGAGAGTGGTATTTCAATATTTTTTGTTAACATATAAATTACATGAATAATTCTGCATTTTCTAAAGTTTGACTTATTTGTTTATTTTCATGATGATAATCTATGTCTAAATGTTTACATCTCTTTCTTATTGCTCCTCTAGGCAGCAGAAGTAAGTCTAATGTTTTTTTACCAAGTCTATGAAATTGGACATTTTTCCTAATTGAGTGAATTTTTGTATTTTTGTGGAACCTTATCTTCTCTATATGGTCTTTGAATTGTGATGGGTTGTATACATCATCTCTTGAGAACTATCATAAAATCATATTTTTGGATTTCATTCTGTCAACCAGAAACTGAAAAGACAAACATTTGTGTCAAAATATTAGACGCAATGCATTTGGTTGATCCCAATCAAGTGAGTTATTATTTTGAGAAGGCTGTTAATCAATGAAAATAATATTAACTCTAACTTGTCAGGGTGAACGCTAAAGTGGCTAAATAATTTTGAGCCTAAACCCCTGATAAATATGATACAGAGAAGACAGTCTCAACTTACAAGAACTGTGAATACAATGGTGCAATACCAAACAGTAATAAAGTCAAAACAATAAAATTGTCTAAAATAATTCAACGCATTGGGTGAATTGGAAGAGACATAATCTAATTAGCCAAACCAGATTTGATAATACCTAAAATTACATGTCAAAAATATTGGAAATGCCTTGAAGTGCAAATGATAAGTATTTGCAAAATATGCTGGCTTCTAGATGTGATTTTCGTCCAGCCATGATGGAATGAGGGTCAGATACACCAAGCAGATTAATCCCAGTTACATTTTTCAACCTTATAATTTAGTCTCTGAAATGGCATTTGAATCCCTTGAGCTGGGCACTGTTGCAATCTATATACGCAGATGTCCTCTTAATGCTGGGAGCTGCTGGAATAACTCCTGCTGACGCCTTTGGTTACAGTGGAAAAAGCTTTGTTTTTGGAGAAATTTAAAAGTAGTAGCAACCGGACTCATGACATGTTTGGGGATTATTATAGCTCCTTAGTTCCATCCTGATTTCTGCCTCTGGGCTTAGTGCCTGTTTTAAGGTTTGGCAGATAGGTTTGACACTACAAACATGATCAATGCCTTGTTTGGCCTATTACTATTGCATTTAGATTTAATGCACTTCTTATAACATGGACAGTACATAATTTATGTTTTGATTGAGCAACCTATCTGCCACACTGTGAGAGAAGTCTTTTGTCTTTTTCAACAAGCTCAAATATCCTCTAGTTGGAAAAAACTGTAGTTATATCTGTGAACGTCCTTCTAAATATCGGACAATGCTTCAAAGAGGTCTGCAGAAACTCTAAACATTTTGGAGGTCCAAAAATATTCTCAGTCACAACTTTGCATACTTTCAGGAGCATCTCCTCTTGGTCACTTCTGAGGCTAACAGGAACTTAGGGACAGCACTTAGAATGCAGCACCCACTCCAGCAGAGGTTCACAGCATGATTCAGTTCAGGCCCAGTTGTGACAAGTCACCTAGACAGATCAGGAAAAAGACTCTTGCAACATGTTTTGTCCTTGTAGCCAAAGATAATACTTAGGGTATTTTAGTCTATACATTCCAGGCTTTTTAAAAAACTATAGCTCTGATGCATTACAATAAATATGTCATGTTTCATTTTGTATACCACATACTTCATTGATATTTTACATCAGTATTACATTAATATTTCAAAGTAATAGAGAAGAAAATGAACACACCTAATACAAAACATTGGTTACCTGCTATATAGTTGTGAAAATTAGGGGATGGAAAAGCATAAATGACTCCAAACAAATGTACTTGATTATCTACAGTGAATTTGGAGAAGTTTAAATAGCACTTGCTACACTCAAATTTAGATAGATGTGCACTTGTTCCTATTAAGCCCAATTGTGTCTGAATCAATTCAATTGTAAAGTATAGTTTGGTTTCTCCTAAATGAGAATTGTAATTTTTATATATCTTGCTAACATGTAAAGTAGTATTTCTTTTGTTTCCACACATTTTGAGTTTAATTTTTGAAGTTCTAATGATTGTAAATGATATATCTAATATTTAACATCACTTTCTTATCTCTCTTTCAGACAACAACAGTAAGTTAACCTTTTAATACAGTGTCTGAAATTGCACATATTGAACTTTTGAGTGACTCCTAAGAGATTTCTAAATGAGAGTGGTATTTCAATATTTTTGGTTAACATATAAATGACATGAATAATTCAGCCTTTTCTAAAGGCTGACTTATTTGTTTATTTTCATGATGACAATCTATGTCTAAATATTACATCTCTTTCTTATTGCTCCTCTAGGCAGCAGAAGAAAGTCTAAATGTTTTGTACCTACTCTATGAAATTAGTCATTTTGCCTTATTGATTACATTTTAGCATTTTTGTGGGACCTGATTTCCTTGATGTGGTCTTTAAATTTGTGATGGGTTGTATTCATCATCTCTTGAGAAATATCATACAATCATATTTTTGGCTTTCATTCTTTCAACCAGAAACTGAAAAGACAAAGATTGTTGTCAAAATAGTAGAAGCAAAACAATTGGTTGATCCATTTAAGTGAATTATTATTTTGGGTAGGCTGTCAACCTGTGAAATAAATATTAACCTCAACTTGTCAGGGGGAACGCTAAAGTGGCTAAATAATTTTAAGCTTAACCCCCTGATAAATATGATACAGAGAAGACCGGCTCAACTTACAGGAACTGTGAAAGAAATGGTGCGATACTAAACAGTAATAAAGTCAAAACACAAAATTAATAAAATTACCTAAAAGAATTAGACACATTGGGTGAATTGTAATTAACATAATCTAACTAGCGAAACCAGATTTGAAAATACTTAAAAATGTATGTCAAAAATCTTGGTAATGTCTTGATGTGCAAATGATAAGTATTGGCACAATATGCTGCTTCTTGATGTGATTTTGGTCCAGCCATGATGGAATGAGGGTCAGATACACCAAGCAGATTAATCCCAGTTAAATGTTTCAACCTTATGATTTAGTCTCTGAAATGGAAGTTGAAAACCTTCAGCTAGGGATTTTTGCAATCCATATCTGCAGATGTTCTCTTCATTGCTGGGAGCTGCTGGAATAACTCCTGCAGACGCATTTGGTTATGGTGGAAAAAGCTTTGTTTTTGGAGAAATTTTAAATTAGTGGCAACCAGAGTTTGACTTATTTGTTTATTTTCATGATGATAATCTATGTCTAAATATACTTTTCTCTCTTATTGCTACTCTAGGCAGCAGAAGAAAGTCTAAATGTGTTTTACCTAGTCTAAGAAATTTGTCATTTTGACTTATTGAGTACATTTTTGTACTTTTGTGGGGCCTGATTTCCTCGATGAGGTCTTTGAATTGTGATGGGTTGTATTCACGATCTCTTGAGAACTATCATTAAATCATATTATTGGCTTTCATTCTTTCAACCATAAACTGAAATGACAAAGATTTTTGTCAAAATATTAGAAGCAGAACAATTGGTTGATCCCAATTAAGTGAATTATTATTTTGGGTAGGCTGTCAACCTGTGAAAGAAATATTAAACTTAACTTGTCAGGGTGAGCGCTAAAGTGGCTAAATAGTTTTAAGCTTAACCCCTTCGCTGCCAGGCCTTTTCCCCCTCCTGTGTCAATCCTTTTTTTAGGGTATTTGGGGTAGTGCGCGATGAGGCCCCTGTAACTTTTTGACCACATAATGTAACCTCGCCAAATTTGCGTCGTTTTCTTCCAACATCATGGGGATTCTAAAGGTACTCAGGGTTTGTGAATTCCCCTGGAGGGGTCACAGAAATGAGCCAAAATACAGCAACATTTTGTTTTTTTCGGAAAAATTGGAAATGCATCTGGGTTTTTTCCTGAAAATGTTATCAAAAAAGGGTTTGTGGGGTTGACATCACCATCTTCCCAGATTTTAGGGCATACCAGACTTTTGTCAGAAACCCAACATTTTTTACACAGTTTTGGCATTTTTCTAGGACATAGCCTATTTTTGCTATTTTTTGTGTTTTCGACCTCCTTCCAGTTAATGGTAGAAATGGGTACAAAAGCAATAATGGATCCTGGCAAGCTATACATTTTAGAGAAGTAGACAGAATTCTGAATTCAGCAAGTGGTCATTTGTGTAGATCCATCAAGGTTTCTTTATAGAAACCAACTGTTAAATATAGGATAAATTGAAAATTAGTTGAAAAAAACTGCCTTTTATGTCAACGTTTTCACCTGTAACTTCTTCTAATTATGACAGCTCTTTGAAAGCAATATACCGTTACATCCGCTGGACATAACTGGTTGTGGGGATATATAGGACTTGTAGGTTCACCAAGAACCCGACGAACCCAGAGCCCAAACCTGAGCAGCAACTTGCAATGGTTTTTTATTATGTACCGGGTATATAGTAATTATTCTGTAAAAATGTGTACATGGAAAAATCGGTATGAAAGACACCTATGTATTTCTGAAAAGGGAACAAAATATAGAGTTTAGTAACAGTAGATATTTGCACATTTTCGAAATTGGGAATACTCATACTAGCATGAGAATTATCAGTCATTTTTTAGAATGACTTCTTTTTTACACAATGTCTTTCATTTGGAAGGCAGAAATGCATCGAAAGTCCATAGGTAATAACAGTTCCTTTACAAATCTGAATTTTCCTAAGTCTCCCGATAAAAATGGTACCTCACTTGTGTGGGTAGGCATAGTACCCAACGTGAACACACCACATTTTCACAATGAAAATGTACCCTTTTTTTGCGAAGTGTCTTGCTGTAGTTTTTGAACACTAGCTCTGCCGGCACCTAGTGAAATGTTGCAAACCTATACATTTGTGAAAACTAGACACCCTGTGGAATCCAGGATGGGGTGACTTGACTGCCTCCCACCAGGGTCTGTTACCCAGAATCCCTTGCAAACCTAAAAAATTGTCAAAAAACCCCACATTTTCCTCACATTTCTGTGGTGGAAAAGTTCCGGAGTCTGCGTAGATCCACAAATATCCACCCACCCCGCGTCCCCAAAGTCTTACGAGAAAATGGTACATCACTTGTGCGGGTCGGCCTAGTGCCCGCGGCAGGAAACGGCATAAAACACAACGTGGTCACACCTCAATTTCGCAGTGAAAAATGACCCTTTTTTGGCAAAATGTCTGTAGTTTTTGAACCCTAGCTCTGCGGGCACCTTGGGACACCTAGCAAACTTATAAATTTTTGAAAACTAGACACCCATGGGAATCCAGGATGGGGTGACTTGACTGCCTGCCACCAGGGTCTGTTACCCAGAATCCCTTGCAAACCTAAAAAATTGTCAAAAAAACACATTTTCCCCACATTTCTCTGGTGGAAAGTTCCGGAATCTGCGTGGATCCACAAATTTCCACCCACCCCGCGTTCCCCAAAGTCTTACGAGAAAAATGGTACCTCACTTGTGCGAGTCGGCCTAGTGTCCGTGGCAGGAAACGGTGCAAAACGCAATGTGGTCACACCTCAATTTCGCAGTGAAAAATGGTGCCTCACTTGTGTGGAAGGCCCAAGTACCCGCGACAGGCAAGGGCCCAAAACATTTTTTTGATAGGAAATGTTGATGTCGCATCACTACGTTTTGGGCCCTTGCCTGTCGCAGGTACTTGGGCCTCCCACACAAATGAGGCACCATTTTTACCGGGAGACCAGGGGAAACGCTGGGTGGTGGGAAATTTGAGTGAGCCCTGTGATGCCACAACTTTCCCACACAAAAATGTGTGAAAAATATGATTTTTTCAGCTAAAATTGAGGTTGGCAGGGGATTCTGGGTAAGGAAACATTAGGGGATCCATGCAAGCCATACCTCTCTGGAAGCCCCCGGGTATCTAGTTTTCAGAAATGTATGGGTTTGGTAGGTTTCCCTAGATGGCAGCCAAGCACCGGGCCAAAAACCCAAGTGACCCCCCTTGCAAAACCAGGTGGTTTACAGATAGGCAATTTTGATGTCGCCTCACTACGTTTTGGGCCCTTGCTTGTCGCGGGTACTTGGGCCTCCCACACAAGTGAGGTACCATTTTTACTGGGAGACCCGGGGGAAAGCTGGGTGGTGGGAAATTTGAGTGAGCCCAGTGATGCCACAACTTTCCCACACAAAAATTTGTGAAAAATGTGATTTTTTCAGCTAAAATTGAGGTTGGCAGGGGATTCTGCGTAATTAAACATTGGGGAATCCACGCAAACCTCACCTCCGTGGAAGCCCCCGGGTGTCTAGTTTTCAGAAATGTGTGGGTTTTGTAGGTTTCCCTAGATGGCCGCCAAGCACGGGCCAAAAAGACAGTTGACCCCCTTGCAAAACCAGATCGTTTTGACATAATTAGTTGTTTGTTTCTACAGCGTGAGAATTTCGGCACATTTTTGCAAGGAAAATGTGTCAGACATTTTGAGGTTTGCAGGTCATTGTGGATAAAATAACTTTTTGGAATTCACCAGAGAGACATCACCATGAACTCCCATGGGTTTACGACAATATCTACAGTTGGTGGGTTATTCTTACATGAAACATACATTTTGTTAGAGAAACTAAAAAGACAAAGATTCCTGCACAGCCATCTATTCCTCAAACACACACACATACTGGTTGGATTTGGCACGAGGGCGAGTGATGGTTCAGTCTATTACATTTTATTAACAAGAGATTTCACAAAAATGAAATGCACTGTCAATAATTAAATTGACAAAAAATTGAACCAATGACTCGCAGCTCGTGAGCTGTAAAGCCACGACAAGGCACCAACCTCTTTACAGGCCATTCATACACCTTTCATACATGTGACACATACAAAACATTCACGCCGCCAGCCGTGGGCCCATCACATTACAACACTCACACCAGCAGACAGCGCCATTCAAGGGCCAATCACTTCCACACGCCCAAATTCCTGACACAGCAACTACACAAACTGATGGATTGCGTGGAGTGGCGCTCAGCTAGCAGTGTGTGTAGTGACCAGCAGCAAATCACTACTCACACACCGCCAGCCGAGCGCCAGTCCACACACACCGCCAGCCAAGCGCCAGCGCACGCTCACCACCAGCCAAGCGCCAGTCCACGCACACCTCCAGCCAAGCGCAACTCCACGCACACCGCCAGTGACCCCCCTTGCAAAACCAGGAGGTTTACAGATAGGCAATTTTGATGTCGCCTCACTACGTTTTGGGCCCTTGCTTGTCGCGGGTACTAGGGCCTCCCACACAAGTGAGGTACCATTTTTACTGGGAGACCCGGGGGAACGCTGGGTGGTGGGAAATTTGAGTGAGCCCAGTGATGCCACAACTTTCCCACACAAAAATTTGTGAAAAATTTGATTTTTTCAGCTAAAATTGAGGTTGGCAGGGGATTCTGGGTAAGGAAACATTGGGGAATCCACACAAACCTCACCTCCCTGGAAGCCCCCGGGTGTCTAGTTTTCAGAAATGTGTGGGTTTTGTAGGTTTCCCTAGATGGCCGCCAAGCACGGGCCAAAAAGACAGTTGACCCCCTTGCAAAACCAGATCGTTTTGACATAATTAGTTGTTTGTTTCTACAGCGTGAGAATTTCGGCACATTTTTGCAAGGAAAATGTGTCAGACATTTTGAGGTTTGCAGGTCATTGTGGATAAAATACTTTTTGGAATTCACAAGAGAGACATCACCATGAACTCCCATGGGTTTACGACAATATCTTCAGTTGGTGGGTTATTCTTACATGAAACATACATTTTGTTAGAGAAACTAAAAAGACAAAGATTCCTGCACAGCCATCTATTCCTCAAACACACACACATACTGGTTGGATTTGGCACGAGGGCGAGTGATGGTTCAGTCTATTACATTTTATTAACAAGAGATTTCACAAAAATGAAATGCACTGTCAATAATTAAATGGACAAAAAATTGAACCAATGACTCGCAGCTCGTGAGCTGTAAAGCCACGACAAGGCACCAACCTCTTTACAGGCCATTCATACACCTTTCATACGTGTGACACATACAAAACATTCATGCCGCCAGCCGTGGGCCCATCACATTACAACACTCACACCAGCAGACAGCGCCATTCAAGGGCCCATCACTTCCACACGCCCAAATTCCTGACACAGCAACTACACAAACTGATGGATTGCGTGGAGTGGCGCTCAGCTAGCAGTGTGTGTAGTGACCAGCAGCAAATCACTACTCACACACCGCCAGCCGAGCGCCAGTCCACACACACTGCCAGCCAAGCGCCAGCGCACGCTCACCACCAGCCAAGCGCCAGTCCACGCACACCTCCAGCCAAGCGCCACTCCACGCACACCGCCAGCCAAGCGCCACTCCAAGTACACTGCCAGCCAAGCGCCAGTCCACGCACACCTCCAGCCAAGCGCCAGTCCACGCACACCGCCAGCCAAGCGCCACTCCACGCACACCGCCAGCCAAGCGCCAGAACACACACACCGCCAGCCAAGCGCCAGTCCACGCACACCTCCAGCCAAGCGCCAACCTACACACACCACCATCACATTTAGGATTTTATCTACAAAAAAACACAAACAAATTGCAAATAGATACAAATCTTCTAACACAAAATCTGAAACTAAATACATTGCACTAATGCCAACCTTGAAACAGAATAATTACAGACCAGGCAGTTCACTTTACCACTCATGGATGCTCCCACAATTTCTTTTGCGTGTGGTATGCTCTAAAACAAGCAGGCACACACAGTACAGGGTTAGAAGGACACCCGGGACAGAAATAACGAGACTCCTTCCGCGTATCTCTTCAACAACAGACTCTACATCTCCTAGTGGAAAAATCTTTTGAAGGTGTGGGAGGGATGTAATCAGGAAAGTGGCGATCTTTTAATCGAGCCACATCCTCCACCACTCTAAATCTAGGAACACTTGCCTGTTCCACAACAACAAGGCTAGCTATCACAGAGTGCTGAAACTGAAGAAATGTCAACTTCGATGCAGGAGAACACTCACTGAACACAATAAAAGCATTGAAACATACTAATTCGAAGAAATGGATGGCCAACTTCTTATACCAAACATAAGCCTTCCGAATAGCAGAGTAAGGTTCCAACCTCTGATCTACTCTGTCAACACCACCCATGTGCTTATTGTAGTCTAGAATGCACACAGGTTTGCGCACTTCAGCAACCTGACCCCAAACAGCCACAGGTGAAGTACTCTCATCATGGATGGTAGTCAGCATGTACACATCCCTCCTGTCCACAAATTTTACAGCTAGTAGTTCATCACTACGCAAGGAACTGCACTGCCCCCTCTGAAGTTTTTTGCAAACAAGCTCTTTCATATAACCTTTACGATTAGAGCGGATTGTGCCACATGCAAAAGTGTCCACTTTATACAATTCCCTAAATAATTGCACAGCAGTATAGAAGTCATCAAGGTAAAAATGGTGGCCTTTGTTAAAGAGTCTTCTAGCAAGATCCCACACAATTTTCTCTGAAAATCCAAAAGTGGACGGACAACTTGAGGGGTCAATAGTAGAATCTCTACCAGTACACACGAAAATTAAAAACATATCCTGTCCTAGTCTCAGACAACATATACAGCTTAATTCCATAGTGTGCCCTCTTGCTAGGGATGTACTGCCTAAAAACCAAACGGACCTTGAACAAGACCAAAGACTCATCAATAGATATTTGTTTCCCTGGAGTATATATCTCAGAAAATCTTAAAAAGACGGTCACAGTCAGGGTGATCTCTTGGCAACGCCATAGAATTATCAACAAAATGCAGCATACGTAGCAAAAGTAAATACCGATTACGAGTCATAACTGCAGGAAATATGGCAGTTGCCATCAAGGGGCTAGTAGACCAATATGAAGCCAAGTTTAGCTTCCTTACCACACCCATCAATAAAGTCAAACCCAAAAACTTCTTAATCTCTTCCAGATTTGTGGGAGTCCACCGGCCAGCTCTAGACTGGGACCTAAGTTTGTCACTGTTGTCCCTCAAAAATTGTTCAGCATACAAATTTGTCTGCTCAACAATCTCACCCAAAAATAAATCATCCATAAACAACTGAACAAACTGTATAGGCAAAAAATGTTCACAATCCACTCTACACCCTGCATCACCGCTAAAGGCAGGCAACACCGGCTGCACCATGTTTGGATCAACCCAAAGTCCAGCACTTCCAGTAGGAAGCCTAGCAGCCTCAGACTGCAATCCAGATGCCTCCTGCACCATCGGCACAGCAGTTTCCTCCTCTAAGACAGGCACTTCATCCGCGCTGAGAGTTGCTTCATCCACACCAAGAGTACCTTCATCTGCACTGAGAGTACCTTCATCATCCGATGATTCCATGTGGAGAGAAAACTCACTGCCAGAATCTTCCTCTCCCTCCTCTCCCTCAGACACACTGTCACTCTCATAATCATGCTCAAAGGAAGATTCAAGAAGCATACCAACTACCTGTTGAGCAGTCATTCTACGGCTAGCCATAATGCTGACTAATAAAGGTAACTTGTCAAAGTCAACAACAACAAACACTTTGTAAAATAAGTAATAAACAAAAAGCACCTTTATCAAAAACACATATATACTCCAAAACAATACCACTCACTTGCCAGAGGCAGCTAAACTACTCACCACCACCTACTCTGCAGAGATACAGTATGGATCAACAATATCCCACTAAAAAAGAAAGAGAACAGAAATTACACATAAGACTATGCAAAACACATTGCAAAGAATTTCATGCTCAAACCACTAACTAAATATGCTGCCATTTTGACATCACTTACAAAAAAATTCATTCAAACATTACAATTTTCCTCATTTGGAGTAAATACAACAAAAAAAAAATTCTTACCAAAAAAATGCAACTACACAAAACTGCAGAACAATCACTGTCGAAACCGGAAACAGGAATCAAAAGCTTTAGACTAAGATAAAAAGGAGAAAAAAACATTAATGTCACATATGCATATAATGCTCTAGACCATCACGTACTGCGCAAAATTTATTGCTTGAACCTCCCACTTTCAAGAAGGAAAGATCGATGGCCCAATCCTTTACAGGCAACGCGGTGAGAATCTGGAACTCAGCCTCAGCTCCGGACCACCCCCTCTTCCTGTCCTTCAAAACTGACCTCAAAGTTCTCCTCCTGCAAAGACACATCCAAACTTAATTCATGCCCTCTCTATTGTCTGAAGGAAGTCTTTACATTATAGGAAATTCTGTTCTCCATTCCTATAGAAGTGCCTTCCCAGTGTGTTCCTGTGTTTTGTGTGTCTGCCATTGATTGCACTTTTATACCTCTACTTGTACTTTGTACTCTTTTGTAACTTGCACACATGTCACTTTTCCTCTTGTAATGTATTGTTTACTACCTCTTGTATTTTGTTTGCTTTTGATACATGCACAATTACCACCATTGCCTCACGTTTGCTCTTGTTTTCTGAGTGTCTGCCATTTATTGCAGTATTTTACCTCTACTTGTATTTTGTACTCTTTTGTAACATGCACACATCCCTTTTTCCTCTTGTAATGTATTATCTGCTACCTCTTTGATTTTGTTTGCACTTTAAAATATTAAAAAAATAATGAGGCCATAAGGGGAGCGACACTTGCCTAAGGGGCCACTCCCACAAACAAACCCAAACCTAAAAACAGAACAAAAAAACTCGCGCTAGTGGCCATTCCTGCTGCACGATCGCACGATCGTGCAGCAGGAATGCATAAAAGAGACATCGGGGTCAGAGGCGCAGCTAGAGCTTGTGGCGCCCAGGGCTATCTCTCAGATTGCCTCCCCCTGGGGAGGGGGGCTGCTGGGGAAAAAGGACGGCGACCACTTAAAAGAGGTCCGAGAGACACGTAGTATCGCCGCTACATGCACATACATGACATGGTCCAAGGCTACACAGTTGAATACACCGGTGACTGGCAGTACAAAAGAGAACACACAGACTGCATGATCTATCTGGGGACTCAGAAAAACCACATGTGACATCCATCAGAGAGCTGCATGAATAATTACCTGGTAATCCCCTTCGCACAATGCAAACATGCACATACATGACACTGTTCAGGGATCCATCATCTACAGCTGACATTAAATGACCATTCATCATGGTCCCCCCATTAAAGCAGTGCACTTTGTGATCTGCATGGTACATGTTCTTTGCAGCAGGCACATTAACCCTCTGTGCTACCTTTCCAATAGTCAACCCTTCCACTAGACAAAACTCCATCTCTCTCTAGGAAGAACATTAATCACTAAAGTTATCATGACATTTTTATTGTTTCTGAAAATTGCTGGAGGCCAGGAAGGAGGCAGCAAGTTTTTTTCAAACCATAATATACTTGCAAACACTACGCACCCACCGGAAATAGGTACCCAGTGAGGTCACACCGTTCGCATCTCCCTAACCTGCTCAAGGTTCATGTGACCTCAGTGACAGAGTCACAGCAACTGGATCACTGTTGCTCTAGGGTGTGCTGCTTCGTAGGCCTGCCCACAAGACTGGAGATGAACTTCAGTATGGATTGTGGTGGACAGGCCTTCAAGGTTAACCCACAATTGACACCACTAGGGTACACCTGCTTGTGCTAAGACATTAAGCCTTCTAAGGTCTAGTGGGGCCTTCTAAGGTCTAGCATGGGAATGTGCTCCCTCAGTACAGTGGTCTGGTGGACTGGTCATGAAGGCTGAACCCGGTTCCCCAGTTCCAAATTCGACAGCTCTGTCCATAGTGCCACATCCTCTCCCCCACTGAATGCCATACTTCCCCACTGAGAGAAACTCGCACTGCCTTCAGCTATAACCTAATTGTGCCCGCTATAAACACTTGGATGTGGCTCAATTCAAATTATGCACTTGATAAGAGTAATATTCTGCCTAAAAAATAAATAAAAGCAACCACTCATAGGGAATGCAAGATTAAGTAAAGCATGTGAAATGTAAGCAGAAACAACATGGTTACCTTAACGATCTCTCACTCACTATTCAGAAATCAGCGAGTGGTTTTACATGAAAAGTTATGGACATGACTAGAGGGCCCTGAAGGGAACCGTTTCAATGTCCATTGCTTATATCCTTACAAAAACGTAAGCAGTATGGTAAGACCACATCCATAAACACATGGTACACATTGTGTTTTCCAATCCACCCATCAACCACCTGGGAACAACAATGCTATTCAAAGAAAGACGAGAAACGAAAGTAGCGCTTCACTGGCAAACTCTGTAAAGTGATGCTGATGTATTTGGATGTAAATAAAAACCAATCTGGCCACTTTTCAACCCCTGTCTTGCTTTATTTAGTTATATATATATTTTTCATATTTAAATCCTTCTATTTCTCTCCATCTTGCTGCACTTTGGCATTTAAAACTCAAATCCCCCCTCCCCAGCCCCAAACCTCACCTCTTTCTTCTCCATGGTGCAGGAAGCAAATGGCTTCCTGAGCCATGGAGAACAAAGGGGAAACCTCCAATGACGTCAGCACGGCTTGCTCGCTGACGTCATTGATGACGCGGGGTGGGGGGTGGGGGGAGGCAAGGGAAGGTCTTCCCCTGCCTTCCAAGTAAAAAAAAAAAGGATCGACCACTCACGGGGGAAGCGCCAGCGCTTCCCCCATGGGTGGGTGTCATGACGAGCTGGACTCGTTATGGGCACATCGCAACTGTGCTACATGATGAGTCCAGCTCGTCATGGGCACAGAACGGGTTAACCCCCTGATAAATATGATACAGAGAAGACAGGTTCAACTTACAGGAACTGTGAAAAAAATGTTGCAATACCAAACCGTAACAAAGTCAAAACACGAAAACAATAAAATGACCTAAAAGAATTAGACACATTGGGTGAATTGTAATGAACATAATCTAATTAGCGAAACCAGATTTGAAAATATGTAAAAATGCATGTCAAAAATATTGGTAATGTCTTGAAGTGCAAATGATAAGTATTGGCACAATATGGTGCTTCTGGATGTGATTTTCATCCAGCAATGATGGAATGAGGGTCAGATACACCAAGCAGGTTAATCCCAGTTACATTTTTCAACCTTATGATTTAGTCTCTGAAATGGAATTTGAAATAATTCAGCTAGCGATTGTTGCAATCCATATCCGCAGACGATCTCTTCATTGCTGGGAGATGCTGGAATATCTCCTGCTGACGTATTTGGTTATGTTGCAAAAAGCTTTGTTTTTGGAGAAATTCTAAATTAGCGGCAACCAGTGTCATGACATGTTTGGGGATAATTATAGCACCTTTGTTCCATACTGATTTCTCCCTCTGGGCATAGTGCCTGATTTAAGGTTTGGCAGATAGGTGTGATACTACAAACATGATCGATACCTTGTTTGGCTTCTTACTATTGCATTTGGATTTAATGCACTTCTTATAACATGGACAGTACATAATTTATGTTTTGAATGAGCAACCTATGTGCCACACTGTGAGACAAGCCTTTTGTCTTATTCAGCAACCTCAAATATCCTCTAGTTGGAAAAAACTGTAGTTATATCTGTGAAAGTCCTTCTAAATATCGGTCAGCGCTTCAAAGAGGTCTGCAGAAACTCTAAACATTTTGGAGGTCCAAAAATATTCTCAGTCACAACTTTGCATACTTTCAGGAGCATCTCCTCTTGGTCACTTCTGAGGCTAACAGGAACTTAGGGACAGCACTTAGAATGCAGCACCCACTCCAGCTGAGGTTCACAGAATGATTCATTTCAGGCCCAGTTGTGACAAGTCACCTAGACAGATCAGGAAAAAGACTCTTGCAACATGTTTTGTCCTTGTATCCAAAGATAATGCTTGGGGTCTTTGAGCCCATACATTCCAGACTTTTTAAAAAACTATAGCTCTGATGCATTGCAATAAATATGTCATATTTCATTTTGTTTACCACATACTTCATTGGTATTTT
The DNA here is from genome assembly GCF_964204655.1 of Triturus cristatus. NCBI lineage: Eukaryota > Metazoa > Chordata > Amphibia > Caudata > Salamandridae > Triturus > Triturus cristatus. The sequence continues at coordinate 1,113,859,204 of NC_140590.1, forward strand.
ACATCAGTATTACATTAATATTTCAAAGTAACAGAGAAGAAAATGAACACACCTAATACAAAACATTGGTTATCTGCTATATAGTTGTGAAAATTAGGGGATGGACAAGCATTAATGACTCCAAACAAATGTACTTGATTATTTACAGTGAATTTGGAGAAGTTTAAATAGCACTTGCTACACTCATATTCGGATAGATGTGCACTTGTTACTTTCAGGCCCAATTGTGTCTGAATCAATTCATTTGTAAAGTATAGTTTGGTTGCTCCTAAATGAGAATTGTAATTTTTATATATCTTGCTAACATGTAAAGTAGCATTTCTGTTGTTTCCACACTTTTTGAGTTTAATTTTTGAAGTTCTAATGATTGTAAATGATGTATCTAATATTTAACATCACTTTATTATCTCTCTTTCAGACAACAACAGTAAGTTTACCTTTTAATTCAGTATCTGGAATTGTACATATTGAACTTTTGAGTGACTCCTAAGAGATTTCTAAATGAGAGTGGTATTTCAATATTTTTTGTTAACATATAAATGACATGAATAATTCTGCATTTTCTAAAGGCTGACTTATTTTCATGATGACAATCTATGTCTGTGAGAAGTTGGCCTGGCATATGCTGGTCACTAGTTATAGGGGCCACCTTGCACCAGTCCAATTCGACTCTTATGGTGATAAGTTTAAAAGACAACCTTTAAAGAAAGCTATCCTAGTGGTAGCTGTGGAGAGCAGCCTTCAGGCTAAGTCTTGAAGGAGTGTTAAGCTTATTGTTTTACCATAGATAACCTCTTGAATGACCAAATGAAAGAGTATTCCACACAGGTATATATATAAAATATATGTATTTATTCTAAACAGAATCCCACAGTCTCTTTATGAGGCTAAGGCAAAGTTACAAATCAAACAACCATTGAGGGATACAAATAAATAGCACTGTTAACATTGGACCCCAGAGGGGAACCAAACCATATACTAAAAAAGTGGTATAAGAACCACGACAATTCTACAGACAATGCCTAGGGCATTTAGGATCGCTGGCCCCTTAAGAATCCACCCCAGGTTATGAGGAAGGGGACCCACGGGAGGCGCGTGCAGTGGAAATAGCTGCCATCGGGATCTCTATTAAACCCTATGGAGAATGTCGCAGTTGGAAATAAACAGTTTAAAAATACTTCTAGCAGGAGTTCAAAGTTAAAACTTTAGAGATAAGCTTTTGAGGAGCCCACTACCACGAGGAACCACTGTTACCTGCCCCAGGGAAGCCGGGTGCATAGGGCTGATTTTCAATGGGAAAATAGTCAAAAGTTCTGCTAGCCAAAAGCGTCAATGATTCCGTGAAGATCAAAGATGTGAAGATTGTAGAGAAGAACCTGAAAGCAGAGGGGACAGAGTCTGGGTCACGGCTAAGTGACCTGGGGGCTCAAAGCAAAGAGCCCTTCGATGTCGGATGCTTCAGGTGGAAGGTGGTGTAGCTTGGATCTGCAGCCACGGGCTCCGGGAGGCTTCAAGGAAGGCCAGCTTCGGGGGGCGACTGTCCCACGTCGGATGAGGGTCGCTGCGGTGTTAGTGTCCGGATTGGATCCACTAAGCCTTGGCAACCGCAACCCACGCAAGATGAACAAATCTGCTATGGTGCAGACCCACGAGGTCAGAGAGAGGTCTCCTTCAAGGAGACTGTAGAGCAGGCCTGGAGTAACTAGGGGAACTCTTAATTGTTGAGATAGACCTCCGCTAGGGCCCACAAGTCGAGAGAAAAGGGACCATGGGAGGTGGCAATTTGGAGTGCGTAAAAGGGTACCCATGGGCCACCGGAGGGGGCTAGGGTGCTGGTCTTTGGCACAATTGCTGTAGAGTGATTGGCTCATGAACGGGCCAAAGCACAACTTCCCCACTGGTCAGGGTCGTGTGCTATGCAAGAGGTGGCTGGTGTCCTGGGGTATTGGGAATCTCGGCACCCACGCAGTCCACGGTGCCCAAACTCGTTGAGCACACTCACTGGCCTCTGGGATGCGCTGGAAACCCACCTCAAGGGTGCTGGAAGATGTCAAAGTCCACAGGAGCAGCAAAGTTCCAACCGGGTCACTTGCAGTGTTTCAGGTGCCTGCCAAGCAGGGGGATAACTCCTTTATCCCAAGGGAGATTTCTTCAGTCAGCTGGCCAGCAGCTCGTCGAAGGTCAAGTCTGTGAAGTCCAAGAATAATCTGAGGCTCTGGAGCCACCTTATTCACCTTTATCCCCAAGATTAGGGGAGTGTCCAGAGTAGTGTGCACCAATGAGTGGTGAGGCGGGAAAGGGTGGCTACACCCTCTCCCCTTTGTGTGTTTCCCGCCTGGGCGAGGGGCAGGATGCCCCTGAACCGGTTCCAAGCGGTGTATGCAGAATGCAGGCGCTGGAGCTGCCTACGTGCAACTCTGAAAGGACATTTGGTGCACCCACCCTGTTCCAATCCACATATCCTGTCTGGGAAGGTGCTGGCACCTCCCTGCCACAGGAGCCCTATTGTCCAGCTGCCGAAGCTGGGATTTTCCCCAGCCACAGGCAGCCAGTGTCGTGTGGGTGGCTGGTAGCATCCATTTTGTGATACCTGTCCACTTTTAAATTGGTGTCTAAATTCTGCCGCTTTTCCCATATCGCCCCTCTAGCAGGGGGGAATCATGCCCTCATGCCCATGGCTGGACTGGGGGTATGATTCCTACATGTTTGACACCAAACACGATATGGTTCTGTGTAGCCATTCCCAAGTTATCGCGTTATCGTGATAGACCTATAATGCGGTTAAGAGTATATGGTATGGCTACACTACAAACAACCCAGCAATGATTTTACGAAGGTTGCAGAGGGGCCCTACTCAGGTAGGGGTCCCCCTCTCACGTACCCCAGCACCCTGCCTTGTAGGATTACCAAGGCCTGCCATAGGGGTGACCTATGAGAGTATATGTGTTGTAATGAGGTGGGATATAGTGTACCTATATCCCTGTAAGGGGTGCTAGCACCACCTTACTCAGACTACAGTAGTGGTCTGGTGGTGTCATTTTGTATGGCTGTCTCAGGGTGGCACACTAAGTGCTGCAGCCCTGGTAGGCCTACTGAGGGACCCATGCCCTGGGTACCTAGGGTACCATCTACAAGGGACTGCCAGGGTATCCTCGGCATCCAATTGGTTAGTACCTAGGGTACTCACATTAGGTATTAGGGAGAAAGCAGATAGGCTGGGGTCCTGGATAGCAGGATCCCCGCCAGACTAGTCAAAAACCACTCAAATACCAGGCAAAAAGATGGGGGCAACCATATAGTCAGATTCCACCTTCCTACAATGTCTAAATATTACATCTCTTTCTTATTGCTCCTCTAGGCAGCAGAAGAAAGTCGAAATGTTTTGTACAACGTCTATGAAATTAGTCATTTTGCCTTATTGATTACATTTTAGCATTTTTGTGGGACCTGATTTCCTTGATGTGCTCTTTAAATTTGTGATGGGTTTTATTCATCATCTCTTGAGAACTATCATAAAATCATATTTTTGGCTTTCATTCTTTCAACCAGAAACTGAAAAGACAAATAATGTTGTCCAAATATTAGAAGCAAAACAATTGGTTGATCCATTTAAGTGAATTAGTATATTGGGAAGTCTGTCAACCTATGAAAGAAATATTAACCTCAACTTGTCAGAGTGAACGCTTAAGTGGCTAACTAATTTTAAGCTTAACCCCCTGATAAACATGATACAGAGAAGACAGGCTCAACTTACAGGAATTGTGAAAAAAATGTTGTGATACCAAACAGTAATAAAGTCAAAACACGAAAACAATAAAATTACCTAAAAGAATTAGACACATTGGGTGAATTGTAATGAACATAATCTAATTAGAGAAACCAGATTGGAAAACACGTAAAAATGCATGTCAAAAATATTGGTAATGTCTTGAAGTGCAAATGATAAGTATTGGCACAATATGGTGCTTCTTGATGTGATTTTCGTCCAGCCATGATGGAATGAGTGTCAGATACACCAAGCAGGTTAACCCCAATTAGATTTTTCAACCTTGTGATTTAGTCTCTGAAATGGAAGTTGAAATCCTTCAGCTAGCGATTGTTGCAATCCATATCCGCAGACGTTCTCTTCATTGCTGTGAGATGCTGGAATAACTCCTGCTGACGCATTTGGTTATGTTGGAAAAAGCTTTGTTTTTGAGGAAATTCTAAACCAGTGGCAACCGGAGTCATGAAATGTTTCGGGATAATTATAGCACCTTTGTTCTGTCCTGATTCCTCCCTCTGGGCGTAGTGCCTGATTTAAGGTTTGGCAGATAGGTGTGATACTACAAACATGATCGATGCCTTGTTTGGCCTATTACTATTGCATTTGGATTTAATATACTTCTTATAACATGGACAGTACATCATTTATGTTTTGATTGAGCAACCTATCTGCCACACTGTGAGACAAGCCTTTTGTCTTTTTCAACAAACTCAAATATCCTCTAGTTGGAAAAACCTGTAGTCATATCTGTGAAAGACCTTCTAAATATCGAGCAGTGCTTCAAAGAGGTCTGCAGAAACTCTAAACATTTTGGAGGTCCAAAAATATTCTCAGTCACTACTTTGCATACTTTCAGGAACATCTCCTCTTGGTCACTTCTAAGGCTAACAGGAACTTCGGGACAGCCCTTAGAATGCAGCACCTAATCCAGCAGAGGTTCACAGCATGATTCAGTTCAGGCACAGTTGTAACAAGTCACCTATAAAGATCAGGAAAAAGACTTTTGCAACATATTTTGTCCTTATAGCCAAAGATAATGCTTGGGGTCTTTGAGCACCTACATTCCAGGCTTTTTAAAAAACTATAGCTCTGATGCATTACAATAAATATGTCATATTTCATTTTGTGTACCACACACTTCATTGGTATTTTACATCAGTATTACATTAATATTTCAAAGTAACAGAGAAGAAAATGAACACACCTAATACAAAACATTAGTTATCTGCTATATAGGTGTGAAAATAAGTGGATGGACAAGCATAAAAGACTCCAAACAAATGTACTTTATTATCTATAGTGAAGTTTAAATAGCACTTGCTACACTCAAATTCAGATAGATGTGCACTTGTTTCTATCAAGCCCAATTGTGTCTGAATCATATCAATTGTAAAGTATAGTTTGGTTGCTCCTAAATGAGAATTGTAATTTTGATATATCTAGCTAACATGTAAAGTAGCATTTCTATTGTTTTCACACATTTTAAGTTGAATTTTTTTAAGTTCTAATGATTGTAAAAGATATATCTAATATTTAACATCACTTTCTTCTCTCTTTCAGACAACACCAGTAAGTTTACCTTTTAATTCAGTGTCTGGAATTGTACATATTGATCTTTTGAGTGACTCCTAAGAGATTTCTAAATGAGAGTGGTATTTCAATATTTTTTGTTAACATATAAATGACATGAATAATTCTGCATTTTCTAAAGTTTGACTTATTTGTTTATTTTCATGATGATAATCTATGTCTAAATGTTTACATCTCTTTCTTATTGCTCCTCTAGGCAGCAGAAATAAGTCTAATGTTTTTTACCTAGTCTATGAAATTGGACATTTTTAGTAATTGAGTGAATTTTTGTATTTTTGTGGAACCTTATTTTCTCTTTATGGTCTTTGAATTGTGATGGGTTGTATACATCATCTCTTGAGAACTATCATAAAATCATATTATTGGATTTCATTCTTTCAACCAGAAACTGAAAAGACAAAGATTTGTGTCAAAATATTAGAAGAAATACATTTGGTTGATCCCAATCAAGTGAGTTATTATTTTGAGTAGGCTGTTAATCTATGAAAATAATATTAACTCTAACTTGTCAGGGTGAACGCTAAAGTGGCTAAATAATTTTGAGCCTAAACCCCTGATAAATATGATACAGAGAAGACAGTCTCAACTTACAAGAACTGTGAATACAGTGTTGCGATAACAAACATTAATAAAGTCAAAACAATAAAATTGTCTAAAATATTTAAACGCATTGGGTGAATTGGAATGGACATAAACGAATTAGCCAAACCAGATTTGATAATACCTAAAAATGCATGTCAAAAATATTGGAAATGTCTTGAAGTGCAAATGATAAGTATTGGCAAAATATGCTGGCTTCTAGATGTGATTTTTGTCCAGCAATGATAGAATGAGGGTCAGATACACCAAGCAAATTAATCCCATTTACATTTTAAAACCTTATAATTTAGTCTCTGACATGGCATTTGAACCCCTTGAGCTGGGGACTGTTGCAATCTATGTACTCAGACAACCTCTTAATGCTGGGAGCTGCTGGAATAACTCCTGCTGACGCCTTTGGTTATAGTAGAAAAAGCAACCGGACTCATGACATGTTTGGGGATTATTATAGCTCCTTAGTTCCGTCCTGATTTCTGCCTCTGGGCTTAGTGCCTGATTTAAGGTTTGGCAGATAGGTTTGACACTTCAAACATGATCAATGCCTTGTTTGGCCTATTACAATTGCGTTTGGATTTAATGCACTTCTTGTAACATGAACAGTACATAATTTATGTTTTGATTGAGCAACCTATCTGCCACACTGTGAGACAAGTCTTTTGTCTTTTTCAACAAGCTCAAATATCCTCTAGTTGGAATAACCTGTAGTTATATCTGTGAAAGTCCTTCTAAATATCGGACAATGCTTCAAAGAGGTCTGCAGAAACTCTAAACATTTTGGAGGTCCAAAAATATTCTCAGTCACAACTTTGCATACTTTCTCCTCTTGGTCACTTCTGAGGCTAACAGGAACTTAGGGACAGCCCTTAGAATGCAGCACCCACTCCAGCAGAGGTACACAGCATGATTCAGTTCAGGCCTAGTTGTGACAAGACACCTAGACAGATCAGGAAAAAGACTTTTGCAACATGTGTTGTCCTTGTAGCCAAAGATAATGCTTGGGGTCTTTGTGCCAATACATTCCAGGCTTTTTAAAAAACTATAGCTCGGATGCATTAAAATAAATATGTCATATTTCATTTTGTTTACCACATACTTCATTGGTATTTTACATCAGTATTACATTAATATTTCAAAGTAACAGAGAAGAAAATGAACACACCTAATACAAAACATTGGTTATCTGCTATATAGTTGTGAAAATTAGGGGATGGACAAGCATTAATGACTCCAAACAAATATACTTGATTCTCTACAGTGAGTTTGGAGAAGTTTAAATAGCATTTGCTACACTCATATTCGGATAGATGTGCACTTGTTCCTATCAAGCCAAATTGTGTCTGAATCAATTCAATTGTAAAGTGTAGTTTGTTTGCTCCTAAATGAGAATTGTAATTTTGATATATCTTGCTAACATGTAAAGTAGCAGTTCTGTTGTTTTCACACATTTTGAGTTGAATTTTTTTAAGTTCTAATGATTGTAAATGATATATCTAATATTTAACATCACTTTCTTCTCTCTTTCAGACAACACCAGTAAGTTTACCTTTTAATTCAGTGTATGGAATTGTACATATTGATCTTTTGAGTTACGCCCGCGCATGCGCATTTGCATGAAGAAGTTACTGTCAGTAAGAAGAGGGAGCCCCGGGACGCCGCGCTGAAGGTAAGTGGTTTATATTTACTTTTAACTTTCTATTAATTATTTTAAATTAGGGCGGGCGGAAGGCGGGTGGCGGGCAGCTCTGCTTTGCTATGGTGTGTGCGTAGCGCTGCCTGCTTCGCCTACTTCGTAAATGGCGAAGCAGGCAGCGCTACGTGCACTCCGTGGGCGAAGCGGAGCACGACGCCCATGGTTAGTCTTAGACAACCTTAGAAAGCTCTTTAATTGGTAGCTGTGGAGAGCAGCCTTCAGGCTTTGTCCAGAAGGAGTGTAAAGCAGCTTGTTTTACCAGCACATAATCTGAAAGGTATAGATTAAGTGAAAAAGAACCACATGGTATATTTATAAAAACATATATTTATTATAAGACTCTCAGTAACACATACAGATATCTCATAACTGGAGATATACACAATGCAGACAATACTTTGCAATAGGAAAATGTAAGTAGCACAGAATACACAGTGGTCCCGGGGGAAGACAAAACCATATACTGAAAGAGTGGTATGCGAACCAGAGCTTGGGGCAAGACAATACTCAGAGGACGTAGAAGTGCTGGGACCCAAGGAACGACCTAAGGTGAGTATCTGGGAGCCCCACGGAGGTCGTTTGCAGTGCAGGAACACAACCATGTTCTCCGTCCAACTCAACGAGTAAGTTGCGTTTGCAATTTTAAAGAAAGAGGACCCTTCCCAATGGACCCTGAAAAAACCCCATGGAAGAAAAGATGTTGGAGAGCCACCCACCCATGGATACCTTAGGAACCAGGAAACCTGCACAAGGGTAGCCGGGTGCATAGTTGTGAAGAGGCGTCGGAAACCTCTGTCGAATCCAATGGAGGACTTCAGAAAACGTTTGCTGCTGGAGAAGGGGGAAGTGTCCGGTGGAACCCAAAGGAGGATTCAAGACATGAAGAAGCTGCAAGCAGAGAATACAGAGTCTTTGCAACACAAGAGTGGCCAGGCGGCACGGAAGACTAATGCCCACCAATGTCAGCTGTTGCAGGAGAGCTGACGGTGGCCTTGAAACTGCAGCTGTGTGGACCAGGTGATGCTGTGGAAGACACGGGGCCCTACATGAGCTGTCCTATGTTGCATGTCAAGAGTTGAAGGGACGGTGTCTGGCGGGAGTAACAACAAGCCTTGGCAATTGCAACCAACTTGGAAGGTGAAGATGGTCCAATGATAGGACCAGCAGGGTCGAGAAGACTCACCAATGGGGGAGAAGTGAGGGTAAGACCAAATCAATCACAGGAGGTGAAAGAATTCAAATGTGACCCAAAGCAGAACTCACAGGCCGGAGGCCCTGGAGTCGTAAGAGGATCTCGAGCAGCTCAACAAAGAAATAGTCCCACGGTGCAAGCAATGTGGAATGTTCAAAGATTCTGGTCATGGAGATGCTTGAGGTTGGGGTTTCCTGGATTCCGAAGATCTTGATGGAAGGAAGCAAACAAGCCTTTGCAATGGCAAGTTGACGAGGTGCACATGGATTTGGTTCCTGCGGCTCTGACGAGGGATACTGGCCTCAAACTTGGCAAGAGGACAGGGCAGATCTCGAGAGATGTGGAAAACCTCCACCTGTGTTGCTGAGCCTTTGGGACTCAATTGGAGCCTAGGATCGGCAGACAGGTCATCTTAGTTGTGGAGCCTGCAGATACAGAGAAGTGACTCCTTCACTTCAAGGGAGGTTTGTCCAGGTGTCTTGAATGCCCTCAGGCCTTGGAAGGTTTCCTATATGGAGCACAGGCATGGACATTGCAGCATACAAGCAGGGCAAATAGATCGGGAGCAGTAGGAATCTTCCCAGTTGCAGCATTGATCCTAGAAGTCCAGTGAAGTCTAGAGTGCCCAGACGGTTGAAATTGAAGTAGTGTCTGAATCGAATTGTGTCCCATGACAAAGTTAGGGACCCACCCTCAGGTAATCCATTAAGTAGCATAAAGAAAGGGTTCACTCCAATAGGAGAGTTTGGACAGTGGGGAGGATACTCCCATTTAATTTGTTCAGTTTCGAGCCAGAGTCAATATCTCCCTGAGCTGGTTTGAACTGGACTATGCAAGGAGGGTACCAGACTGAGTGGCACTGGTAAGTGCTCCCACTCAGACCCAATACACTAAACCCTGTCTGGGAAGGGGGTCACACCTCCATGGGACAGGATTCCTATTGTGTTGCCTTCCACTGCTCAAGCTTGGCTCAGCAGCAGAAGCGCAGAATCGTGTCTCTGGTCGGAAGCAGGCATGTTGTGCTATCTGGATCTAGAAGACTGATACCAAGAGCACTGAGGACCTAACGGAGGGCCTTTACAATGCTTGGAATCATGCATTCCATACTTATGATTTCAACATGTTAGATACCAAACATGAAAGGGTGCATTGCAGTCAGTTTCAAGATGGTCATTACATAATGATGTGGTGCCCCTCTATATGTTATATTGCTGTCTCACTTACAACCCAGGAGAATGGACTCCAAAGTCTCTATGGGTGTCTTGCTCATGCAGTGGCACCCTCACACTTAGAACCAAGCACCCTTCCCTCAGAGTTGCAAAGGCCTGCTTTAGGGGTGACTTATAGGTTTTAAGTGCAGTGACCTTAGATATAGGGAAACCTATATCTTTCATAAGTGTTGCTAGCACCAGCTTACACAGGCTGCAAAGGCAGGCCAGTAGTTACAGTTTGAGTGGTCCCTAATGGGTGGAACAATGCATGCTTCTGCCCATGGGGGACCCCTGGGGTACCTATGCCCTGGGTACCTTAGTACAATGTACTAGGGACTTATAAGCGTACCCCAGTATCCAATCTGAGATGTACCTAAGTACTTACCATAACAATTTAGGGGAGAAAGCAGAGAGACTTGGGCCCTGATTCGCAGAATCCCAGTCAGACTAGTCAGAAACAGCATAGTACCAGGTAAAAATTGGGGGTAACCATGAAAGCAGATCCTACTTTAATACACACACCTATGCACTATGGTGAAAAGATCTATGCATGGCACTAGGCACTATAATTATGCCCTAGTGCTAGATAGAGAGCAGGGCAGTACCATACCCTAGTTTATGTGATGATTTCCTGCTCCTTCCTTCTCATGCAGTGCAGCAACTTTGAGGTTTGCCTCTGATTATGGCTTTGGTGAAAAATATATCCCTGAGCATTTGCCACTTGAAAATGTCAGGTCAATGAACAATCAACTTCTAATGACCAGAACAATTAGGAAAATTGTAAATGGAATAAGTGGTAAAACTCAAGTTTGATATTACTGAATGTGGTGACTTGACTGAGAGAAAGAAATTGATGCTTAATTTCAAGGAACATATAATTGAGTGTTTGTATGAGAATAGCTGAGCATTCTGACTGGTAAGTTCAAGTTGGCACTATGTAGTAATGAGAAACAAAGAATATAGTGACTTCTTTCCTCGTCATTATATACACTTTCCAGCAGGGGACTGAGTGTGTTAGTCAAATCCATTCCTTCTGTTTCACTCTTCTTGTACTTTAAGTTTGTGAATTAGACTAAAACACCTGAAATCATTCATTTGAACATGAAATGCTTAGGACTAGAGATAGTCTTCATAAAACCCTAACATCATATGCTTTTGCATATTAATACTTGTATAAATCTACGCAGGGCTGAGACTTTCTCAGAATAATGATAGGTCTTGTATTCAGTGAATAATTAAAACTAACTTGCAGTGATGTATAGTTAATTTGATTCTGAAATCGAAACTCTAAAATTGGCTATTGAGGCATTTTTGTATGAGATATTGATGACATTTTGCAGATGTCGGGCGAACACTATTGGTCAAAATTACATCCTCTATAATTCAAAATGTTGTCTACAATTTAATTTCAGTATGGTTGTGTTAAATAATGTTGGTTGCCCAATTATTGTTTGTCCAAGAATTGACATGCATATATTTCAATTATTCATGTTGTGCTTTCAAAGGTCAATGGGCTCTGCTATTTCTACTGTGTCAGATTATATATGGCAATTTATTACTATTCAGTTCTATTAAATGCCATTTCTTACCTTTTACCATTTTCTCATCCATCTTTTAGAAATCTTATGTGGTAAGATCATCTACTTGTTACTTGCTCTCTTGCATTGCATTATTGTGCTGTCACAAATGGAATGTTTGACAGGTCATAACAGGCTAGGACAATGCCAATGCATTTAGTAAAATGTATATTGTCACTGTTGATCTCATAATTTAATGTTTGCATGTGTTTATCAGGTCCCATTAAGTACCATTAGGAATATTGGCCCTTTATTCTGCTATAGGCACATCATCCACATTCTATTCTATGTCTTACTGCAGAGCAACCTAGGAAAGTATTCCAATTCCGTAACAGATGCATCACAGTTCAACCATATGATGGGCCCTCTGTGAGGAATACATTACTTAACAATCCAATGCTTTTTTGAATCACAAAAAATCAGGACTATCTCCTCTTATCTGTTACCCCTACAAAGCAGCATTGTGAGGCCATAAGATCTGTCTTTGTTACTAAAATCCACATAAATACAGTGAAACTACAGATGATTGCTTTACTCTCTGCTTTCAGGATTTTTGCTTTTTTCCTTGTGTTCTTTTTTTCCTTTGTTTTGCACTTGAGTTTTGTTTGAAAAAAACACAAAGCAGTGTTTTCCACTGTTTTGCAATAATTTGTATTAGTGTGATATTCACGGGCATTACCCTGCAGTGGCCCATGATATGTGCTGAGGTCACGTTCAGTCCAGTCTGATTTAATTAAAGTAGTATGAGATTCACGGCTACATGGATTTTATTTAAAATATAAGTCGATAAGGAAATACATAATTTATTAGGCTTCTATGGCTAAATTGAGGACTCACCTTCTGCTCTCTTTTGCAACATGAGGCAGGTCACATTATAATGGAATATGATTTTAATCTGAAGAAGGATTTATCATTGGATACATCACTCTTAAATAAACATCAAAACAAACCTAAATCCATATGTGCCTTACAAGCTTTAATCCACAATTCTGCTCTTATTGACCCTTGGCACGGACAGAACGAGGTCCTGCGACAATGTACATGTCACTATAAGCATTATGGCACTGCATTGTGTATAGATTTCTTTTAAATACATATGCACCAGCATTCGTTGATGCAGACATATTGAACAATGTTTTCTAGGTTCATTCACTGATCAGCTGAACAATTGCATGTGTAACATCCTCTCTACAGGGAACAAGATGGAGTTTAAATAAAGCACTATTAGCAGAGGATGGTTGGGTGAAACAGATGAAGAGCAATTTGGAGGATTCCTAAATCTCAATGTAGACTCAGCTGGGGAAACATCCTTTACAACGCATGCAATGCATCACATGGCATTACAACGGGGTCATTATAACGACCCCGTTGTTACATCGCATACATTACAACGCAAGTTGTTACAATTACTTGCTGTAGGGGCACAGAAGGTGTTGGATTTAAAATCCAACACCTTCCCTACTGTCACTGACTGGAGTTGGAATAGTAAATTATTCTATTCCAAAATCCAGCACCCTCCCTACAGCAAGTCATTGTAACGACTTGTGATATAATGATTTGCGATATAACAACGCAGTCAATGGAATGACCACATTGTAATGGCATGCATTATAAACGCATGCATTGTAACATGGTCTATTCACCCTGCTGCAGATTTTGCCCTATGGGAAGCTTTACATGCACATTTTAGAGGCCAAGTAATTGCTGTTTGGTTGCTCATAGATAGGAGGAGAAAGTACAACATACTAATTAAAGTAGGAGAGTGGACAAAGCCACAATAGCATCTACCTTTTCTCCCAGTAGCAATACGCACACAGCAAAGCCAGAAGCTAAACACAAAAGAAATTGGGAACCACTCATTATACCTCCAGCAAAGTTATGAATAAAGTGAATGTAAAGGGAAGAATCTTGCTCGATCTGCAATGCGTACAGCAAATATCAACAGTATTAAAGTAATATATGATCCTCTGAGTAAAACTACTAGAATACACCAGTTTGAAGTGGCTCAGATGTTTTACCAACATTATGACACATTTTACAATGGTTCTCAATGTAGTTCCCATGAGGCAATTGAGAAATGGCTACAGGGTATTCAAATTCCTAACTTGACTTCTGCCCTTTCTTATTCAATTATACCACAAATGAAATTGGCGGAGGTTCAAATAACGATCAAGTCATTTCCCATTGCTAAAGCATGTGGCAAGAACGGACTGCCTCCTAAAGTATATACAAGGTTTTTTGTCAGAAATTGGCACCTTAGTTTGGTTCGTTTTTTTAATCATATTCTTCGGAGATGCCAAGCTCCTTTACCGGTTAGTGGTAGTTTAAAAAAAAAGATAAATCAGAGCTTGACACGAAGTCATACATGCCCTATTAGTCTCCTCAAAAGCAATTACAAGTTGTTTACTAAAATCATGGTTAATAGCGTCACAGCAGTTACATCCTCTATCATTCACAGGGATCCAAATGGCTTTCTCCGTGGTAGATGTGTAATCTCCAACACAAATCTTTTGGTACAAGCTTTAGAATTATTTTTCAACCAGAATATTAAGACTACTGCTAGAATGCATGACACAGAAAAAGCATTTGATTTAGTCTAATGGGAAGTGCTCTTTGTAATCCATTTGCATTTCCAGTGATTTTTATGCACCTACTGACAGGGGCCGCTCGCAGAGGTAACGCTGTTGGGCGATGGGGTGGGCTGGGTGGGGGTGTAGTGGAGTCCAACATACGATGGCAGATATTTATTTATTTACGTTCACCTTTGCCATCTTATGTCGGAATCCACTATCTCTCCCACAGCCCGCCACCCCACAGCGTTATCTCTGCGAGCCACCACTGCCTGCTGAGATGCTATACTCGGGGGCTAATGCAACTATTCTATAAAGAATTTGCTGTCTGGTTACATAAGCATTAGAAGAAGCATGCCCCAAGGGTACCTTATGTCCCTTATCTTGTTTGTACCATTTATAGAGCCATTGGCCTGCGCTGTTCATCAAGATGAAACTATTAGGGCGCCTCTTAGTGGTACCTCAAAACTTAAAGTTTATGCTGAAAATATTGTTCATACTTAGCGGCGAATAGGGGCAATGTTCAAAGAGCTTTCAATAACATCTCTGAATTAACTGCGACAGGCGGCTACAAAATTAATCAATCAAAAGCACCCCTGAGATACTTCCATTAACTATGCAGGTGATCTTTCTGGCTCCACGTTCTATTAGATTTCTTGGGAATAAGTTGACTACAAATTTTAGTGAATTATTTGCCTTAAACTATGCATCTCTCTAAGCCAAAGCTCAAGCATTAATGAAACAGTGGGATGAATTACCCTTTACAAACATTGGGCGTATATCTCTAATAAAAATAAATGTATTGCTTATGTTTTATTTACCTTTTCAAATGTGCCTTTAAAATAAATTACCAATGCATTTTTGAGACCATAGAGGGTGATTTCTGCTCCTTTATTTGGAAGCCTAAACGGCCCAGAGTCAAGCTGTCAGTACTTTATTTGACTCAAGAGGACAAAGGCTCGGCTCTTCACTTCTTTAGAACTTTCTGTCATGCAGCGCTTTTACATTGGTTGAGCTTCGCTTGAAAAGAAAAACATCAGTAGGGGATATAGTAATTGCACAATATGTTAAAAGTAGTGAAAATCGAGCCGGTCTTTAAATTAATGATTCCCAGGCCACCTAAGAGCACACATCATAAGATGCCTCCAAAATTTTATTTGGTGAGAAAATATAAGATCTAATTTTTCTACTCATAAAGGAAACTAGATTGCTGTGCTGGCATGGGTCTGAGACTTGAACTCCCAGCACTTACTCATTGGGGAAGTTTGGGCTTTTGCACATTGGGTGATCTATTTCAGAATAATCATTTTATTACATGGCAATTGCTCAACGTGTTGAATTTACATGGTAAATTGTTACTATTCACTTCTATTTAAGTGCCATGTCTTACATTTTACCATTTTCTTATCCATCTTTTAGAAGAATGATGGGGTAAGATCAGTTTCCTATTACTTGCTCACTTGCATTGTATTTTTGAGCTTTTACAAATGTAATCTTTTACAGGTCATAACAGGCTACGACAATGGAAATACTCTGAGCAAAATTTATATTGTCGTTGATGATCACAAAGTTTAATATTTGTATGTGTTTAGCAGGGCCCATTTGGCACCATTAGGAATCTTGTCCCTCTTCTCTGCTTATTTCTGTGCTCTATGTACGTCATCCAAATTATATTGTATGTCTTGTGGCACAGCAACCTATGAAAGGATTTTAATTCTGTAACAGGTGCATCACCGAACAACCATATGATGGGCCTTATGTGAGGAATATATCACTCAACTATCCAATGCCTTAATAAAAGATATAAAATCAGGATTATCTCACTTCTACAAAGCAGTATTTTGAGGCATTAAGATCTTTCTTCGTAACTAAAATCCCCAAAATACAGTCAAACTACAGGTGATTGCTAACCTCTCCGCTTTCAGGATTTTTGCTTATTCTCCTCATATTCTTTTTCTCCTTTGCTTTGCACTGGAATGGTGTTTGAAAAGAATGAAAAGCAGTGCTTTCCACAGTTGTGCAATACTTTGTATTGGGGGATGTTCAAGGGTAGTACATGGGCATTACCCTGCAGTCATCCATGCTTTTTGCTGATGTCATGTAGGGGTGGGCGAAATTTGCGTCGTCGCGCTACGCAAATCTCCGCGAAATGGTTTAAAATCTCCGCAAACACGCAGAAATTCCGCGAACACGCGGAATTGCTTGTTCGCAATGCTTTTTTCCTGTTCGCGACCGCTGTTTGCGTGCTCGGGGGGAAATATCTTGCGAACACGCATTTTGAGATTGCGAACAAGCAAAAATTCCGCGAAGCCGCGAAAAGCAGAATTTTGGGCAATTCCGCATTCTCCGCGGAACGCGAAATTACCTGAATTCCGCAAATTCCACGAACGGGGCGGAATTTACCGCCCAGGCCTAATGTCATGTTCACTCCACTCTGAAATTCTTAAACTAGTATGAGATTCAGCAGCTAGATGGATTTTAGTTAAAATACAAGTCAATAAGGAAATATATAATTTAATTTGCTACTATGGCTCAATTTCGGCCTTGCCTTCTGCTCTACTAGAGCTTCACTCTACTTTGCAATATGAGGTGTGTAGAGCCTTGGCATGTGCAGAACAGTGTACTGCAACAATAGACATTTCACTATAAGCCTCATGGCACTGTGTCACATACATTGTTTTTTAAACATCAAATGCACTAGCATGAGAAGACGCAGACATATTGAACAATGCTTTCTCGTATCATTCACTGATCAGCTTAACAATAGCTTCTGTACCATCCTCCCTACAGGGAACAAGATGAATTTTTAATAAAGCACCATTAGCAGAGAATGGTTGGGAGGAACAGAAGAAGAACAAATTGAAGTATTCTAAGATCTCAATATAGACAGTGCAGCAGATTTTGCCATATGTGAAGATTTAAAAGCACATTTTAGATTCCAAGTGTTTGCTCTTCAGTTGCTCGTAGACAAGCGAAAAAGGTACAACATACTAATTAAAGTAGGAGAGTGGACAAAGCCATAATAGCATCTACCTTGCCCCCCAGAGGCAATACGCACACAGCTAAGGCAGAAGGCTAAAGAGAAATCACGCATATTTTTCTATCATCTCGTGCTTCTGCTTATTAATACTTGTATTAATCTACTCAAGACTGAGTCTGCAGCTGTTTGGAATTGGGATAGGTCTTTTATTTTGTGCATGATTGACTTAACCTCACAATTATGTTTAGCGAAACTGAGAGACTGACAGAGGCTACTGGGGAAGCTTTGTCAGAGACTGTGATGCAATTTTAGAAGATGTTTGTGACTAATGTTATACATAGATACATCCTGATTAATTCACACTAGTGTCTGCAATTTAATTTCAATATGGTTCTGTTAAATAATGTTGGATGCTCAATTAATGTTGATCCAAAAATTGAAATGCATATATTCCAATATGTCATGATGTGCTTTCAAAGGTCAATGGGCTCAAGCTATTTCTACTGTGTTAGGTTTATATGGCAATTTGTTTCTATTCAGTTCTATTTAAGTGACATTTCTTACATGTTCCCAGTTTCTTATCCATCTTTTAGACGACTTATTACTTGCTATCCTGCATTGTATTTTTGTGCTGTCACAAATGGAATGTTTGATAGGTCATAACAGGCTAGGACAAAGCTAATGCACTTAATTAATAGGTATATTGTTATTGGTGATCACATAATATGTGTGTATTTATCAGGTCCCATTAAACACCATTAGGAATCTTGTCCATCTTATATGCCGTAGAAACATCATCCACATTATATTCTATGTTTTGTGGCACAGCGATCTGGGAAAGGATTTCAACTCTGTAACAAATGCATCACAGTACAACCATATAACTGGCCTTATGTGAGGAATACATTGCTCAACAATCCAATGCCTCATTCAATCATATAAAATCAGCACTATCCCTATTGTTCTGTTACCTCTACAAAGCAGTATTGGGAGAAACCAAGATCTTTCTTTCTAACTAAAATCCAAAACAATACAGTCTAACTACTGGTCATTGCTTTACTCTCTGCTTTCAGGATTTTTGCTTTTTTTCCTCATATTCTTATTCTCCTTTGTTTTGTACTTGAATGCTGGTTGAAAAGAACACAAATCAGTGTTCCCACTGTTTTGCAGTACTTTGTATTAGGGGGCTGTTCATGGGCAGTACATGGGCATTACCCTGCAGTAACCCATGATTTGTGCTAATGTCACGTTCTGTCCAGCCTGAAATTCTTAAAGTAGTTTGAGCTTCAGCGGCTAGATGGATTTCAGGTAAAATTCAAGTTGATAAGGAAATACATAATTTATTAAGCTACTATGGCTCAATTGAGGACTCGCCTTCTGCTCTACAAGAGCTTCACTCTCTTTTGCAATATGAGGTGGGTCACATTGTAATAGGATATGATTTTAATCTGATCCAGGATTTATCATTGGATACATCATTCTTAAATAAGCATCAAAACAAACCTAAATCCATATGTGCCTTACAAGCTTTAATCCACAATTTTGCTCTTATAGACTCTTGGCACGAGCAGCACGAGGTCCAACGACAATACACATGTCACTATAAGCGTTATGACACTGTGTCTTGTATAGATTTCTTTTAACATCATATGCACTAGCATTCGATGATGCAGGCATATTGAACAATGCTTTCTAAGTTCATTCACTAATCAGCTTAACAATTGCATTTGTAACATTCTCTCTACAAGGAACAAGATGGAGTTTAAATAAAGCACTATTAGCAGAGGATGGTTGGGTGGAACAGATCAAGAGCAATTTGGAGGATTCTTAAATCTCAATATAGACAGTGCTGGGGAAACATCCTTTACAACGCATGCAATACATCGCGTGCCATTACCACGGGGTCATTATCATGACCCTGTTGTTACATTGCATACATTACAACGCAAGTTGTTACAATGAGTTGCTGTAGGGGCATAGAAGGTGTTGGATTTAAAAACCGACACCTTCCCTACTGTGGCACAGACTGGAGTTGGAATAGTAAATTATACTATTCCAAAATCCAGCACCCTACCTGCAGCAAGTTGTTGTAACGACTTGTGTTGTAATGGTATGTAATATAACAACGCAGTCAATGTAATGACCATGTTGTAATGGCATGCATTGTAAACGTATGCGTTGTAAAGTGGTCTATTCACTCTGCTGCAGATTTTGCCCTATGAGAAGCGTTAAAACATATTTTAGAGGAAAAGTAATTGCTGTTCAGTTGCTCAGAGACAGGAGGAGAAAGTACAACAAACTAATTTAAGTAGGAGGGTAGACAAAGCAACAATAGCATATACATTAGCCCCTAGTAGCAATACACAAACTGCTAAGGCAGAAGCTAAAGAGAAATCCCCCACATCATTTTTTTTTATCACTAAGGAAACTGGGAACCACTCATCATACCTCCAGCAAAGTTATGAATAAAGTGAATGTAAAGGCAAGTATCTTGCTTGGTCTGCAATGCGTACAGCACATATCAACAGTATTAAAGCAAAATATGATCCTCTGAGTAAAACAACTCGAATACACCAGTTTGAAGTGGGTCAGATATTTTACCAACATTATGCCAAATTTTGCAATTGTTCTCAATGTAGTTCCCATGAGGCAATTGAGAAGTGGCTAGGGGGTATTCAAGTTCCTACCTTGACTTCTGTCCTTTCTGATTCAATTATACCACAAATAAAATTTGCGGAGGATCAAATAACGATCAAGTCTCTTCCTATTGCCAAAGCATGTGGCAAGGAGGGACTGCCTCCTAAAATATACAAGATTTTTTCTCAGCAATTGGCACCTTATTTTGGTTTGTGTTTTTTCATTTTATTCTTCAGGACTGCCAAGCTCCTTTACCGATTCAATACTGGTTGGTTTAGAAAAAAAAAGATAACTCGGCGCTTGACCTGAACTCATACTGCCCCTTAGTCTCCTCAATAGCAATTACATGTTGTTTACTAAAATCATGGTTAATAGGGTGTGATCGTGGGCTGTAGGCGGACTGGAAAAGCAGGCAAGGAGGCCGGATATAATGGGCAATATTGACTTTTTATTGCACACAAGTCAGGTTGTATAGTAAACGAGGGGCCCCAGAAAGGCTTCAAGCGGGGAGAAGGACGACGCTCTGAGTCGGATTCTTCCTCTTTTTCCATCTTTGTGTGCTCCAGGAACTTTGAATCGGTGATGTTGACTTCGGCATCCGGCCCCCGGCGGGACGGCTCCTCGGAGGGCAGTAAGAGAAAGAAAAGGAGCCGTTAGTCCTACTGAGGCCCGATGTTTGAAACCGTAACCATAACCAGGGGTGAGAAAGGCGAAGAAATGACTGTGAGGGCAAAGGGAAGAGAAGGGGGACGGAGCGGGGCTGACAAAGGAAAAGGGGTGTTCGGAATGGGGGTCGTGTGGGACAATATTTACAAAGTGCACGGTGCTGTATACGAATTAGACTGGGTCTGTCTGGTGACAAAGGTGTGCCTAGGGTAGAGGGAGCATTTACACTGGAGTTACACTATTTACACAGAGCACCTAGCGTGCTATTAAGATGGTAATTGGTACTCACGCGCTCCGCCGTAACTCTCCTCCGAGTTACGGCCGCTCTTCAGCCACCTCCGTAGGATTCCACCACTCTTCGGACCACTCTTCGGTTTCTCCACTACCGTATTCACCGCTCTCCGCACCTCCAGTCGAAATCTCCTGCCACGATACTCCGACCCTCGCTGACTCCCTCCTTCCGTCTTTTCTCTGTCTGGCCAGCAGTATGGAAGAGGGACTTCCGGGGTCGAGGGGCAGTCCTTCCGGTCCGCAGTCTTTCCAGATTGGCTCCTGTAACAAAGAGAGGGGCGGGGTCTCCGTTGTCACAGACGCTGTAGATCGTTTTCCGTATGGTGTACCCTGGAAGAGAGAACATCGGAGGGGGAACAATCCAGGGGGGGGGAAGCACGGGTCTCGGGTGGCCGGGGACTACCTCACATAGGGGCACAGCAGTTACATCCTCTATCATTCACAGGGATCAAAATGGCTTTCTCCATGGTAGATGCATAATCTCTAACACAAATTTTTGGGTACAAATTATAGACTTTTTTTTCAACCAGAATATTAAGGCTACTGCTAGATGGCTTGATGCAGAAAAAACGTTTGATTTAGTCTAATGGGAAGTGCTCTTTGCAATCCCCCATGAATTAGCACTTCCAGTAATTTTTATGCACCTGCTGAAAGTATATACTTGGGGGCTAAGGCTACTGTAACTATTAACAATTTGCTATCTGGTTACATAAGCATTAGATGCAGCGTGCACCAAGGGTACCCATTGTCCCATATCTTGTTCACGCTATTTACAGAGCTATTGGCCTGCTCTGTTCATCAAGATCAAACCATTAGGCCACCTCTCAGTGGTACCCCAAAACTTAAACTTTATTCTGACAATATTTTTTATACTTAGCGGCGAATAAGGGCAATGTTCAAAGGGCTTTCAATAAGACCTCTGAATTTACTGCAACCGGCGGCTCGAAAGTTAATCAATCAAAAGTACCCCAGACATACTTCCATTAACTATGCAGGCGATCTTTCTGGCTACACGCCCTATTAGATTTCTTGGGAATAAGGTGAATTATTTGCCTTAAACTATGCATCTCTCTTAGACAAAGCTTGATCATTATTGAAACAGTGGGATACATTTTCCTTTACCAACATTGGGCTTATATGTCTAATAAAAATGAATTTATTGCCTCTGTTTTTGTTTACATTTTCAAATGTGCCTTTCAAAATTACCAATGCATTCTTTGAGACCATAAAGTTTGATAAATGCTCCTTTATTTGGAAGCTGAAATGACCCAGAGTCAAGCTGTCAGTACTGTATTTGACTCAAGAGGAGGAAGGCTTGGCTCTTCACTTCTTTAGAACTTTCTATCATGCAGCACATTTACATTGGTTGAGCTTTGCTTAAAAAAAACATCAGTAGGGGATATATTAATTGCAAAATATGTTAAAAGTAGCTAAAGTCAAGCCGGTCTTTAAAATTAATGATTCCTTGGCCCTACCTAAGCGCACACGTTATAAGACACCTCAAGTATTTTATTTGGCGAGAATATAAGATCTCATATTTTCACTCATAATGGAAATTAGATTGCTGTATTGGCTTGGGTCTGAGACTTGAACACCCAGCACTTACTCATAGGGGAAGTTTAGGCTTTCGCACATTGGGAGATTTATTTCAGAATAACCATTTTATTACTTGGCAAATGCTCAACTGTGTCGAATTTATATGGTAAAGTTTTACTATTCAGATCTATTTAAGTGTCATTTCTTACATTTGACCATTTTCTTATCCAACTTTTAGAAGAATTATGCGGTAAGACCAATCTCTTACTATTTGCTCTCTTGCATTGTATCTTTGTGCTGTTACAAATGGAATGTATTACAGGTCATAACAGGCTACTACAAAGGAAATACACTGAGTAATATGTATATTGTCATTGATGATCTCAAGGTTTAATATTTGTATGTGTTTAGCAAGTCCCATTTGGCACCATTAGGAATCTTGTCCCTCTTCTCTGCATGTTTCTGTTCTATATGCACGTCATCCAAGTTATATTGTATGTCTTGTGGCATTGCAACCTAGGAAAGGATTCCAATTCTGTAACAGATGCGTCACCGAACAACCATATGATGGGCCATATGTGAGGAATATATTACTCAACAATCCAATGCCTTATTAAACAATATAAAATCTCCATTGTTCTTGTTACCTCTAGAAAGCAGTATATTGAAGCCCTAAAATCTTTCTTTGTAACTAAAATGTCAAACATACAGTCAAACTACAGGTGATTGCTACCCTCTCCGCTTTCAGGATTTTTGCTTATTTTCCTCATAATCTTTTTCTCCTTTGCTTTGCACTGGAATGGTGTTTGAAAAGAATGAAAAGCAGTGCTTTCCACAGTCGTGCAATACTTTGTATTAGGGGGATGTTCAAGGGCAGTACATGGGCATTACCCTGCAGTCAGCCATGATTTGTGCTGATGTCATGTTCAGTCCACTCTGAAATTCTTAAAGTAGTATGAGATCCAGCAGCTAGAAGGATTTTAGTTCAAATACATGTCAATAAGGAAATCAATAATTTAATAAGCTACTATGGCTCAATTGAGGCCTTGCCTTCTGCTCTACAAGAGCTTCACTCTCCTTTGCAACATGAGGTGTGTCACATTACAATAGGAGGGCATTTTAATCTGATTCAGGAATTATCATTGTATACATCATGTTCAAAAAGTATGAAACCACATCTAAATTCATAAGTCTCCTACACGTTTTCATCCACAGTTTTCCTCTTATCGACACCATGGCATGTGCAGAACAGTGTACTCCAACAATTCACATTTCACTCTAGGCCTTACGGCTTTGCGTCACATACAGGTTTTTTTAACATCAAATGCACTAGCATGAGAAGACGCAGATATATTGAACAACGCTTACTTGTATCATTCAATGATCACCTTAACAATAGCTTCTGTAACATCCTCCCTACAGGGAACAAGATGGATTTTTAATAAAGCACCATTAGCAGAGGATGGTCGGGAGGAAATGAAGAAGAACAAATTGGAGGATTCTAAGATCTCAATATAGACAGTGCAGCAGATTTAGCCATATGTGAAGCTGTCCAAGTGTTTGCTCTTCAGCAGGGCTGGACTGGCTACCGGGCGTTTTGCTTTTAAATAAACAAAGCAAAACGAATGGTTTTAAGCACACGCAGGTCCCCATCAATAAAATCAGCCGCCAGCTTGGCAGTGCACCAAAACGCCCGGTAGCCAGTCTGGCCCTACTCTTCAGTTGCTCGTAGTCAAGAGGAGAAAGTACAACATACTAATTAAAGGAGAAAAGTGGACAAAACCACAATAGCATCTACCTTGCCCCCCAGTAGCAATACGCACACAACTAAGGCAGAAGCTCAAGAAAAATCACGTGTATTTTTCTATCGCAAAAGAAAATGGGAACCTTTCATCATACCTCCAACAAAGATATGAGTAAAGGGTATTTGAAGGCAAGTATCTTGCTTGGTCTGCAATGCGCACGGCTAGCATCAACAGTATTAAAGCAATGTATTATCCTCTGAGTAAAGCAACTCGAATACACCCGTTTGAAGTGGCTCAGATGTTTTACTAACGTTATTCGGAAATTTGCACTGGTTCTCAATGTAGCTCCCATGAGGCAATTGAGAAGTGGCTACGGGGTATTCAAGTTCTGACCGTGCCTTCTGCCCTTGTTGATTCAATTATACCACAAATATAATTGACAGATGTGCACATAACGATCATGTCAATTCCCAATGTTAAAGCATGTCGTAAGGACGGACTGCCTCCTAAAATATAGAAGGTTTTTACTGAGCAATGGGCACCTTTTTCAGTTTGTGCTTTTCATTATATCCTTCAGGGCTGCCAAGCTCCTTTGCCGATTCAATATTGGTCGGATTTTAAGAAAAAAGATAAATCCGAGCTTGACGCAAACCCATACTGCCCCATTAGTCTCCTCAATAGCAATTACAAGTTGTTTACTAAAATCATGGTTAATAGGGTCACAGCTGTTACATCCTCTATCATTCACAGTGATCAAAATGGCTTTCTCCATGGTAGATGTATAATCTCCAACACATATCTTTTGGTAGAAGCTATAGACTTTATTTCCAACCAGAATATTGAGGCTGCTGCTAGAATGCTTGACGCAGGAAAAGCATTTGATTTAGTCTTATGGGAAGTGCTCTTTGCAATCCTCCATGAATTTGCATTTCCAGTAATTGTAATGCACCTACTGAAACGCTATACTTGGGGGCTATGGCCACTATAACTATCAAAAAGTTGTCATCTGGTGACCCAAGCATTAGATGCTGCATGCGCCAAGGGTGCCCTATGTCCCCTTTCTTGTTCATCTAATGTAGAGGTCTTCAAACTGTTTTACTCTGAGCCCCCCCTAAGCAAAATGTTTTGAGGTCGGGCCCCCTCTAAAACTTTATGACAAGGTTTGAGGGAGCGGGAGGGACATGGCTGCGTGCAAGGAGCAGGGCTTATGAGATGATTTCAGGAATATTTTTTCTATAGCTTATGAATTGCACCAAATATGAGACTTATAAAACAGCAAAAGCATCAAACAAAAACTGATATCCCAAAAAAACTGCTCCACATAATTGGGGTGTTGTGAGCCCCTCACACTCTTTGACTCCAATGCAACTATACCTGCTGCACTAATGATCTCCTTTGCCTTTTAACCTCTTCCCCTCCAGGATGGACCTAATGCTTGAAAGGACAATAAGCTCTGATGCCCCTTTTTTTTTAAAGGTTGACAGTCATAAGTGTGATGCAGTGGGCCCCCCAAATCCCTGGACCCCAGTCCTGCTGCATCTGCTCCTTTATGATAACCGGCAGTGGCCACTTACACACTTGGCAGCAGTACCAGCTTCACTAATGACTGTCCTTTTTAAAAAAACAAAAACACTTATATTGTCCCCTTCTTTGGCGTATCTCTCTGAAGAAGGGTTCTCTGACCATTTGTAAACATAAAAATGAGTCCGCATACAGTGCTCCCTATTCTATTATTTCCTCTGTCTCCTAGATCATTACTGTGAGGCCCCAGGGATCGAGAAGATTAGGGCTATGCATCTGAATGCAACCCTGCTGGCCTTCTACCTGCCACCCCATGGACTCAGCTTTTACACAAAAACTGCCCCTGAATGGTTAATACTGACTTTGAGATGCCTCTGCCTAAAATCGAAGTGGGGGTGGTAGTGCACAAAGTTAAAAAAGAAACCATGGAATTATGAGTTTCTGCAGCAGCAGCAGCAGAGTTTTCCACATAATTATCAGTTTACTGCATTTGCTACATAATCTGCAGATTTCAACAAAAAAATCTTGATTCTAGCTCAAATGGAACAAAAGTTACTTAAAGCGTGACAAAGTGTTCCGGAGCATTGGAAGGCCCTTTGCAAAGATTGACTGGTAATCTTGTAGTTGCTTACTGCTGTATTTGGGTGCTACACTGGTACTAATGAGGTGAAATATTTCCCCTGACAGCGTTACTGTGAGTTAAAATGACAAAATAATGAAGTAATGCTAACCGCAAAAAGTGGCGCATTGTGCCGCATAATTTACCTTTTCTTGCTGCATAATTTAGTCAAACCTGCTGCATAATGTTGTCCTTTTCAGCTGAATAATTCCAGTGGATCTGCTTACAGATTTATGGTGGCAAAGATCTATTTTTTTAAAGATTTAATGTAATGGAGTTATCAGCTGGGATCTGGACTAGTGGAGACACTTACAAAAATGTCTGCATTAGATACAGTTTGATTACTTATTACTAAAAAGTATGTTTTGTAAGAACTTGTTTTATCTCATTCACTGCATCCTTTTGCAGCGGCCTAGCTTAGAGTATGTAAATACAGTTTTAAAATAATGACATATTCACAGTGCTTTCTGCCACAGGCTGGGACCTCATAGCACTAGAAACAGGGCCATTGGAATCATGAGGCAGGATAAGGCCAAATTATGCAGCATATTTTTCTATTTTTACACTTGTTAACATTGTCCTGGCCTATATTGCCCCTCATAAGTACCACATTAACACTCAATATATAGCAGTAAGCAACAGAAAGGGGACCAGTCAACCTTTAGAAAGGGCCTTCCACTGTGAGGTAACGTGTTGCTGCATTTTTTAATCTGTCAATTATGCAGCAGACGATAGATTATGTGGCAAATGTGGGAAAACCATAACTATGTGCTGTGAGTGCAGGGTGAGCGTGAAAGTGAAGGGTGAGAATGAGGAGTGAGTTGTCTGAATGCAGGGTGAATTCCCAGACACTTCAAGTTAATCAGCATGTTATTGACGGGGCATAGGGTTTCAGATATAAGTTAAACTATTGCTATTATGGAATTAATCAGGGAAATCGAGGGTGAAGGAAATAAATAATGTGCTGATCCTGCAACAAACTTCCAGTCTTATGATTAGGGTTGCCAGCTCATTATTGTTATGTTGCAGACGGTACAAAAATAAACAGTCACCTAAGGCCCTATTTTCAGAACTTATCTGTGCGTACTCCGAGAAGCAAATAGAAAGCACTTTTAAATGTGTTCTAGGGCTGCCTGAATGTTTCATGACTGAAAATATAAGGAACAGACAGAAAGTCAAATTACAAATGAACACATACTTCCTTATTTAAGACCCTATTTAGCATCAAAGCAAGGTCTTTGCAGGCACTTTAAACATACAAGGCTAACATTTTTTCTATTGGCAACCCTTTTTTATATTCCTTTTCATGAAACGCATTTTCACACTAGAGCAGTAAATTTAAAATATAAATGTAAGGAATAGGCAGAGTCAGGGCCCAGGGGTACTGGAAAAAGAATAAAACTAAACCTCTGTAACCAGTTTCCAAGGTATGCAAATGGACTTTAAAGACCTGTGAAAAACTCGGGCCTGCTGGAGTCTTAATAAAACTCCAGACACTGCCCAGCCGAGCCCCCAGCAGCACACTCACTGACCTCTGGCCCCACGGCAATCTTTCTGGCTACACGCCCTATTAGAGTTCTCAGGAATAAGTTGACTACAAATTTTTGTGATTTATATGCCTTAAACCACATACTCAAAGCTCGAGAATTAATGAAACAGTGGGAAACATATATATTTACAATGATTGAGTGTATATCTCTAATTTATTACCTCTGTTTTTGTTTGCCTTTTCAAATATGCCAATCAAATTTACCAAGAAATTTATTGAGACTATAAAGGCTGATATCCTCTCTTTTATTTGTTAGTCTAAACAACCCAGGTTCAAGGTTTCAGTACTTTGTTTGACACACAAAGAGGACGGCTTGGTTCTTCACTTCTTTAGAACTTTCTATCATGCAGCATTTTTATATTGGTTGAGCTTTGCTTAAAAAAAAAAAAACATCAGTAGGGGATATACTAATTGCACCAAATGTTAAAAGTAGCTGAAATTGAGCTGTTCTTTACTTTAATGATTACCAGGCTACCTAAGCAAGTTATAGGACGCCTCAAATATTTTATTTTGCAAGACTATAAGATCTCATATTTCCACTTATAATTGAAACTATTTTGCTGAGCTTGCTTTGGTCTGAGTCTTGAACGCCCATCACTTACTCGTTCGGGAATTTTAGGATTTCGCACATTGGGTGATTTCTTTCGGAATAATAATTTTATTAGATGGCAAAGGCTCAACTGTGTTGAATTTATATCTTGATTGTTTACTATTCAGTTCTATGTAAGTGCCATTTCTTACCTCTCACCATTTTCTTATTCATCTTTTAGAAAAATCATTGGGTAAGACCAGTTTCTTATTACTTGCTCTCGTGCCCTGTATGTTTGTGCTATCACATATGGAATGCTTTACAGATCATAACAGGCTACGACAATGGAAATACTCTTAGTAATATGTATATTGATGTGGATGATCACAAAGTTTAATATTTGTATGTGCTTATCTAGTCCCATTATGCACCAGTAGGAATCTTCACCCTTTTCTCTGCATATTTATAGCCCTGAAGTTTTTTCTTTGTTACTAGAATCACATAAAACTATAGTCAAACTTCAGGTGCATCCGTTACTGTCTGCTTTCAGGATTTTCACTTCTTATCCTCATATTATTTCTCTCTTTTGTCTTGTATTGGAATATTGTTTAAAAGAACCAAAAGCAGTGCTTTGCACTGTTTTGCAATGCTTTGCATTAGCAGGATGTTCATGGGTAGTACATGGGCATTAACCTACAGCCACCCATGATTTCTGTCAAAAACATCCTATCTAATAACAATACTAGACAGGATTTTGCATTAAAAAAGAATGCCTGTTTGAGAGTGGCATAAATAGTAGACATGCTGCTCATATTCAAACATTTTGAATTGCATAAGTGCTGCTCTTTGCAGTGCATGCCAAAGAAGTAAAAGTTTTAAATTTTTTACTGCAAGGGTGCTCTTCTAGTAACACACCTATGTTAGACATCATATACATACCTATGCAGCATTATTTTGCACCTGATTTGCATCACATTTGTGGTGCAACCCCTACGTTAAATACTTTTATTCATTTACCTAAGCAATATAAAGCCAATTTGAGTGGCTTTGTGTGGTTTACTAAATACAAAGTAACACCACAGTGCTCAGCGGATATCACTGCCTTGTGTTACTTTCTATCAGGTAGGTATTAAATGGGTTTCGCATGGGCAATCCCATGCATCCACCCACGTATTTTGATGCAAACCCAGATTTACAAAGACTAGTGAACCTGGGTTTGCGCCAAAATGGTGTGCCCACCCTACAGAGGCATTAGCAAGGAGAAATATCTTTATTTCTTCTTGTTACATTCTTTAACAATTTATGCTGTGTACTGCAGCAGACATAGAAAGAGGACAATGATTCTTTGGATTGCTTTTGCGCACCAATGCATCCTTTCCTGCGCAAAAACAATCATGCCTGTTAGGCAGGTGCCCTTCCACCGTGGTTGAAGGTGTCCTTCATTGGCACAAGGCAGCACAGAGTTCACCAGAGCAAGGGGGAGAGCAGAAATGCTCTATATCTTTGTAAATATAAAGGCTTTCTGCTCTGCATGCAAAGCAGCACAGCAAGTTCACTAGGTGCACCAAAATCTATTGTAATGTAGCAGTAACAAAAGCTTTTTCACAACTCCAAATGATGTCCACCCAACTAAGCTTGGCAGGGAGGGCTGTGGCCACTGGGATATGATAATGGACATGTCTGGTGAATTCATTTTCAGTTAATTTTTTGGTAAGGCCAGCCAGTGTATTGCCTCAGTTAGCTAGCTTGGACTATATTGTCCACTCTGTCTCAAGTCCTCCTCAGAGCAATGTAGGGCGTAGAGGAAAAAGATAGCATACTAGCATAAGCATATATCTAACTTCGGGCATATTAAGCTTAGGATGGGCAGAGAGCGAATGCATTTAGTAGCCCATATCCAACAGCACATCACAATCGGAAGAAGTGTAATGAAGCACCTAAAGCTCCAGGAAAGGAACATTTGAAACTACCTTGACTATAAAACCTTTGTACATTGTGATGATGTATACATCCAGGAACCGGTGATCTTCTTCTCTTTCACTGTTTTAATAGAACATATAGAAATTGTATCACAAATATAAATATATAATATGCTTACATTGAGCCACAACATCCCCTTGGCAGGTCATATGGGTCTGAAGTGGACTTGGAATTGGTTAGGAAACCACATCTATTGGCCCAACATGTCTGCCAAAGTGAAGGAGTACTGTAGCTCCTGTGGCAATACAGGGTGTTAGCCAAAGGCTCCCTTGATGCCCCTGCCAGTGGTTGGGACTCCCTGTGAGAGGATGAGGATGGACATTGTTTGTCCCCTAGACCTACTAACTGCATCAGTGAACAAATATCTCTTGGAGGTAGTGGAACATGCACATGATATCCATAAACAATACCCTTTAGGAGAGTCACTTCTCCTTCAGTGGCTAGAGCCCTACTTGGTGTGTTCACCAGAGTGGGTTTCCCAAAGGAGGTGGTTTACCTAGAGGCACACATTTCATGTTTAGCTATCTGAAAGTGATGTGGGAAGAATGTGATGTTGCCTTCAAGCTCATCACCCCATATCGCTCCTAGACTAACAGTCTGGTGGAAAGGTTAAATAAGACCATGAAAGAAAATGATCATGGGTTTCTCTGAAAACTCAGGAGGAGTTGGGATGTTCGTCTCCCATGCCTACAGTTTGCATACAGAGAGGCCCCATAAAAGGGGTTGACGTTAGCCCCTATTAATTGTTGTTTGGATACCCTATAAGAAGGCCATTGTCTCTGGTGAGAGAGTCTTGGAAGAAGCCAAGGGAAATGTTCTGGACTATGTACTAGGCCTGAGATCTTGCATGGCAGACTACATGTACAAAGCAAGCAGGAAATGGAGGCTAGCCAAGAGCTCATGAATTTCTGGAATGACCAGAACACTATTATGCCTGAGTACACGTCAGGAAAATTAGTGTGGGTTTTGGAGTCTGTATCTCTGAGGGCCCTCCAGGGCAAGTGGACTGTACCCCATCCAATCCTAGAGAAGAAGGGTGTTTTACCTACCTGGTATACTGTAATACTCCCAAGAACACCCACAGTGTCCTGCATGTCAATTGGTTGAAACCCCACCAAGAGAGTGCAGACATGACTATGCTGATAGTCACAGATGAATGAGGAGAGGAGGAGTCTGAACTATTGCCAGACCTCCTCTCCAACAATGGGCAAGATGGGTCAGTGAAAGGAGTGGTACTCTCTCCCAAACTGACAGACCAGCAGCACAGAGGCTGCAAGCTGGACCTGGAGCAGTTTGCTAGTCTGATCTCCTTGACCCCATATCTCGTTGATTGGTGCATACATGATGTGGACACTGATGACAACCTATCTATCAGAAATAAGTTGTAGAGGTTGTCTGACATGGTCAGAGCCAGCATCATATCTGAAGTAACTAGGATTCTGGAATTGGGAGTAATTGAGCATTCTGATAGTCCATGGCCCTGCCCGGTGGCTCTGGTACCCAAATCTAATCCCCGAAGGGGGAAAGAGGGAGTGAAGGTTCTATGTGGACTATAGATGATTGAATGCAGTCACTAAGAGTGATGCTCACCCTATACCTAGAGCTGATGAGCTCATTGATAGGTTAGGGGCTGCAAAGTACCTGAGTACATTTAACTTGACCTCAGGCTTCTCGCGATTGCCCTCAGTGAAGGATCAAAGGAGAGGTCAGCATTCTCCACACCAGAGGGACAAATCCACTTCAAAGTATTGCCTCTTGGCCTAAAGAATACACCTGCCACCTTCCAAACATTGGTGAAGAGGGGCCTGTCTGGTTTGTAACAGTTGAATGATTATTTTCTAGATGGTATAGCCAGTCAGTCAGTCAAAAGCTTTTATTTCGGTAAAATACCATAAAAAGACATAAATAGTAATATACATTAAAACATGATTAAATAGACATTGTATAGAGTGTAATCCATTAAAACATTAAAATTGTTACATAAAAGAAGTTACACAGTGAAGGAACGTGGTTTTTCCACAAAGACAGATTATTAAAATTTTTATCCAGGGCCAAAAATGTACTCACTACACCTCAGAGTACTGTGGTAGCAATGAAGGTAATACTAAAATCAGGGGAGATGAGTGGCAGAAATCATAAATTTGGACCTTGTAAACCACATGGAGAGAAGAAATTTGGCCATTGCAAACACTATCACTGGAGTAGTATCGTATTTCAAAATTCTAAACACCGCCTTGTGGTCCCTAAGACCCCTAGACTTGCATAACTGGACGATCCACTTTTTTCTTGCAATGATATATAAAGGGCAGAAAAGGACAGCATGCAACTCTGTTTCACAGGTGACAGTACATAAAGGACACGTGCTTACTGGATCCGAAACATTGGACCATCTATGTGTGAGATCCCTCAGCGGTAGCGAGCCGTGTCTGAACTGGATGTAGAGTTTCTTTGCCAAAGGTGGTTGGATAACGTCCAGAAAAACTTCAAACTGGGGACTAAACTTAATATCCAGAAAGGTGTCGGTAAGCCTACCCAGAGAGGAGTGGAATAGAATTCCCTTCCGATATGATTTCAAGACCTCCCGCAATGATTTCTTCGAAAGTGCACGGCATGTCTCTTCCGGGGCGGACCATAGGTTCCCCATCCCAATTGAGTAGCAGAGGTTCTTTATATAGGTAAGCCAAGGGATCTTATCCGATTTTCCCCTTGCCAATATATCACCAAGATCATATCTATAGCTTACCAACTCAGGCGTTGACCAAAGACGCCTCCAGAACTGGAGAGGGCGGTTCAGGGCAATCTCTTCTATGGGAACCAGACCCAGATCCCATCTCAAAGGAGTTAAAGGAGTGCTGACAGGTAGTTTCAGCAGTCTCCTAATAAAGGAATTCTCAATTGAGGAGAGGGAAGCGGTAATGGAATATCCCCATAGTTCAGCGCCATAGAGCGCCCCTCCTCTAGCTTGAGATTTATAAATTTCCATGGGGGGGCCCAAAGGTTTAAAAGAGGTGTTATTAAACACCTTCAGGATACCCCCCACTGATTGAGCTAGTTTCAAATTGGCCTTCGCCAAATGGGACCCCCATTTCATTTTATCATTAAGGGTCACCCCCAGATACTCAAAAGTGGCAACCCTATCCAGCTCAATGTCTCCCAACTTAGGGTGGGGGCAATTAAATGAATTGGAGCCGAAAACCATAAATTTAGTTTTGGATAGATTCAGTTCCAAATCCCTGTTTTTACAGAAGGAGCAGAAGGCCTCTAATGTACGCTGGATGCCCATGTAAGATTTAGATAACAAAAGCGTGTCATCCGCGAACATTAGGGCCGGAACCTTACGCCCCGCCAGGACAGGGGAGTCCAAGTTAGCGGTGCACAGGAGATACTCAATCAACCCATTAATAAAAAGGGAGAAAAGAGTGGGGGCCAGGACACAGCCCTGCCTCACACCCTTTTCAACCGGGAATGGCCCAGAAATTTCCCCACATCTCCCATATCTCACCCTTGCATAGGTGCCCGAATGGAGGCGTTTGAATAAGTGGCAAAGGTAGGGGGGAGCACCCATCTCTAGCAAAAGGGCCCATAGTTTTTCCCTTTGGACCATATCAAAAGCGGACCGAAGGTCCACAAAAATCAAGTAAAGATTACCAGCACCCATGCTGACTGACTTCCAGTAGATCAACTGTAATCTAAATAATTGATCAATGGTAGAAACCTTTGCACGGAACCCCGCCTGGAGGGAGGTTAGAATTTGATGATCCTCCATCCAGGACTGCAATCTGGTTAAAAGGACTCGGGCAAACAGCTTCTGTAAAACATCAATCAAGCTTATGGGGCGGTAATTGGCTGGATCCAGCGGGGAAGATTTTTTATATATGGGTATAATTTCTGCACCCAACCAGGTCTCCGGGATTCTAAGGCCGTGCAGAATGGCATTAAAATATACACAAATATAAGGGGCCCAAATTTTTAAATCACTTCTGTACAGGTCGCCAGGGATCCTGTCAAGCCCCGGGGCTTTCCCTACTGATAGGGAGTTGAGGGCCAATTCTATTTCTGAAAGGGAGAAGGATCGGCTCTCAAGTTCTTCCTGGCCCAACTGGTCCATTGCAATATCATTCCGCGGGGTGCCCGGATCGGGGCCTCCCCTGGATTTACTGACCGAAAAGAGGGGTTGGAAATGGGCAAGCCAGACCTCCTCGCTAAGATTAGGAATAATTGCAGGGCTGCTGGCTACCGTACCCGTTCGAACAATGTTCCAAAACGCCCTCGAGTCGCGGTCTGCTATTGCTTGCAATAAATTTTGCCACCTTTGATCCTCCCACTCGGATTTTGCCTCCTTGATCAGATTTTTGTAGGTGGCCCTCGCCGCCCGGATACTAGACTGGGTGCCCTCTTTTACCTCTTTTATCAGGGCAGTCTTAGCCCGCCTACAAGAACCATTAAACCAGTGCTCGGGCCTAAGGGGCCTTGGTTTTGAGGCAGTAGGACTATAAAAAAAGCCAGCCAAGCTGCCAAGGAGATCCTCATGGATGTTCTGGAAATCGAGGAGGCGGGTCTGCGGAATGTCCCCAATGGGGCTCAGTAGGTGGGAGACTGCCTCCAGAGAGCAGGTCACACTGCTGTATATAGCTGCAAGCTTTAGGTCATCGGACGCTACCCTTGCCCACCTAATCCGTCTACCACCTGCCGCTAGCACCAGATTCTCACTATTTAATGGTGATAGGTGCTTATGGATTCCACTGCCACCAATCTTGTTGACCAATTCCAGTGACAGTAGGTTGTGATCACTATCGACCCGTGGAATAACAGAAAAGGCAGCCAAATGGCCCCAAAATTCCACGTTCACCAAAAGATAGTCGATAGTCGAACAGCTCCCGGGTCTATTAAAAGTAAAAGACCCCGGCACGTCCGGGCAGAGTCTACCATTGCAAGCCCTCAGGGAGTGTGCAATGGTAAGCTTATTGATCTCAAGGGCTAGAGGGGAGAGACGTTTGGCAGGATAAATAATAGGGTCTGGGATTACATAACTTTCATCCTCGTCACAGGTGAGGGAGGGGATCCCAGAAAGGGGTTCGAAATGACAATTAAGATCTACACCAATTAATTTATGGGACGCAGGTGGAAGAGAATGTAATACATCTTCCAGGGCGCCCAAAATCGACAGGCCCAACTGTACCGGGTGGGGACGCAGGTAGACATTTATTACTACCAGCGAATAACTAGCAGGGAAAGTGAGTATCAGACACAAAATGTCGGGGGACTTTGAGTCTAATAACTTTACAGAGCAACCCAAGTGTGTTGCAACCCATACTACGAACCCCCCCGATGGTCTGCCTCTCGCCCCTTGGACTGCTGGGGCCGAAAACGATGCATAGCCCACCCTCCTTGGTATGGACCGTAACCATGTTTCTTGGAATATGCAGATGTCGTAATTGTCCATTAGCTCTCCCCACTCGGGGTCAGAGAGTTTGGACTCCAATCCAGCCACATTCCAAGACCCAACTAGAGGTCTTCGAGTGAGTGTGCGGGGAGGACTAACAGCCAGAGGGAGGGAGGAGGGGGAGCGGTGGGAAGCAGAATGCTCAAGGGGGCCCAACACGGGGCGTCCCTCCATGGCGATGGAGATCAAGGGTGAAGGAGGAGTGGGTCCAGGACCACTCTCCATGCCCAGTGCAGCCAAGGGGAGACCCGTCTCCACACCGGAATCGTCCATACCCTGATTCCCCCCCGATGGCGTATACCTTCCCTTGCTGAGCCTCAGGGGTGATGGTCAGTCCACAGAGTTGAGCACGTCGAAACGGTTTTCAACCGTGATATTAAAGTAAGTATTGTGAGAGGCCTGATGAAAATACGGCAATTCCACCGGATTCAAAGTGTTGGGGATGGAGTAGAAATACCCCAAATGCGATGTGTCAATAGCTCCTGATTTGTGGTGCCCACCCTGCTCCAGTATATGTCCTACTACTCTGGGGTCCCTAAAATTAATCAGGACACAATCCCCACCAATGTCCTTTGGGCGGGTCCCCAGCCAGCTAACCCTCCGAACAAAGAGGATCTCCCCTCTCCCTGCTCCCTCCAGTGGTCTATTTTCGGACAACCAGTGGATGACTTTATTTTTTAATTCATAGTAAGATTCCCCCCTACCATTTATTAGTGGAGGAACTCCAGTGAGCACGGTCACATAGGGTGCTGCCTCAGGGGGAAGCTGTACAAGAGGAAGGGAACCGTCTGGGCTCCATGGGGCTCGGTTCCCCCCCCCAGGAGGAAGGATCCTATCCCCGTCCGAACTCCGTAGAGCTAAGTCCCTGCAACTGAGGGACTGTTCCCGTGATGAAACAACAATAGGGGCTCGGGGCAAAGTCGGGGGCATATGGGGACCAGCAGGGAGGAAAGGGGCAGTTAGCTGCACCAATGGAGGCTGGGCTGAGACCGTAGCAGTATGGTTCGAGGGTAAAATTGTCTGGCTTAGGGGGGTAGGGTTGTTAGGCGTTACTTGAATACCAGCACCCTCCGTACTACCCATGTTATGCAATAGATCATGATTTAACTGCTTCTTCCCGATACCTTTAGTATTAACTAGAGATACCAACCTGTCGATTTTGGATGACAGGGTTTTTAAAAGGAGGTTTAGGGACTGATCTATGTGTGACTGTAGGTCAGTTAATAAAATAGTCACCCAGGTCGGAGGGATAGAAATAGGAGGGTGATGGGTCAAGGCCGAAGGAGCAGGACCGTCTGCAGGGGGGGCTGGAAAAAAACTCCTTTTTCTAGATTTCTGTTTTTTTTTCTTGGCTTTACCTGCTTCATGGGGGCCACTATAGAAACGAAAGAAGATGATGATGGGCCAGCTTCCTCTTGTTCAGGCTCGTCTGGTTGTGCCTGAGCGCACGGTAATTGGGTAAACGAGGGCAACATAGATGACATAGCTTCAGGATCCACCTGGTATGAAGATAAATCAGCCAATCCATCAGAAGGGGGGGCCATATTAAATGCCGGGGTAATCGACAACCGTCTTTCGGTATTTTCAATGGCTGTAGTCACCACCCCAATTGTCTTCTGCAGCATTTTATCTATCTCTGTGAGACTGGGGATCTGCGGATTGGAATTGGCTAGCTGTCTAGTCATAGGGCGACTTGCTGTAGGTTTAGAATGTTTCCCCATGATTCCAATGAAACCTAACAGCTAGTGTGTTGCAATAAGAAACCCCTAACACAAATACCTAAAATCCAAACAGTATAGGATAAAAGAAACACACTCTATGCACGGCATAAGACTGACAGATACAAAATAAGAATGTCATTGACCAATGAAGGTTAGTCCAGACTGACCCGAAATCCACAGCTAAGAGGTGCGGCCCAGCCCGGCCTCCTTTGGCCCCTGACGGCCACAGACGGCCCGCCCTTTGCCCGGGCTTCGCCCGGCGCTGCCCGCGCGCGTCCCGCGACGCGGGGGCTGAGTTCAAATTTAAGCGCCTCCGTGCGCGATTATGACGAAAGCGGACTTCCGCCGCTGAAGCTCTTGGGGGCTGTAGTCCCTCCTACGCTCTGCGGCCGCGGTGAGGTGTGAGTGCGGCGGCGGCAGGAGGGCTGCGTAGGTGGCCAGCAACAGCACCGGGACCAGGTATGGAAGGAAGCACAGGTAGTTGCAGGATACCACTATGTTCTGAGGACGCCCGCTCTGCCGGGGCTGGGTTCAAATTTAAGCGCCTCCGTGCGCGATTATGACAAAAGCGGACTTCCGCCGCTGAGGCTCCTGGGGGCTGTAGTCCCTCCTACGCTCTGCGGCCGCGGTGAGGTGTGAGTGCGGCGGCGGCAGGAGGGCTGCGTAGGTGGCCAGCAACAGCACCGGGACCAGGTATGGAAGGAAGCACAGGTAGTTGCAGGATACCACTATGTTCTGAGGACGCCCGCTCTGCCGGGGCTGGGTTCAAATTTAAGCGCCTCCGTGCGCGATTATGACGAAAGCGGACTTCCGCCGCTGAGGCTCCTGGGGGCTGTAGTCACTCCTACGCTCTGCGGCCGCGGTGAGGTGTGAGTGCGGCGGCGGCAGGAGGGCTGCGTAGGTGGCCAGCAACAGCACCGGGACCAGGTATGGAAGGAAGCACAGGTAGTTGCAGGATACCACTATGTTCTGAGGACGCCCGCTCTGCCGGGGCTGGGTTCAAATTTAAGCGCCTCCGTGCGCGATTATGACGAAAGCGGACTTCCGCCGCTGAGGCTCCTGGGGGCTGTAGTCCCTCCTACGCTCTGCGGCCGCGGTGAGGTGTGAGTGCGGCGGCGGCAGGAGGGCTGCGTAGGTGGCCAGCAACAGCACCGGGACCAGGTATGGAAGGAAGCACAGGTAGTTGCAGGATACCACTATGTTCTGAGGACGCCCGCTCTGCCGGGGCTGGGTTCAAATTTAAGCGCCTCCGTGCGCGATTATGATGAAAGCGGACTTCCGCCGCTGAGGCTCCTGGGGGCTGTAGTCCCTCCTACGCTCTGCGGCCGCGGTGAGGTGTGAGTGCGGCGGCGGCAGGAGGGCTGCGTAGGTGGCCAGCAACAGCACCGGGACCAGGTATGGAAGGAAGCACAGGTAGTTGCAGGATACCACTATGTTCTGAGGACGCCCGCTCTGCCGGGGCTGGGTTCAAATTTAAGCGCCTCCATGCGCGATTATGACGAAAGCGGACTTCCGCCGCTGAGGCTCCTGGGGGCTGTAGTCCCTCCTACGCTCTGCGGCCGCGGTGAGGTGTGAGTGCGGCGGCGGCAGGAGGGCTGCGTAGGTGGCCAGCAACATCACCGGGACCAGGTATGGAAGGAAGCACAGGTAGTTGCAGGATACCACTATGTTCTGAGGACGGTTCTGAGATGGTATAGCTGTGTAGAGTTACACCTGGGATGATCACCGGATCTACCTGAAGGAAATGTTTTAGGCCCTGCAACAGGCAGGCCTGACTATTAAGGCCAGCTTGTGACATGCAGGGCAGAGTTCAGTGGTGTACATGAGCCACCTTGTAGAAACCATTTAGAATTGGGCAGCTCATACAACCCAGATACAGGTCAGGGTATTCCTTGGTCTGACTGGGTACTATAGAAGATTTATTGAGAACTATAAGACCATTGTGACTCCCCTGGCTGAACTCACTTCTAAAAAGCCGCCCAAGAAAGTCATTTGGACCCCAGAGTGCCAGAAGGCCTTTGACACTTTGAAAGAGGCTAAGTGTTCAGCACCATTACTACTGACCCATCACTAAACCAAGGAATTTGTGGTTCAGACAGATGCTTCAAAACAAGGAAATGGGACAGTGTTGGCACATGTAAATTGAAAGGGCATAAATCAGCCAATTGTCTTCATTAGCAAGCAACTTCTCCCAAGAGAACAAAGATGTAGTGCCATTGAGAGGGAAGCCTTTGCTGTGGTCTGGCCCCTGAAGATGCCGAGGATATGCCTGTTTGATACTCACTCCCATGTTCAAACTGACCATAGACCTCTCTGGTGTCCCATGCTGATGAGTGGATAGAAGTCTAAATTCTTGGGGTGGTCCGTTTCCGTACAGGGATGGACTTTACAGGGGAACACTGATCTGAGACTGTCCATGCCAATGCAGATAGACTTTCCAGGTTGTTCTACTTAGCTGATAAGGACTACCAAGGCGTAGGTTAGTTACCCATGACCTTTCATCTGGGGAGAGGGCTGTGTAACAAAGTCATCCTTTTTGTCCAGATAACCCCCATTTTTTGATTAATACTGGTGGTAACTGATTCTGATTGTGCCCCGGGCACTGCTAATCAGACCCAAAGTTTGTGCTCTGTGTAAAAGTTAGATAGTAATTAGGTGTAAATACAATTGGTATGACAGCCTGCCTTTAAGCCCATAGTATATGGTAGGCCATGTAGATTTAGAAGCCCAGCATACGTTATGCATATGAAATGCACTTAAGTGTGTACTGTTGTGTTGCCTACTGTGCCCTGTTTTTCAAGCTGCTTTCAAAAGTAAATTACATACAAATTTGACTTTGAAATTCAAGGTATTTGAAAAGTCTTATCCTACCTTATTTTTACATACAAGTCACTCATGAGTTCTTCCCTATGTGAACCTGGTGTTGGATGCCTTGCAACTATAAGCCTTTGATATTTGAAAAGAGGTTTTATATGACCTGGTATGGGGAAACTGCAAATTGGACGAGTGCATGTGTAGTACCTGGATGATAGGATAGCATGTGAATACTTTAATACGGTATACATATTCACTGGAGCCAGCTAAAATATACTTCAAAGTTTTAAAATTATAGAATAAATCGAACAGATTGCCAAGGTTAGATTTATTATTCAATCACAGAAACTAAGTTATAGAACATTATTTTCTGATGAACTAAAATCCAGTCTTCCAGTTGCCTCTCCTGATTAGACAGACTTTGGCAAACTGCTCTTATGAGGTGTGAAGTGTCTTGCAAAGAAACAAAGGACATCAGGTGGGAGTATATCTTCAAGCAACAGAGGAAAAGGCAGGAAGGGGGCTGGGTAGCCACACTGGTCTTCATAGAAGGAATGACAGCTAGGACTGGGCACAGTCTCACCTCCACTTTGTTTACACCCAGCCAGACAGGAGCCCCAGTAATTGAATTAACATAGGGGCTGGAAACATATCCATGCCAATAGGTTGGATTAGCTAGATCCTAACCTTTAGAAGGGAATTCCTCCATTATGGATTTTAAAGAAATCTTGCTTTCTGGGACATGAATTTGCCAAACTTTGGAGGAAGTTGTCATACTTCTGGGTGTTATTCTGTATCCCATTAGTCAGGGTGTATTTCTGCTTGTCACCCAGGAACACTGGATAAATATGAGAGAGCTGCCCAGTACCTCAGATTCCTGGCTGAAACTCCAAGAAAACGGATAGTCCTTCTGAACCCTGGCTTGCACTCAAAAGGATTGCACTCTGAACGACTGTTCCTGCTTCATATTTGGAACTACAGTCTTAAGTACTTTACTTTGCTTCAAGAAGGGATACAGTTGACTCCCTGAAAGCAACAGGTTAAAAGAGCTCCACTTGCATCATCTTCACCAAGAAGAACAAACCTGGACAGCATCCGCCATACATTTAAGGATTTGGATAGGTGCATTCTGGGAGATGTAGTCCCAACATCCCAAGTACCATCTCAGAGTTTTTAGACAGTTGGCGTAGTGTTGTGGACACCTAGAAACCTCAAAAGGATATTGTAAAAGAAGATCCAGAAGTTTTGTGAATTTTTGTCAAAAAGTCCCATACATTGACTGACCCGTAGTCTAGACTCAAACCGCCGAAGTCAAACTGTGACCTGGCCTGGATTTCAGGTTCGTCCCGCTGAAAGTTCCGTAGCTCAAAATTTCCAGGATTTCTCAGGGGCCTTGTGCTGAACCAAGCCGCTGTAGTCGACTTCACCGGGGCCTACCGCTCAATGCATCTGATCCACGCTAAATCTTGGTCAGCCTCAAACTTTAACTTCGTCCCAGTCAGGTGTGACCAGATGTCCCAAGTTGGTGATTTTCATTTTTAGGCACCATAAAGTATTTAATCTTTAAAATGTCATATCTCCGGATCCTTACATTGGATTTTTGTTGTGTTGGTGTTATTTTAATAATAAAAACATTTCCCATTTATAGAAAATGGTTTTGGATTTTGATTGTTTGTTGTTTATTACTTTTTAAATGTTTTTGTGTTTTAAATGCACCTGATTCCTAAGTTAAGCCTGCCTTCTCATAGCCAGCTACAAAGGGTTGAGCAAGGGCATAATTTATTGAAACCTTGACTGAAACTTTTATTAAGATTGTGTCCTTATTACTAGTGTTAGGTGCCTACTTACCGATACTGATAAACCACATCCCTTTTGCTGGGAAATTCCAATCCTTATGTTACTTCTGGTTCCGGTCTGGACTTCGGAGTGATAACGTAACACATTCTGAGTGTTGGGCCTTGTTTCACTTCAAATGATATAATTCAACAAACACACCTGATGGCATATTACATGCTCAGTTCTTATGTGCACCTGCTTTTTATACCCCCGGTAACTATGAAATTACAGAAAGTGATTCAGAGGCTACTCTTTGCATCTGCACCAGTGCCATATTATGGATGCAGGCACAGAAACAAATATGTCCTTACAGACAGTATACCACAAAATGATAGTGTGCTGTCAGTGCACCCCATGGGGGCAGGCCTCATGAGTGTTGAAAAGGAGGTCCCATGGGACCCCATGGGACCCCAAAGACAAGGAGATGATGAACGGAGCGTTGAAACCTTTCAGACACTCACTACCAGTCAAAGATCTGGGTTGAATCAATCATCATTCTTTAGCTCACTTTGCGAATCCAGTTCAAACCCAGCCAATGCAAATCAGTCTTGCCCTGTGCCTCATGGGAACAGTCCAGACCGAACTGCAAAGCATGCCCTTCCCTGAACCGGAAGCAAGCATCCTGGGAACGGTTTCTGGGGATCACCCCCCATAAGCCAGGCTAGCTTGAATCCAGTGGAAAGGTGAGTAAGGGACCCACGTCTGGGCATACCCTGCCAGATTAGGGTGAACAAAGCAAACACAAGGAGATGATGGATGGAACGCTGAAACTTTCAAGACACTCAACCCCAGTAACAGATCTGGGTTGAATCCATCATCATTCTGTAGCTAACTTCACCACCCCAGTTCATATCTAGCCAGATGCTTCTCTTTGCATCTGCAGCTTTGCCATATTATAGATGCAGGCACAGAGATAAACATGTCCTTACGAGGCGCACTAACACTATGCCACAAAAATATTCCATGCTGTGGTGAAAAAGGGGTCCCATTGACCTCCCAGGCATTCCTCTGCAGGTTGGTGTGTCCACTGACTGCATCCGCCTGCCGGGGGATCTATAACACCTTTTTAAACTGCGGTGGGTTACAGCCTGCATGGAGAAGCATGGAGCAGCCTTGAAGCTGCCACTCTTTATTTCACTGAAGACTCTGCCCTGGATGCATCACAAATTCATTGTACGTAATACAGCCCTAAAAACAATGACTTGCAAATGAAATGTTTAGTGCCACAGATATTGTCTAAAAGGACTTGGGTTATGTTTTACAATCAAAAAGAAATGAGAAACACACAACTAGAACATCGGGAGGTCCTGCACAAGTAATTGCATTGCCAACATAATCTATGACTCATGTAAACATTAATTGTATGTGACAATGTTGGCTTAGCATAAGAGCAATTTTTCACTAATTGAAGTCTGATTACAAATCCAGTCTGTAATGCAGCACCTGTTTCTTGTTCAGATAATCAACATTATCTAACATCATGTACTTTTGCTTACTAATATTTGTATTGATCTGCTCAGAGTTGAGGTTGCAGCTGTTTTGTTAGGAACTTGTCTTGCAATCTGTGTATGATTGCTGAAGCCTTACAGTGGTAGATAGCTAGACTGATAGTGAAACTGAGATACTGCAAATAGCTATTGAGGCATTTTAGATTAGATATTTGTGCAAATATTTCAGACGTTTGTGAATGCTACTGTACTGAAATAAATATTTTGCAATCCAAAATACGGCCAACATCTTGATTTCCATGTTGTCGTATTAAATCATGTTAAATCGCTCACTTATTGTTGAGCTGCAAATTT
This sequence comes from Triturus cristatus, assembly GCF_964204655.1. Taxonomy (NCBI): domain Eukaryota; kingdom Metazoa; phylum Chordata; class Amphibia; order Caudata; family Salamandridae; genus Triturus; species Triturus cristatus. Next base: position 1,113,903,069 of record NC_140590.1, read on the forward strand.
GCAGATATTTATTTTAAAGATTCATTCTGTTATTTCAAAGCTCAGCTGGTTCAGGTATTTCTACTGGGTATTATTTAGATGGTGATTTTCCACTATTCAGTGTTACTTAAGTAAAATTCCTTTTCGTTTTCTGATTTCTCTTTAAGAAGAAGAATGGGGTAAGATCAGCAGTTTTTTAGTCCCTTTATTGCATTGTGCTTTGTGGTGTCACAAGTGGAATTCTTTTACCAGCTCAGACAATGGCAATTCATTAGTGGCATGTATATTGTGGCCGTTTATCATGTGAATCATGTATATAATTATTGGTATTAATCGGGTCACATTTAGCACCTTTAGGAATATTGTCTCTCTTCTCTTTGCAAATCTTGTGTTGTAGGCACTTCATCCGGATCATATTCTATCTCTTGAGATACAGCAACCTGGGAAAATATTGCAATACTGTCACAAATGCAGCACAGTAGAACCATATGCCTGGCAGTCTTTGAGGAATACAACACAGCACAAATTCTGTCCAATCATAAAAAAACTTGTAATAAGATAGTAAGTTCAGTGCTTCTGTCAAACTTATACAATCAGCAATATCTCCATTAAACTCCTACCCATCTGTTATTCCTACATAGAGGGTTTGTGAGCCCAAGAGTTTTTTTTTATTACCTAAAATGCAAAAACATACTGGCAATCTGGAGGTGACTGATAAACATTCATTTCTTAGAGTTTCTGCTTTTGTTCCTTGGATTCTCCCTTTCCATCTCTCTATGTTGAGTTTAGTTGCTATTGTGAAGGTTCTCAGCATGCATAAACTGGTAGGTGTGCCAATGGATCCAATGTCGGCATTTCTCATGATAACGCTTGCTTTCGACTTTGCTCCATATTGAGATCCTTGCAGCTCATTCATTTTATGAGGGTTTCATGCCAGCTGAACTAAAAGATGGAGTCATTATCACTTTGCTGAAAAAAAATCAATGCTCAACACTATGAGGGTGATTACAAGTTGGACTGCCAAACCTGTGGTTGCGGTCCACGAACTGCCAGACTGGCGGTCCACCGCCCAAGCATATTACGAGTTGCCTTTCCATGGCAGTGCGACTGCCATGGAACGGCTGGCAATGCTGCTCCAGGGCCTAGGGGTTATATTGTGCCGCGCTGCGAATATGCACACCAGTTCCTGCATGGTGCGGCATGTCATGGCATTCTGCACCTTGCAGGAACGTGCCTATCGGTGTCAAAGAGGTGCCTGTCTGAAGCTCCCCCATGGGCCTTTAGACAGACACCGCAGTGACACCACTGCATCACTGCCAGCCTGCCAAAGATTACAATCGTAATCCAGGAGGCGCTATGAGTACGGATTTGTCAGTCCTCCCACAGAGCGCTGGCGTGGCGGCCTACAGAGGGAATGCCAAAGATGTATTCAGGCCCTATGTGTTCTTGAAAATTTAAGGTGTATAAACAATCTTTCTAAATGCAAAGGAATGGAGAGAATAGTAATTAGAACCAATGACAACATGCCACCAAACTGGAGGTCACTGCTAAACTTTCTTTTGATAGAGATTCTGCTTCTGTTCCTTGGATTCTTTCTCTCCTTTTCCATTTGTCTTCTTTGAGTTTAGCTCTTATAGTGAAGAACCTAACAATGCTTAAACTGACAGATGTGCCAATGAATGCTGTGTCAGTGTGTCTCTTGATGATGAGAGTTGCCTCTGAACGAACCCCTATTATTTGGGGTCCTTCTCTGAAATTTGTTTCATTACTTTTTCATACCAGTCAAACTCAAAGATGGATGTCATTATCACTTTGGTGAAAAAATGCATCCCTTAGCCTGTGCAACTTGAAAATGGCAGGCCAATACACAATTAGCTTCAAATCGCCAAAATAATTAAGAAAATTGTAAATGTAACCATCGGTATAACTCAGACTTGATATTATTGGTGCTGGTGACTTTATTGAACAAAATAATGGATGCTTCACTTCTAGGAACAGCTGAACATTCTGGCTGTAAAATTAAATTTGCCACTGTGTGGTAATGTGAAACAAGAAATACAGTGACCTAATCCTGGTCATTGTATACACTTTCCAGTCGGGGACTGAGTGTGTTAGCCTAGTCCATTCTGGCTCTTTCACTGTTTTGTGCTTTTAGTGAACTAATTAGATTAAACACCTAAAATCATTTATTTCTAAGTAAAATGTTTAGGAAAGGAGTGTCTATAAAAACCTAGTGTGTGGTGATCACCATAACAAGAAACGTGAAACATGCAGGTGGCAATTGTAATAACCCAAGGTGGTCCATCACAAGTTGTGGTATTGCTGCCATATTGTATAACTCCAGTGATTCAAGTAATCTTAATGACCTGTAACTTTGTTGGGCAATTCTTCACTAATTAAAGTATTGTTAAAGAGTATTATTAAAGAGCATGCCAGTGTCGCAACACATATTACTTGTTCAGACAAATAATATCATCTAACATCATATGTTTTTGCTTATTAATACTACTCAGGACTGAGGCTGCAGCTCTTTGGAATAATGATAGGTCTTGAATTCTGTAAATGACTGAAACAACCTCACAATGATATATAGCAAATTTGATTCTGAGACACCGACAGAGGCTACTAGGACACTTTTGTCTGAGATATTTATGCAATTTTTGCAGATGTCGGTGAACACTATTGTACAGAAATGCATCATCTTTAATTCAAAATATTGTCAACAATTAAATTTCAGTATGGTTCTGTTAAATAATGTTGGTTTCTCAATTTTTGTTGATCCAAAAATTGAAATGGATATATTTCAATATGTCATGTTGTGCTTTCAAAGGTCAATGAGCTCAGCTGTTTCTACTGTGTCAGATTATATTTGGCAATTTTTTAGTATTCAGTCCTATTTAAGTGCCATTTGGTACCTTTTACCATTTTCTTATCTATCATTTAGAACAAGTATGTGTTATGTTATGTTATGTTAGTCGAATTCTATAGCGCGCAGCTACCCTAGGGTGTCCCGGCGCTTGCTGTAGCTCTCCCAACACTCAGCAACAGCAGAATCAAAACAACCAAGTTTTGAGCGCTTTCCTAAAGGAAAGAAGATCCTTTGAATTCCTCAAGACAAAAGGCAGTTCATTCCAGGCCCTAGCTGCCCCCTCAACAAAACTTCTCCCACCCCATTTGGCTTTCCTTATACTAGGGAGGACGATGAGTTTTGCTCCCAAGGAGCGCAGAGTTCTTGCCGGAACATACCAGTGAAATTGTTGTCTCATATAGAGAGAGCCTGTGTTCTGCAAAGCGCGGAAAACTAAACACAAGGCCTTGAAAAGAATTTGCTTTTTTACAGGCAGCTTGTGGAATTTTCTTATTGCGCCGGAAATCGGGGTAGATCTCGATGTGCCCGTAAGCAGCCTGGCTGCTGAGTTCTGAAGCATCTGGAGTTTATGTAGATTACCCTCCTGCATGTTCAAATAAAGACCATTGCAGTAGTCCAGACGAGACATGATCAGAGCTGTAACCACTGTAAATGTACAATCCGCAGGCAGGAGCGGGAGCACTTTCCTCAGGCTCCTAAGAATGTAAGAGGTGGTGGAGACAACCGCATTCACCTGAGCTTGCATGGAGAGGCAATCATCCAGCACTAACCCCAGATTTTTTACTTTCTGGGAGGGGACTGGGAGAGTGCCCATGGCCTTAGGCCACCAACTAGGAGTCCACATATTGGCATTATTGCCGAATAACATCACCTCAGTCTTACTTGCATTAAGTTTTAGGCAGTTTTGAGACATCCATTCTCCTACTGCCCCCATGCAATCATGTAGCCTCTCCCCTGACACCCTCTCCTGGCCTGGTAACATAGATATTACTATCTGAGTGTCGTCGGCATAAGATGTAAGACAGAAGCCAAACGATTCAATCAAAGGGGCCAGAGGAGAAACATACACGTTAAAGAGCGTGGGTCTGAGGGAAGAGCCTTGTGGGACCCCACAGGGAAGAGAGAATGAGTTCGAGACAAAGTCACCCAAAGCCATTGACTGTCGTCTGTCAGAGAGAAAGGATTTTGGAAGAGACCAAGCTTTATTCCGTATGCCACAAGCCGATAACCGGTCCATTAGAACACCATGATGGACCGTGTCGAAGGCCGCGGAAAGGTCAAGCAGGATCAACAATGCCTTTCCACCTTGGTCCAGCCCTCTCCTAATCTCATCCGTAGATTTGAGAAGAGCGGCCTCGGTGCTGTGTCCTTCTCTAAAACCAAACTGGGTGGGATCCAGGGCGTTGGTGTCACGCAAGAAGATACTTAACTTAGTATTCAAATATCTTTCCACCAGTTTTGCAGGTAGGGGAAGGCGAGAAATAGGACGAAAATTATTGGGATCATTCATATCCAGGTTAGGTTTTTTCAACAACGGAAGTACCGAGGCTACCTTCCATCGTATTTGGAACTGCCCAAGGAAAAAACACAGCATTATAAAGCACCATCAGTGTCGCAACTATGGGTTCAGGTGCCAATTTTGCTATTGCCACTGGGCATGGATTAACAGGTGTTCCAGATTTTGCGGTTACCAAAAAATTGAGGGTCTCTGGATATGTTATGGGAGGAAAAATATCCAAAGAGGGTTTTAGATCCAAACAATCAGGAGGGCCTGAGTTAAAACTATCTGGGTCTTTAAAAATATTGAAGATTGCTGCCACTTTAGACTGAAAGAAAATAGCAATTTCCTCACAAAAATCCCTCGTAGGTGTAAGGGGAGTGGGCAATGGGTGCGCTAGCCTAGTTACTGTTTTGTAAAGTTCCTTTGTGGAGTTACTTGCAAGTTTGATCTGACGTGAAAAAAACTCTCTCTTAGTTTCAGTCAGCAAGTGCTTGTAACACAAAATGCTTTGTTTATAAATATCTTTGGCAGAAGGGAAGTAGCTCTTCCTCCACGCCCGTTCCAATTGTTTGCATTTTAGTTTTTGAGATTTCAGCTCTAGTGAGTACCATGGTGCTGAAGGTTGTAACCTCTTGGGGACAATCATTTTTGTGGGAGCAAGAGCGAGGCAAGCCTCCTCAATCCAAGCTGTATATATAAAGGCAGTTTCATCAACCTCTGCAGGAAGGGGTCTTTGTGAAGAGGAAAGAAGATCCCTCAGGTCATTTCCTTCCACCCTGTTCCAGGATCTAATTTCCTTGGACTTCAACACCCCCGGGGCTTTACCCTGATCTTTTATTCCAATAGCATCGAACCTGATAGCATGATGATCAGACCAGGCAAGAGGCAGGATGTCAGAAACCAAGAGCTCTGAAGAATTAGAGAAAATCCCGTCCAGGGTATGCCCTGCCTGGTGGGTGGGAGCCCGAACCAGTTGTTTTAGTTCTAGACTACCCATCAGATCAATCAGTTTTTCATTATCTCTATCCCCATCTATCTCTAGATGGAAGTTAAAATCGCCCAGGATGGTGAATGAGTCCAATGACTAACCCTCCTCAAGGACCGATCTCACTTCTGCTAAAAATGGACTCCTGAGTCCCGGCGGCCTATAAATGAAAAAACCCCTAAAAATGTAACCATGATAAAAGGTGAGAACGAAGGAGAGGGCTTCAAAACTAGAGTAAGTACGAGTAGCAAAGGTGGCTTTAATAGAGCTATCGTAAATCACAGACAACCCTCCACCTTTCTTAGAAGGTCTATTTGCAGTGTAGCAAGAGAAACCAGGAGGTATGGCTTTCACAAGATCTGGCCCAGAAGCTTCATCCAACCAAGTCTCAGTGATGAAAGCTATTTTAATGTTTTTGTCCTCCAATAATGCTGCACACTCAACACTGTGTTTAACCAATGAGCGTGCATTAATTAATAGGCATTGCAACACATCCGTAGACCTGCCCTTAAGTAACTTTGAGTCAAAATCGCGGACTTCTCTAAGTGTTTTGCCGAAACCAAGCTCTGGCAAATATGTGAGACAGGCCGGACAAAGCTGAGGTGTAGGCCCCGAGTCCGAGGCAGGTGAAATACAAACACAAGCAGGCTGCCTAGGAACATTGTTGAAAGCTCGTAATTGCCCACTAGAATAGCTACAAAAGATAAGGACATCAGGAGGAAATTAGCAAGGGTTTTTGGCGCATGGCGCAGCACGAGCGCGGACGGGCGCAGACGGGCTTGCCTTAGGCGCGCCTTCGGCGCCATGCGCGTTTTAATGAGGATGGGCCCTGAAAGACTGCAACATTAACCACCTCTCCTCCCAAAATGGTGGACCCCACCGATCCCCGTCACGAGTGGAGGCTGTGCAAAAGAGCAAAGGAGCAGCGTGGCGAATAAAATGAGGTAAAATACAAGTATAAAACATATATTTTGACCCTGATACTATAGCAGCAACAATAATAGCGAAAATGGCAATTTTATAAAATTCATAAAAACGGGTACCTCAATAAGCGTGCAACCAGCGTTTCTCCCGGCTCAAGCCTCAGGAGCAAACAGCGATGCGCGCACGCACCATGCGCGTTTAAATGAGGATGGGCCCTGAAAGACTGCAACACTAACCACCTCTCCTCCCAAAATGGCGGCCCCCACCGATCCTCGTCACGAGTGGAGGCTGTGCAAAAGAGCAAAGGAGCAGCATGGCGAATAAAATGAGGTAAAATACAAGTTTAAAACATATATTTTGACCCTGATACTATAGCAGCAACAATAATAGCGAAAATGGCAATTTTATAAAATTCATAAAAACGGGTACCGCAATAAGCGTGCAACCAGCATTTCTCCCGGCTCAAGCCTCAGGAGCAAACAGCTTTATGTGGTAAAACTAGCTTCCAATTACTTGCTGTCTTGCATTGTATTTTTGTGCTGTCACAAATGGAATGTTTGACAGGTCCTGCAGGCTAGGACAATGCAAATACTCTTAGTAATGTGTATATTGTTGCTGGTGATCACATAGTTTAATATTTGTATGAGTTTATCAGGTCCCATTAATTGCAATTAGGAATCTTTGGCTCTCTTATCTGCTGTAGGCACGTCATCCAAATTATATTCTAGTGGCACAGCAACCTAGGAAAAGATTCCAATTCTGTAAAAGATGCATCACAGAACAACCATATGAAGGGCCTTAAATCAAGAATACATTTCTCAACAATCCAGAGCCTTATTAAACAATAACAAAATCAGGATTATCTCAATTTTTCTGTTACCTCTACAAAGCAGTATTGGGAGGCACTAAGATATTTCTTTATAACTAAGATCCAAAACAATACAGTCAACTATAGGTCATTGCTTTACTCTCTGCTTTCAGGATTTTTGTTTTTTTCCTCATATTCCTTTTCTCCAACATTTTTCACTGGAATGTTGTTTGAAAAGAATGCAAAGCAGTGTTTTCCACAGTTTTGCAATACCTTCTATTAGGGGGATGTTCATGGGCAGTACATGGTCATTACCCTGCAGTCACCCATGATTTGTGCTAAAGTCACATTCAATCCAGTCTGAAATTCTTAAAGTAGTATGAGATTCAGCAGCTAGATGGATTTTAGTTAAAATACAAGTTGATAAGGAAATATATAATTTAATTCGCTGGTATGGCTCAATTGAGGACTCACCTTCTGCTCTACAAAAGCTTCACTCTCTTTTGCAAAAAGAGGTGGGTCACAAAATAACAGGAGGAGATTTTTATCTGATTCAGGATTTATCATTGGATACAGATCACTTAAATAAGCATCAAAACGTATTGACCTGTGGAATGCACAGAATGGGGTACTGCAACAATACATATCACTCCAAGCGCTATGGCACTGCATCACATATAGATTTTTTTAACATCATATTCACTAGCGAAAACGCAAACATATTGAGCAATGCCTTATCATCATTCACTGATCAATTTAACAATTGCATTTTTAAGATCCTCTCTACAGGGAACAATATGGAGTTTTAATAAAGCACTGTTAGCAGAGGATGCTTGAGTGGAACAGATGAAGAGCAATTTTGAGGATTCATAAATCTCAATATAGACTTTGTGGCAGATTTTGTCATATGGGATGCATTAAATGCACATTTTTTAGGCCAAGTTGTTACTCTTTGCTTGCTCGTAGACAGAAGGAGAAAATACAACGTACAAATTTAAGTAGGAGAGTGAACAAAGCCACAATACCCTATACCTTGACCCCCAGTAGTAATACGCACAGAGCTAAGGCAGAGGATCGAGCATACATTATTTTTATCACAAAAGAAATTGGAAACATTCATCACCTCCAGCAAAGATATGAGGAAAATGAATTTGAAGGCAAATATCTTGCTTGGTCTGCAATGCGTACAGCTAATATCAACAGTATTAGAGCAATATATGACTCTCCGAGTAAAACAACTTGAATACACCCTTTGAAATGGCTCAGAGGTTTTACCACCATTATGTCAACATTTACCCTTGTTCTCAATGGAGCTCTCATGAGACAATTGAAAAATGGTAAGGGGTGTTCAAGATCTGACCTTGACTTCTGCCCATTCTGATTCAATTATAACATCAAAACATTGGCGGAGGTGCAAATAATGATTGAGTCACATCCGAATGCTAAAGCATTTGGCAAGGACTGAAATATACAAGTCGTTTTTCTCAGCAATTGGCACCTTTTATTTGTTTGTCTATTTAATCAGATTTTTCAGAGGTGTATTGTTCCCAGCTCCTTTACTGATTCAATAGTGGTCAATTTGTTAAGAAAAAGAAAGTCAGAGCTTGAGCTGAACTCATATTGCCCCATTAGTCTCCTCAGTACCATTACAAGTTATTTACTAAAATCATGGCTAATATGGTCTCAGCAGTTACATTGTCTATGATTCACAGGGATCAAAATGGCTTTCTTCATGGTAGAATTATAATCTATAGAATATTAAGGATACTGCTAGAATGCTTGACGCAGATAAATTCATTTGATCTACTCTAATGGGAAGTGCTCTTTCCAATCCTCCATGAATTTGAATTTCCAGTCAACTGTATGCACCTGCTGAGAACGCTATACTTGAAGGTAACGCAACTATAATCATGAATAATATGCCAGCTTGAGACATAAGCATTAGACACGGCCTGCACCAAGGATGCCATATGTCCCTTATCTTGTTTGTGGTATTTATAGAGCAATTGACCTGCGCTATTCCTCAAGGACAAGCCATTAAGCCACCTCTCAGTGGTGCCCCAAATTTTAAACATTATGTTGACAATATTGTTTTATACTTAGCTGTGAATAAAGACAATGTTCACTGAGCTTTCAATTAAATCTCTGAATTTACTGTGATCAGAGGTTACAAAATTAATTAATCGAAAGCTTCCCTGAGATACTTCCATTAACTATGCAGTCGATCTTTCTAGCTACACACCCTATTAGATATCTCGAGATTAAGGTGACTACAAATATTTGTGATTTATATGCCTTAAACTACGCACCTCTCTTAGCCAAAGCTTGAGCATTAATTAAACAGTGGAATACATTTACCTTTACAATCATTGGGCATATATCTCTAATAAAAATACATTTATTACCTCTGTTTTTGTTTGCCTTTTCAAAAGTGCGGAACAAAATTACCAAGGCATTTTTTAAGACCATAGAGGGTGATATAGGCTTCTTTATTCGTAAGTCTAAATGACCCAGGGTCAAGTTTTCAGTACTTTATTTGACTCAAGAGGAGGAAGGCATGGCTCTTCTATAGAACTTACTATCATGCTGCGCTTTTAAATTGTTTGAGTTTTGCTTAAAAAAACATCGGTAGAGCATTTATTATAAAAGTAGCTAAAATTGATCAGGTCTTTTTTTAAAATAATTCCCAGGCTACCTAAGCGCACACGTTATAAGACACCTCAAATAGTAGTGGAATGCTTTAATTTTATTTGGCACAAATATAAGATCCCATACTTCTGCTTATTGCTGTGCTGGCCTCGATCTGAATCTTGGATGCGTAACACATACTTGTTGTGTGAGTTTAGGCTTTTGCACATTAGGAGATTTCTTTCAGAATAAACATTTTTTTATATAGCAAATGCTCAACTGAGTTGGACTTATATATCGATTTGATACCATTCAGTTCTATTTAAGTACCATTTTTTACCTCTCACCATTTTCTCATCCATCTTCTAGAAGAATTATGGGGTAAGACCAGTTTCTTTTTACTTGCTCTCTTGCATTGTATTTTTGTGCTGTCACAATCGGAATGGTTGACAGGTCATAACAGGCTATGACAATGAAAATATGTATATTTTCACTGATCATCACAAAGTTTAATATGTGCATGAATTTATGAGGTCCCATTAAGCACCATTAGGAATCTTGGCCCTCTTCTCTGCATATTTCTGGGCTATAGACATGTCATCCAAATTATATTCTGTGTCTTGTGACACAGCAACCTAGGAACGGATTCCAATTCTGTAACTGATTCATCACAGAACAACCATATGACAAGCCTTATGTAAGGAATATATTGCTCAACAATGAAATCCCTTATTCAACCTTATAGAATCAGCACCATCTCCATTTGTCTGTTATCTCTTGAAAGCAGCATGGCGAAGCCCTTAGTTATTTCTTTGTAACTAGAATCCCATAAACTACAGTCAAATTACAGGTCATTGATTTACTTTCTGCTTTCAGGATTTCTGCTTCTTTTCCTTGTATTCTTTCTCTTCTTTGTCTTGCACTGGAATGTTGTTTAAAAGACCGCAAGGGAGTGCTTTGCACTCTTTTGAAAAGCTTTGCATTAGGAGGATGTTCATGGGTAGTACATGGGCATTATCCTACAGCCACCCATTATTTCTGTTAAAAACATTCTTTCTACGAATAATATTAGATAGGGTTTTGCATATAAAAATAATCCCTCTTTGAGAGTTGCTTAAATAGTAGATATGCTGTTCTTATTCAAGCCTTTTGACTTTGCATAAGTGCTGATCTTTACAGTGCGTGCCAAAGTAGTAAAAGTGGTAAAGCTTGTCTAGGCTTAGTATATTTTACTGGAAGGGTGCTCTTGCAGAATAAAATCTATGTTAGACATCATATGCACACTTATACACTATGGTGCATAGATCAATGCATAGAACTAGACAGCCTAATTGGGCCCCGGCGGTAAAGAGAGAGCAGGACGTTGCCATACAATTGTAGTTGTGATGATTTCCTGCTCATTTCTTCTCACACAGTGCAGCAACTTTGAGTTTGCCTCTGATTGTGCCCTTCTCATGGAGGTCCCAGCATCCTGTTCATCTCAGGAGGGTTTCGTAATAGCGACACTCAAAGATAATGGCCCAGATTAAATTTTATTTTGCACCTGGTTTGCATCCTATTTGTGGTGCAACCCCTATGTAAAATAATTGTATCCATAGCAATATTAAGCCAATTTGGCTGGCTCTGTGTGGTTTAGTAAATAGAAAGTAACACACGCAGCACAGCACATAGCACTTACTTGCATCACTTTGCATCAGGTAGGCATTACATGGGTTTCGCATGGGAAATCCCCTGCATCCACCCACGTATTTTGATGAAAACCCAGATTTTCAAAGACTAGTAAACCTGGAGCAATTTTTCACTAATTGAAGTCTGACTACAAATCCAGTCAGTGATGCAGTATCTGTTTCTTGTGCAGATAATCAATATTATCTAACATCATGTAGGTCTGCTTACAAATATGTGTATTGATCTGCTCAGGGTTGCAGTTGCAGCTGTTTTGTTAGGAACTTGTCTTGCAATCTGCGCATGATTGATGCAGCCTCATAGTGGTAGATGGCTAGACTGATAGTGAAACTGAGACACGGCAAATGGTTAGCGAGGCATTTTTCCTGAGGTATTTCTGGAAATATTTCAGATGTTTGTGAATGCTATTGTACTGAAATAAATCTTTTGCAATCCAAAATACCGACTACATCTTAATTTCCATGTTATCCTATTAAATCATGTCAATTGCTTACTTATTGTTGAGCTGTAAATTTGCAGATATTTATTTCAAAGATTCCTGCTGTTATTTTAATGCTCGGTTGGCTCAGTTATTTCTACTGGGTCTTATTTAGTTGGTAATCTGCCACTATGCAGTGTTATTTAAGTGACATTTCTTACTGTTTTCTAATTTCTCTTCTAGAAGAAGAATGAGGTAAGATCAGCTATTTTTTAGGACCTTTCTTGCATTGTACTTTGTGTTGTCACAAATTGAATTTTTTAACAGATCAGATAATGGCAATTCATTAGTGGCATAAATATTGTGGATGTTTATCATGTGAAATATTGTGTATAATTATTGGTATTAATCGGGTCACATTTAGCACCTTTGGGAATATTGGTCATCTTCTCTTTGCAACTCCTGTGCTGCATCATATTCTATGTTTTGATACACAGCAACCTGGGAAAAGATTGTATTACTGTAACAAATGCAGCACAGTAGAACCGTATGTGAGCAATACATCATAGCACAAAGTCTGTCCAAATAAAGAAAAAAAAACTTAGTAAGTTTGATGCTTTTGTCAACCTTATAAAGTTAGCAATATCTCCATTAACCTCCCAACCAACTGTTATTCCTATAAAGAGGGTTTCTGATTCCTAGAGCATTTTTTCTTTATTACCTAAAAACAGACTGGCAATCTGTAGGTGACTGATAAACTTTCAGTTCTTAGAGTTTCTGCTTTCGTTCCTTGAATTCTCTCCCTCCCTTTCCATTTATCTGTGTTGAGTTCAGTTGCTATTGTTAAGGTTCTCAGCATGCGTAAACTGGCAGACGCACCTATGGATACAATGTTGGCATGTCTCATGATGATGCTTGCTTCTCATTTTCCCCTTATTGAGATTCTTGCATCTCATTCACTTCATGAGGATTTCATGCCAGCTGAAGTCAAAGATGGAGCCATTATCACTTTCCTGAAAAGCTCCATGCTCAAAACTATGGGGGTGATTACGAGTTGGGTGCTGAACCTGTGGTGGCAGTCCACGAACATCCAGACTGGCGGTCCACTGGCTGTATTCCGAGTTGGGCACTTGGACCACCAGTGGACTGCTGTGGCCACCAAGGATCCTGGATCCCGGATCCCGCTGTGGTGGTGCAGCAGTCAGGCTGAGTAATATGCTTGCAGTGCCACATCGGCACCACCAAGTATATTACGAGTTGCCTCACCAACAGCCTTTCCATGGTGGTGAGACTACCATGGAAAGGCTGGCAATGCTGCTCCAGGGCCTAGGGGTTTTTTTGTGCCCACTGTGAATATGCACCTCTTTCCTGCATGGTGCGGCATGTCACTGCGTACCGCACCATGCAGGAATGTGCAATGGCGGTGTCACAGCGGTGCCTGTCTGGTGTCCCTCTAGGGGCCTTTAGATAGGCACCACGTGAAATCACTGCATCACCACCTGCATGCCAAGGGTTACAATTGTAATCTGGTGGGCGGTATGAGTACTGCTTTGGCGGTCCACCCACAGGGCACAGGCATGGCAGCCTGCAGGAAGACCCCCAAAGATGTAATCGAGTTCTATGTCTTTTTGAAAATGTTAGGATTATAACAATCTTTCTACATGCCAAAGGAAAAGAGAGAATAGTAAATAGAACAAATGGTAAAATGCCACCAAACTGGAGATGACTGCTGAACTTTCTTTTGACAAGGAGCCTGCTTCTATTCCTCAAATTCTTTATCTCCTTTCGTATTTGTCTACTTTGAGTTTAGCTGTTATAGTCAAGATCCTCACAATGTGTAAACTGACAGATGTGCCTTTGAATGCATTGTCAGTGTGTCTCCTGATTAGATTAGGCTATCTTCATGGTAGATTTATAATCTCCAGAATATTAAGGATACTGCTAGAATGTTGACGCAGATAAATTCATTTGATTTACTCTAATGGGAAGTGCTCTTTCCAATCCTCCAAAAATTTGCATTTCCAGTCAACTTTATGCACCTGCTAAGAACGCTTTACTTGAAGGTAATGCAACTATAATCATGAATAATATGCCAGCTTCAGACATAAGCATTAGACACGGCCTGCACCAAGGATGCCATATGTCCCTTATCTTGTTTGCGCTATTTATAGAGCCATTGACCTGCGCTATTCCTCAAGGACAAACCATTAAGCCACCTCTCAGTGGTGCCCCAAATTTTAAACTTTATGCTGACAATATTGTTTTATACTTAGCTGTGAATAAAGACAATGTTCACTGAGCTTTCAATTAAATCTCTGAATTTACTGTGATCAGAGGTTACAAAATTAATTAATCGAAAGCTCCCCTGAGATACTTCCATTAACTATGCAGTCGATCTTTCTAGCTACACACCCTCTTAGATATCTCGAGATTAAGGTGACTACAAATATTTGTGATTTATATGCCTTAAACTACGCACCTCTCTTAGCCAAAGCTTGAGCATTAATTAAACAGTGGGATACATTTCCCTTTACAATCATTGGGCATATATCTCTAATAAAATTACATTTATTACCTCTGTTTTTGTTTGCCTTTTCAAAAGTGCGGAACAAAATTACCAAGGCATTTTTTAAGACCATAGAGGGTGATATAGGCTTCTTTATTCGTAAGTCTAAATGACCCAGGGTCAAGTTTTCAGTACTTTATTTGACTCAAGAGGAGGAAGGCATGGCTCTTCTATAGAACTTACTATCATGCTGCGCTTTTAAATTGTTTGAGTTTTGCTTAAAAAAAAAATCGGTAGAGCATTTATTATAAAAAGAGCTAAAATTGACCAGGTCTTTTTTTTAAATAATTCCCAGGCTACCTAAGCGCACACGTTATAAGACACCTCAAATAGTAGTGGAATGCTTTAATTTTATTTGGAAAAAATATAAGATCCCATACTTCTGCTTATTGCTGTGCTGGCCTCGATCTGAATCTTGGATGCGTGACACTTACTTGTTGTGTGAGTTTAGGCTTTTGCACATTAGGAGATTTCTTTCAGAATAAACATTTTATTATATAGCAAATGCTCAACTGAGTTGGACTTATATATCGATTTGATACCATTCAGTTCTATTTAAGTACCATTTCTTACCTCTCACCATTTTCTCATCCATCTTTTAGAAGAATGATGGGGTAAGACCAGTTTCTTTTTACTTGCTCTCTTGCATTGTATTTTTGTGCTGTCACAATCGGAATGGTTGACAGGTCATAACATGTTATGACAATGAAAATATGTATATTTTCACTGATCATCACAAAGTTTAATATGTGCATGAATTTATGAGGTCCCATTAAGCACCATTAGGAATCTTGGCCCTCTTCTCTGCATATTTCTGTGCTATAGGCATGTCATCCAAATTATATTCTGTGTCTTGTGGCACAGCAACCTAGGAACGGATTCCAATTCTGTAACTGATTCATCACAGAACAACCATATGACATGCCTTATGTAAGGAATATATTGCTCAACAATGAAAACCCTTATTCAACCTTATAAAATCAGCACCATCTCCATTTTTCTGTTATCTCTTGAAAGCAGCATGGCAAAGCCCTTAGTTATTTCTTTGTAACTAGAATCCCATAAACTACAGTCAAATTACAGGTCATTGATTTACTTTCTGCTTTCAGGATTTCTGCTTCTTTTCCTTGTATTCTTTCTCTTCTTTGTCTTGTACTGGAATGTTGTTTAAAAGACCGCAAGGGAGTGCTTTGCACTCTTTTGAAAAGCTTTGCATTAGGAGGATGTTCATGGGTAGTACATGGGCATTATCCTACAGCCACCCATTATTTCTGTTAAAAACATTCTTTCTACGAATAATATTAGATAGGGTTTTGCATATAAAAATAATCCCTCTTTGAGAGTTGCTTAAATAGTAGATATGCTGTTCTTATTCAAGCCTTTTGACTTTGCATAAGTGCTGATCTTTACAGTGCGTGCCAAAGTAGTAAAAGTGGTAAAGCTTGTCTAGGCTTAGTATATTTTACTGGAAGGGCGCTCTTGCAGAATAAAATCTATGTTAGACATCATATGCATACTTATACACTATGGTGAATAGATCAATGCATAGAACTAGACAGCCTAATTGGGCCCCGGCGGTAAAGAGAGAGCAGGACGTTGCCATACAATTGTAGTTGTGATGATTTCCTGCTCATTCCTTCTCACACAGTGCGGCAACTTTGAGTTTGCCTCTGATTGTGCCCTTCTCATGGAGGTCCTAGCATCCTGTTCATCTCAGGAGGGTTTCGTAATAGCTACACTCAAAGATAAAGGCCCAGATTAAATTTTATTTGGCACCTGGTTTGCATCCTATTTGTGGTGCAACCCCTATGTAAAATAATTGTATCCATAGCAATATTAAGCCAATTTGGCTGGCTCGGTGTGGTTTAGTAAATACAAAGTAACACACGCAGCACAGCACATAGCGCTTACTTGCATCACTTTGCATCAGGTAGGCATTACATGGGTGACGCATGGGCTATCCCCTGCATCCACCCACGTATTTTGATGAAAACCCAGATTTACAAAGACTAGTAAACCCGGAGCAATTTTTCACAAATTTAAGTCTGACTACAAATCCAGTCAGTGATGCAGTATCTGTTTCTTGTGCAGATTATCAATATTATCTAACATCATGTAGGTTTGCTTCCAAACATGTGTATTGTTCTGCTCAGGGTTGCAGTTGCAGCTGTTTTGTTAGGAACTTGTCTTGCAATCTGCGCATGATTGATGCAGCCTCACAGTGGTAGATAGCTAGACTGATAGTGAAACTGAGACACTGCAAATGGTTATCGAGGCATTTTTCCTGAGGTATTTCTGGAAATATTTCAGTTGTTTGTGAATGCTATTGTACTGAAATAAATCTTTTGCAATCCAATATACCGACTACATCTTAATTTCCATGTTGTCCTATTAAATCACGTCAATTGCTTACTTATTGTTGAGCTGCAAATTTGCAGATATTTATTTCAAAGATTCATACTGTTATTTTAATGCTCGGTTGGCTCAGTTATTTTACTGCATCTAATTTAGATGGTAATCTGCCACTATTCAGTGTTATTTAAGTGACATTTCTTACCGTTTTCTAATTTCTCTTCTAGAAGAAGAATGAGGTAAGATCAGCTGTTTTTTAGTCCCTTTCTTGCATTGTACTTTGTGTTGTCACAAATTGAATGTTTTAAGATATCAGATAATGGCAATTCATTAGTGGCATGTATATTGTGGATGTTTATCATGTTAAACATTGTGTATAATTATTGGTATTAATCGGGTCCCATTTAGCACCTTTGGGAATATTGGTCATCTTCTCTTTGCAACTCCTGTGCTGCAGGCACATCATCTGGATCATATTCTATGTTTTGAAACACAGCAACCTGGGAAAAGATTGTATTACTGTAACAAATGCAGCACAGTAGAACCGTATGTGAGCAATACATCATAGCACAAAGTCTGTCCAAATAAAGAAACAAGAACTGAGTAAGTTTGATGCTTTTGTCAACCTTATGAAGTTAGCAATATCTCCATTAACCTCCCAACCAACTGTTATTCCTAAAAAGAGGGTTTCTGATTCCCAGAGCATTTTTTCTTTATTACCTAAAAACAGACTGGCAATCTGTAGGTGACTGATAAACTTTCAGTTCTTAGAGTTTCTGCTTTCATTCCTTGGATTCTCTCCCTCCTTTTCCATTTATCTGTGTTGAGTTCAGTTGCTATTGTTAAGGTGGTACAAAAGGGGGTGGTGATGGACGGAGCATCAGAACCAATCAAACACTCACACCCAATCAACAGATCTGGGTTTGATCCATCACCGCTCTTTAGCCCACTCTGCCACCCCAGTTCAGACATGGCCAAATGCAAATCAGTCTGACCCTGTGCCTCATGGGAACATTCCAGCCCGAACTGCCAAGCCATGCCTTCCCTGGACAGGAAACAAGCTTCCTAGAACCGGTTTCTGGCATTTCAGCCGTCTTCAGCCAGGCTTGCTTGAATCCAGTGGCAAAGTGAGCAAGGGACTCACGTCTGAGCATACCCTGCCAACTTATGGTGAACAAAGCGGTACAAAAGGGGGTGGTGATGGACGGAGCATCAGAACCAATCAAACACTCACACCCAGTCAACAGATCTGGGTTTGATCCATCACCGTTCTTTAGCCCACTCTGCCATCCTAGTTCAGACATGGCCATATGCAAATCAGTCTGACCCTGTGCCTCATGGGAACAGTCCAGCCCGAACTGCCAAGCCATGCCTTCCCTGGACCGGAAACAAGCTTCCTAGGACCGGTTTCTGGCATTTCAGCCGTCTTCAGTCTGATTTGCATATGGCTGGGTTCAAACTGGAACGGCATGGTGAGCAAAAAAACGATGGATTTAGGCCCAGATCTCTGTACTGGGGTGAATGTATGACATTGTTCTGCATTCTGTCCATCAATTGTTGTTTTTGCATTTGTCTCCCCGAGTGGGAAGGGTATGCCCAGACGTGGGTCCCTTGCTCTCCATGCCACTGGAAATCAAGCAAGCCTGGCTGAAGACGGCTGAAATGCCAGAAACCGGTCCCTAGAATGCTTGTTTCCAGTCCAGGGAGGACCTGGCTTGGCAGTTCGGGCTGGACTGTTCCCATGAGGCACAGGGTCAAGACTGATTTGCATATGGCTGGGTTCAAACTGGAACGGCATGGTGAGCAAAAAAACGATGGATTTAGACCCAGATCTCTGTACTGGGGTGAATGTATGACATTGTTCTGCATTCTGTCCATCAATTGTTGTTTTTGCATTTGTCACCCCGAGTGGGAAGGGTATGCCCAGACGTGGGTCGCTTGCTCTCCATGCCACTGGAAATCAAGCAAGCCTGGCTGAAGACGGCTGAAATGCCAGAAACCGGTCCCTAGGATGCTTGTTTCCAGTCCAGGGAGGACCTGGCTTGGCAGTTCGGGCTGGACTGTTCCCATGAGGCACAGGGTCAAGACTGATTTGCATATGGCTGGGTTCAAACTGGAACGGCATGGTGAGCAAAAAAACGATGGATTTAGGCCCAGATCTCTGTACTGGGGTGAATGTATGACATTGTTCTGCATTCTGTCCATTAATTGTTGTTTTTGCATTTGTCACCCCGAGTGGGAAGGGTATGCCCAGACGTGGGTCCCTTGCTCTCCATGCCACTGGAAATCAAGCAAGCCTGGCTGAAGACGGCTGAAAGGCCAGAAACCGGTCCCTAGGATGCTTGTTTCCAGTCCAGGGAGTACCTGGCTTGGCAGTTCGGGCTGGACTGTTCCCATGAAGCACAGGGTCAAGACTGATTTGCATATGGCTTGGTTCAAACTGGAACGGCATGGTGAGCAAAAAAACGATGGATTTAGGCCTAGATCTCTGTACTGGGGTGAATGTATGACATTGTTCTGCATTCTTATTTAGAAGAAACAAGGTCCCATTCAAAAATAGATACAATTTTAAATATCACAATTTTCCAATCAAAAATTGGATTTAATGTTTTATTCAGAAGATGAATTTAAGATATAATACAGTTGCTAAGAACAAGTATGCACGTGGTGAAATAAGTGAGCAGCCCGTGAGTAGTAAAGGAAATCAGCCGATTTCCTAACCGCAGGCAAGTGACTTAAAAAGTGACTTTTGGTGTATCTGAAATAAAGATTATTTAAAGTCACAATTGAGAAACATCTCATACTCTGAATAGAAAATTCCAGTGTAACATCAAGAGATTAGAGATGTAGGTCGACGACGTTTCGATCCCCAATTTGATGGTGGGATCTCTTCAGGACTAACAAGGTAATGGAATGCCTGGGAAAGTGAGCCTGGGTGGGTAAGGAAGAGGGGGGGTGGGGAGAAAAAAAGGGAGTTAAAATGCGGGAAAAGGAAAGGTAAAGGAGTTATGGGTAATAGCATAGTGTGGTGCATTGAAGCATAAAGTTATGCCGGAGGGGGAGAGCGGTGTATATCTAAAGGATAATAGTAAGAGGGATTGAAGGTGAGGGAATTTACCGGAGTGGGGGTGTGAGTGAAGGAAATGACCGAAGGTAGGGATAACCAGAAGGGGCGTAGGATGAGGTGGTGCCATGAGAAGAAGGGAGGAGGAAAAGATAGATGAACTTAAAATAAAGGGGACAGCTGAAAGGCAAATTAATGCAGGAGCCGTACTAGGCACGTAGTTCAATTGCAGCAGAGAATGCAAATCATTGCGCACGTTGCTCGATAGCAGTTCTGGAGAGGTGAGGGGTACTGCTGTGTTAGATAGGGAGAAGGGTGGGAGAATAAGGAGTGAGGGAGTGTCACTGTGTCGTTCTGGTGCCAGGGGAGGGGAGGGGAGGGTGATAATTACCTGGAGGGTTGATGCTCCAAGCGCTCCTGGATGAGCCTGTGCGGGGGGCACAGTCGTAAAGGAACGGGCGGTGGTTGTTCTAATGGCGGGAAAAGGGGAGGGAAACGGTAAGGAATTGCCGAGAATGGCGAATAGTAAAACCAGAGCGGTGGCCGGTAGTGATATAGGATCGTAATTACCTGGTATTGGAACAAGGTCAGTATGGATTCTTCCTGGTGCGGCAAAACCGGCAATAATTATCCGCGTGTAAGTTAAACTTCGTACCGGAAGGAATTAGAGGCAGCCCATGATGGCGGATCTAGGGGTAGGAATAATTAGAATGGTTGCTGCTGAGGCGGACAGGAACGAAGGGTGACAGGGAACCAGTGACCGTAAGTGAGGCGATTGTATTACCTGAATGGAGATCGGCTCAGTCTGCACAATCTTCGTTGCGAGGACGATACTCGAATGGAGGTTCCGGGTCTGCAGCGAGTGACGGACCGGAAGGGGCAGTCATAAGGAAGTCTCCTATGTAGGAGGTGGGGGCGTGTCCTGAATGTGGATAATGTGAAAAAGGGAGAAAGGACACGGAAAGGGAGCAGTGTCATGTGGATACAGAGAGGAAAGAGGAGAAGGTGCAGTGCACCAGGGAGAGGGTCACGGCGAGCAGTGATAAGATAAATTAAAAAATAGGAGAAATAAGCAGGAGGGACCAGGAGAAGTAGGGAAAGGTAATGAGGGGAGGAAGGACGATGAATCAGTAAATAAGATATGGGGTGGGTGAAAGGGGGAAAAAAGAAAAGGCACTGATGGCAAGGGAGTGAAGTGTTGGGGTGGGGGGTAGAATGCAGTGAGTGCGGGAAAAGGGGAGGAGGGGGAACGGTGGGGGGGGCGGGGTGTGGATTAGAATGAGAATAAAGGGGATATATGGTTAAAGGGGGGGGGGGGGGAAAGGGGGGGGAAAGGGTAGTTGTTGGTTTCGTTGGCTTGGGATTAAAGTCAGTCACAGTAGGTGTACAGATAATTCATACAATGATAATATTACAGAAGATTGGACCAGTCCTCCAGGCGGTTGAGCCCGGTGTGTAAACTGTCAGTACGAATTATCCATTTAAGTTCTTCTTTATCCAGAATAGCAGCAATGTTAGTGTTCCTTATGGGTTGATGTATTACGTTAATGACTTGCCATTTGATGTCGTCCTCTGTGTGGTTCAGGGTGATGAAGTGGTCCACAAGTGGCGCATTTGGTGTTTTACAGCGTATACGACTTCTGTGCTGGCAAATCCGGATCCTGATCTTTTGGGTTGTTTGTCCAACATAAATCAAATCACAAGGGCAGGTAATTGCATATATCACATTGGCAGTGTTACAATTTGAGAAATGTGAAAGAGTGACATCAGTATTACCATGCACAAATTTTTTCGTGTCTTTAGTGAAGTTACACACACTACAGTTCCCGCACTTAAAATGGCCTAATAGTGGTGGTAGACCCCAGGCACCTCTGAGGGATTGGTCCTTAGTTTTGGTGGGGAGTGCGGCCCTGACAAGATGGTCTTTTATGTTTTTGCTTTTTTTGAAAGCGAAAAGAGGGCGTTCAAACTTCAAACTGCCGGCATTAATTGTAGGCCAGTGTTTAAGAATACTCTTCCTAACTGAGTTAGAGATAGGTGAAAAAGTGGTCACACAGACTATCCTATCGTCCCTTCTTTTTTCTTTGGGACTAAGTAGGGTTTCCCTTGGGCAGTACCATGCCCTTTTGAGGGCTTTTTTCACAAGTTTACGTGGGTAGCCTCTGTTGGTCAAGTTTTTGGAAAGGGTGGAGGCCTCCGCAAAATAGTCTTTCTTAAGATAACAGTTGCGGCGTATCCTAAGGAATTGTGAGTAGGGAAGGGAGTCTCGTAAGGCTCTGGGATGATGGCTGTTGTAGGATAGTAGGGTGTTTTTTTCTGTGGGTTTGCGATAAAGAGTGGTATAAAGACCGCCATTGTAAGCTATAATGGATAGGTCAAGAAAGGCAATCTCATTTCTGCTATTATTTGCAGTGAATTTGAGGCCATTGCAGTGTGAGTCGAGCCAATCCTTAAATTCAGATAGGTTCTCTTCACTGTTGTTCCAGATCAGGAAAATATCGTCGATGTACCGCTTCCATTCTAGAATGGAATTTCTGAAGGGATTCATGGGAGATAGTATGCAGTGTGTTTCAAGCCAATCCATATAAAGTATGGCAAAATTTGGAGCAAAAACGGCCCCCATACTGGTACCCTTCACTTGTTGATAGTAGTTACCATCGAATAAGAAAAAATTCCTAGTCAAACAAATTTTGAGGAGTTTTATGATAAAAGAGGTAGGGACAGCGTGGGGTTGGGGTCTGGAGTTGAGGGTAATGCCAATTATGTCAATGCCTTCCTCTTGAGGGATGTTTGTATATAAAGATTCCACATCAAGGGTGCATAGTAGATGGTTAAGAGGGTCAAAGGGGAGTTCTTCTACAAGATTGACCATAGCCATGGTGTCCTTGATATAGCAAGATGTTTGGGGTACGAAGTCCCTAATGAAAAAATCAATGTAATTCCCAAGGGGTTCAAGTATGGAACCGCACCCAGAGACGATAGGTCGTCCCGGGGGGGTGGTGGCGTTTTTATGAATCTTCGGTAGGGTGTAAATAACCGGTGTACGTGGAGATTTCGTATTAAGGTACAGATATTCCTTTTTACTCAGGTAGCCTTGATGAATGCCCTCCTCTGTAACATCGAGGATCAGTTTTTGTATCTCACTGGTGGGATCACAGGGAAGTTTTAGATAGTGTTCAGGTATAGATAGTTGCCTTAGAATCTCTTGTTTGTATATATCTATATCTTGGAGAACAATCCCTCCACCCTTATCAGCAGGCTTGATAATTAACTTGTCCATATGTTTGAGTTCTTGTAAAGCAGACTTCTCTTGAATTGTGAGGTTGTATGGAATAAATCTGCGTGTGTGTTCAAGCTCTGAGATTTCCTTAAGAATAAGTTTTTCGAAGGTGACTATCTCAGCTGGAATACTGTTGTTGGGTGGGGCGAAAGTTGAAGGAGGGCGGAATGTCGTGAAAGCAGTGGAAGGAATATGGGGAGTATCTTGAAAGAATGCTTGTAGGCGTATTTTCCTAAAGAACCGTAACAGTTCGATCTGTAGTTGTAGGAAGTCTGGTCTAGTGGTAGGGACGAATGAAAGACCTTTGCTTAGTACCGTAATTTCATTCTCCGAGAGTTGGTGATTGGAAAGGTTAAAAATAGGAATGGCTTCTGGGGCAGGCATGGTGGTACTAGGTACGGTGTTGTGGTGAGGCCTGGTGTTAGTAATATGGGCGAAATTGTGGGCAGATTGAGATAGCTGAGGGTTTACCACTGGTAATATCTCTGGCGTGTCTGCCTGTCCCCTGGAGTACTGTACCAACGAGGTGGACGTGATCTTCCGCGGGTTGGTTGGCGGCCCTGTTCTTGGCCTAAAAAATGTGTATTTCCTCTGCCTCTGGATGTACTTGGGTCCTCAGTTGAGTCTGAGTTCTCAGATGAATCGGCCGATGTATCTGAAAAGCTGACTATATTCTGTTGCTTGTTAAATCTTCCCCAGGGGCGCTGTATTCTTGGGCCCAGGTATGCTCTATTTGTGTAGAAGTCTTCAACTAGATAGGGGTATGTTCTCTCTATCTTATAGTTCTTCACGTCTCGTTTGACTTTGGTGATTTTTTTATTTTGTTCAATTCTGTGGAATTCTGTCAAGGTTTTCTCAACTTTATCTAGGAGTAATTTTGTGTCTGGGATACTACTGTTTTCTTTAATTTGTTTTTCAATGTCTTTGATTTCCAACTCTAGTTTCTTGGCTTCTTCATTGGCTATGTCAATGCCAAGCACCATCCAGTGCCTTGAGCAGGTTGTACCAATGTGACTAAATCCTGTCAGATATTTTTTAATTTCAGTGAAGACCCCTGGTATGTTGCGTACTTGTAGGCCTACTGGTATTGTGTCTGACTTCAGGTATTCGGTTAGCATTCGAACCATAAGTTGTAACCTTATAAATTTTTTGGTCAATTTTTCTAGTTGATCAAAGATAGTGCTCTCAACTGTACTCGTATTATCTGTAGTCTCGGTGAAGAGCGAGGGACCCTCTAATATTCTTTTAATATACTCATCGGAATATAGAGGGGCGTGTTGTGCCATACCAACTTAGGTGGTGATGGAATGGGAAGGGGTGAGGGAAGGGGGGGAAAAAAAATGGGGGGGTGCCCACTAAAACTAGTTTAGTAAGGGGGAATACAGTACGAATTCCTTGCAATCCAGCGATTGCGCTTATGTCAAAAAATATAAACAAGGAAACCCTATTGATCAGACGGGACCAAGGGTACACGGTTATTTAGAAGAAACAAGGTCCCATTCAAAAATAGATACAATTTTAAATATCACAATTTTCCAATCAAAAATTGGATTTAATGTTTTATTCAGAAGATGAATTTAAGATATAATACAGTTGCTAAGAACAAGTATGCACGTGGTGAAATAAGTGAGCAGCCCGTGAGTAGTAAAGGAAATCAGCCGATTTCCTAACCGCAGGCAAGTGACTTAAAAAGTGACTTTTGGTGTATCTGAAATAAAGATTATTTAAAGTCACAATTGAGAAACATCTCATACTCTGAATAGAAAATTCCAGTGTAACATCAAGAGATTAGAGATGTAGGTCGACGACGTTTCGATCCCCAATTTGATGGTGGGATCTCTTCAGGACTAACAAGGTAATGGAATGCCTGGGAAAGTGAGCCTGGGTGGGTAAGGAAGAGGGGGGGTGGGGAGAAAAAAAGGGAGTTAAAATGCGGGAAAAGGAAAGGTAAAGGAGTTATGGGTAATAGCATAGTGTGGTGCATTGAAGCATAAAGTTATGCCGGAGGGGGAGAGCGGTGTATATCTAAAGGATAATAGTAAGAGGGATTGAAGGTGAGGGAATTTACCGGAGTGGGGGTGTGAGTGAAGGAAATGACCGAAGGTAGGGATAACCAGAAGGGGCGTAGGATGAGGTGGTGCCATGAGAAGAAGGGAGGAGGAAAAGATAGATGAACTTAAAATAAAGGGGACAGCTGAAAGGCAAATTAATGCAGGAGCCGTTCTGCATTCTGTCCATCAATTGTTGTTTTTGCAATTGTTAAGGTTTCAGCATGCGTAAACTGGCAGACGCACCTATGGATACAATGTTGGGATGTCTCATGATGATGCTTGCTTCTCATTTTCCCCTTATTGAGATTATTGCATCTCATTCACTTCATGAGGATTTCATGCCAGCTGAAGTCAAAGATGGAGTCATTATCACTTTCCTGAAAAACTCCTTGCTCAACACTATGGGGTTTATTACGAGTTGGGTGCCGAACCTGTGGTGGCAGTCCACGAATATCCAGACTGGCGGTCCACTGGCTGTATTCCGAGTTGGGCAGTTGGACCACCAGTGGACCTCTGTGTCCGCCGTGGATCCTGGATCCCGGATCCCGCTGTGGTGGAGTTATTATGCTTGCAGTGCCACATCGGCACCACCAAGTATATTACGAGTTGCCTCACCAACAGCCTTTCCATGGTGGTGAGACTACCATGGAAAGGCTGGCAATGCTGCTCCAGGGCCTAGGGATTTTTTTGTGCCCACTGTGAATATGCACCTCATTCCTGCATGGTGCGGCATGTCACTGCTTACCGCACCATGCAGGAATGTGCAATGGCGGTGTCACAGCGGTGCCTGTCTGGTGTCCCTCTAGGGGCCTTTAGATAGGCACCACGTGAAATCACTGCATCACCACCCGCATGCCAAGGGTTACAATTGTAATCTGGTGGGCGGTATGAGTACTGCTTTGGCGGTCCACCCACAGGGCACTGGCATGACAGCCTGCAGGAAGACCCCCAAAGTTGTAATCGAGTTCTATGTCTTCTTGAAAATGTTAGGATTATAACAATCTTTATACATGCCAATGGAAAAGAGAGAATAGTAAATAGAACAAATGGTAAAATGCCACCAAACTGGAGATGACTCCTGAACTTTCTTTTGACAAAGAGCTTGCTTCTATTCCTCAAATTCTTTATCTCCTTTCGTATTTGTCTACTTTGAGTTTAGCTGTTTTAGTCAAGATCCTCACAATGTGTAAACTGACAGATGTGCCTTTGAATGCATTGTCAGTGCGTCTCCTGATTAGATTAGGCTATCTTCATGGTAGATTTATAATCTCCAGAATATTAAGGATACTGCTAGAATGTTGACGCAGATAAATTCATTTGATTTACTCTAATGGGAAGTGCTCTTTCCAATCCTCCAAAAATTTGCATTTCCAGTCAACTTTATGCACCTGCTGAGAACGCTATACTTGAAGGTAATGCAATATAATCATGAATAATATGCCAGCTTCAGACATAAGCATTAGACACGGCCTGCACCAAGGATGCCATATGTCCCTTATCTTGTTTGCGCTATTTATAGAGCCATTGACCTGCGCTATTCCTCAAGGACAAACCATTAAGCCACCTCTCAGTGGTGCCCCAAATTTTAAACTTTATGCTGACAATATTGTTTTATACTTAGCTGTGAATAAAGACAATGTTCACTGAGCTTTCAATTAAATCTCTGAATTTACTGTGATCAGAGGTTACAAAATTAATTAATTGAAAGCTCCCCTGAGATACTTCCATTAACTATGCAGTCGATCTTTCTAGCTACACACCCTATTAGATATCTCGAGATTAAGGTGACTACAAATATTTGTGATTTATATGCCTTAAACTACGCACCTCTCTTAGCCAAAGCTTGAGCATTAATTAAACAGTGGGATACATTTCCCTTTACAATCATTGGGCATATATCTCTAATAAAAATACATTTATTACCTCTGTTTTTGTTTGCCTTTTCAAAAGTGCGGAACAAAAAAACCAAGGCATTTTTTAAGACCATAGAGGGTGATATAGGCTTCTTTATTCGTAAGTCTAAATGACCCAGGGTCAAGTTTTCAGTACTTTATTTGACTCAAGAGGAGGAAGGCATGGCTCTTCTATAGAACTTACTATCATGCTGCGCTTTTAAATTGTTTGAGTTTTGCTTAAAAAAACATCGGTAGAGCATTTATTATAAAAGTAGCTAAAATTGACCAGGTCTTTTTTTTAAATAATTCCCAGGCTACCTAAGCGCACACGTTATAAGACACCTCAAATAGTAGTGGAATGCTTTAATTTTATTTGGAAAAAATATAAGATCCCATACTTCTGCTTATTGCTGTGCTGGCCTCGATCTGAATCTTGGATGCGTGACACTTACTTGTTGTGTGAGTTTAGGCTTTTGCACATTAGGAGATTTCTTTCAGAATAAACATTTTTTTATATAGCAAATGCTCAACTGAGTTGGACTTATATATCGATTTGATACCATTCAGTTCTATTTAAGTACCATTTCTTACCTCTCACCATTTTCTCATCCATCTTCTAGAAGAATTATGGGGTAAGACCAGTTTCTTTTTACTTGCTCTCTTGCATTGTATTTTTGTGCTGTCACAATCGGAATGGTTGACAGGTCATAACAGGCTATGACAATGAAAATATGTATATTTTCACTGATCATCACAAAGTTTAATATGTGCATGAATTTATGAGGTCCCATTAAGCACCATTAGGAATCTTGGCCCTCTTCTCTGCATATTTCTGGGCTATAGACATGTCATCCAAATTATATTCTGTGTCTTGTGGCACAGCAACCTAGGAACGGATTCCAATTCTGTAACTGATTCATCACAGAACAACCATATGACAAGCCTTATGTAAGGAATATATTGCTCAACAATAAAATCCCTTATTCAACCTTATAGAATCAGCACCATCTCCATTTGTCTGTTATCTCTTGAAAGCAGCATGGCGAAGTCCTTAGTTATTACTTTTTAACTAGAATCCCATAAACTACAGTCAAATTACAGGTGAATGCTTTACTTTCTGCTTTCATGATTTCTGCTTCTTTTCCTTGTATTCTTTCTCTTCTTTGTCTTGTACTGGAATGTTGTTTAAAAGACCGCAAGGGAGTGCTTTGCACTCTTTTGCAAAGCTTTGCATTAGGAGGATGTTCATGGGTAGTACATGGGCATTATCCTACAGCCACCCATTATTTCTGTTAAAAACATTCTTTCTACGAATAATATTAGATAGGGTTTTGCATATAAAAATAATCCCTCTTTGAGAGTTGCTTAAATAGTAGACATGCTGTTCTTATTCAAACCTTTTGACTTTGCATAAGTGCTGCTCTTTACAGTGCGTGCCAACGTAGTAAAAGTGGTAAAGCTTGTCTAGGCTTAGTATATTTTACTGGAAGGGTGCTCTTGCAGAATAAAATCTATGTTAGACATCATATGCATACTTATACACTATGGTGCATAGATCAATGCATAGAACTAGACAGCCTAATTTGGCCCCAGCGGTAAAGAGAGAGCAGGACATTACCATACAATTGTAGTTGTGATGATTTCCTGCTCATTCCTTCTCACACAGTGCAGCAACTTTGAGTTTGCCTCTGATTTTGCCCTTCTCATGGAGGTCCTAGCATCCTGTTCATCTCAGGAGGGTTTCGTAATAGCTACACTCAAAGATAAAGGCCCAGATAAAATTTTATTTTGCACCTAGTTTGCATCCTATTTGTGGTGCAACCCCTATGTAAAATTACTGTATACATAGCAATATTGAGCCAATTTGGCTGGCTCTGTGTGGTTTAGTAAATAGAAAGTAACACACGCAGCACAGCACATAGCGCTTACTTGCATCACTTTGCATCAGGTAGGCATTGCATGGGTGATGCATGGGCAATCCCCTGCATCCACCCACGTATTTTGATGAAAACCCAGATTTACAAAGACTAGTAAACCTGGAGCAATTTTTCACTAATTGAAGTCTGACTACAAATCCAGTCAGTGATGCAGTACCTGTTTCTTGTTCAGATAATCAATATTATCTAACATCATGTAGGTTTGCTTACAAACATGTGTATTGTTCTGCTCAGGGTTGCAGTTGCAGCTGTTTTGTTAGGAACTTGTCTTGCAATCTGCGCATGATTGATGCAGCCTCACAGTGGTAGATAGCTAGACTGATAGTGAAACTGAGACACGGCAAATGGGTATCGAGGCATTTTTCCTGAGGTATTTCTGGAAATATTTCAGTTGTTTGTGAATGCTATTGTACTGAAATAAATCTTTTGCAATCCAAAATATCGACTACATCTTAATTTCCATGTTGTCCTATTAAATCATGTCAATTGCTTACTTATTGTTGAGCTGCAAATTTGCAGATATTTATTTCAAAGATTCATACTGTTATTTTAATGCTCGGTTGGCTCAGTTATTTTACTGCGTCTAATTTAGATGGTAATCTGCCACTATTCAGTGTTATTTAAGTGACATTTCTTACCGTTTTCTAATTTCTCTTCTAGAAGAAGAATGAGGTAAGATCAGCTATTTTTTAGGCCCTTTCTTGCGTTGTACTTTGTGTTGTCACAAATTGAATTTTTTAACATATCAGATAATGGCAATTCATTAGTGGCATGTATATTGTGGATGTTTATCATGTTAAACATTGTGTATAATTATTGGTATTAATCGGGTCCCATTTAGCACCTTTGGGAATATTGGTCATCTTCTCTTTGCAACTCCTGTGCTGCAGGCACATCAGCTGGATAATATTCTATGTTTTGATACACAGCAACCTGGGAAAAGATTGTATTACTGTAACAAATGCAGCACAGTAGAACCGTATGTGAGCAATACATCATAGCACAAAGTCTGTCCAAATAAAGAAACAAGAACTGAGTAAGTTTGATGCTTTTGTCAACCTTATAAAGTTAGCAATATCTCCATTAACCTCCCAACCAACTGTTATTCCTAAAAAGAGGGTTTCTGATTCCCAGAGCATTTTTTCTTTATTACCTAAAAACAGACTGGCAATCTGTAGGTGACTGATAAACGTTCAGTTCTTAGAGTTTCTGCTTTCATTCCTTGGATTCTCTCCCTCCTTTTCAATTTATCTGTGTTGAGTTCAGTTGCTATTGTTAAGGTGGTACAAAAGGGGGTGGTGATGGACGGAGCATCAGAACCAATCAAACACTCACACCCAATCAACAGATCTGGGTTTGATCCATCACCGCTCTTTAGCCCACTCTGCCACCCCAGTTCAGACATGGCCATATGCAAATCAGTCTGACCCTGTGCCTCATGGGAACAGTCCAGCCCGAACTGCCAAGCCATGCCTTCCCTGGACCGGAAACAAGCTTCCTAGGACCGGTTTCTGGCATTTCAGCCGTCTTCAGCCAGGCTTGCTTGAATCCAGTGGCAAAGTGAGCAAGGGACTCACGTCTGAGCATACCCTGCCAACTTATGGCGAACAAAGCGGTACAAAAGGGGGTGGTGATGGACGGAGCATCAGAACCAATCAAACACTCACACCCAGTCAACAGATCTGGGTTTGATCCATCACCGTTCTTTAGCCCACTCTGCCACCCCAGTTCAGACATGGCCATATGCAAATCAGTCTGACCCTGTGCCTCATGGGAACAGTCCAGCCCGAACTGCCAAGCCATGCCTTCCCTGGACAGGAAACAACCTTCCTAGGACCGGTTTCTGGCATTTCAGCCGTCTTCAGTCTGATTTGCATATGGCTGGGTTCAAACTGGAACGGCATGGTGAGCAAAAAAACGATGGATTTAGGCCCAGATCTCTGTACTGGGGTGAATGTATGACATTGTTCTGCATTCTGTCCATCAATTGTTGTTTATGCATTTGTCTCCCCGAGTGGGAAGGGTATGCCCAGACGTGGGTCCCTTGCTCTCCATGCCACTGGAAATCAAGCAAGCCTGGCTGAAGACGGCTGAAATGCCAGAAACCGGTCCCTAGGATGCTTGTTTCCAGTCCAGGGAGGACCTGGCTTGGCAGTTCGGGCTGGACTGTTCCCATGAGGCACAGGGTCATGACTGATTTGCATATGGCTGGGTTCAAACTGGAACAGCATGGTGAGCAAAAAAACGATGGATTTAGGCCCAGATCTCTGTACTGGGGTGAATGTATGACATTGTTCTGCATTCTGTCCATCAATTGTTGTTTTTGCATTTGTCACCCCGAGTGGGAAGGGTATGCCCAGACGTGAGTCCCTTGCTCTCCATGCCACTGGAAATCAAGCAAGCCTGGCTGAAGACGGCTGAAATGCCAGAAACCGGTCCCTAGGATGCTTGTTTCCAGTCCAGGGAGGACCTGGCTTGGCAGTTCGGGCTGGACTGTTCCCATGAGGCACAGGGTCAAGACTGATTTGCATATGGCTGGGTTCAAACTGGAACGGCATGGTGAGCAAAAAAACGATGGATTTAGGCCCAGATCTCTGTACTGGGGTGAATGTATGACATTGTTCTGCATTCTGTCCATCAATTGTTGTTTTTGCAATTGTTAAGGTTCTCAGCATGCGTAAACTGGCAGACGCACCTATGGATACAATGTTGGGATGTCTCATGATGATGCTTGCTTCTCATTTTCCCCTTATTGAGATTCTTGCATCTCATTCACTTCATGAGGATTTCATGCCAGCTGAAGTCAAAGATGGAGTCATTATCACTTTCCTGAAAAACTCCTTGCTCAACACTATGGGGTTTATTACGAGTTGGGTGCCGAACCTGTGGTGGCAGTCCACGAATATCCAGACTGGCGGTCCACTGGCTGTATTCCGAGTTGGGCAGTTGGACCACCAGTGGACCTCTGTGTCCACCGTGGATCCTGGATCCCGGATCCCGCTGTGGTGGTGCAGCAGTCAGGCTGAGTTAATATGCTTGCAGTGCCACATCGGCACCACCAAGTATATTAAGAGTTGCCTCACCAACAGCCTTTCCATGGTGGTGAGACTACCATGGAAAGGCTGGCAATGCTGCTCCAGGGCCTAGGGGTTTTTTTGTGCCTACTGTGCATATGCACCTCTTTCCTGCATGGTGCGGCATGTCACTGCTTACCGCACCATGCAGGAATGTGCAATGGCGGTGTCACAGCAGTGCCTGTCTGAAGTTCCTCTATGGGCCTTTAGATAGGCACCACGTGAAATCACTGCATCACCACCCGCATGCCAAGGGTTACAATTGTAATCTGGTGGGCGGTATGAGTACTGCTTTGGCAGTCCAGCCACAGGGCACTGGCATGGCAGCCTGCAGGAAGACCCCCAAAGTTGTAATCGTGTTCTATGTCTTCTTGGAAATGTTAGGACTATAACAATCTTTCTAAATGCCAAAGGAAAAGAGAGAATAGTAAATAGAACAAATGGTAAAATGCCACCAAACTGGAGATGACTGCTGAACTTTCTTTTGACAAGGAGCCTGCTTCTATTCCTCAAATTCTTTATCTCCTTTCGTATTTGTCTACTTTGAGTTTAGCTGTTATAGTGAAGATCCTCACAATGTGTAAACTGATACATGTGCCTATGAATGCATTGTCAGTGCGTCTCCTGATTAGATTAGGCTATCTTCATGGTAGATTTATAATCTCCAGAATATTAAGGATACTGCTAGAATGTTGACGCAGATAAATTCATTTGATTTACTCTAAAGGGAAGTACTCTTTCCAATCCTCCATAAATTTGCATTTCCAGTCAACTTTATGCACCTGCTGAGAACGCTATACTTGAAGGTAACGCAACTATTATCATGAATAATATGCCAGCTTGAGACATAAGCATTAGACACGGCCTGCACCAAGGATGCCATATGTCCCTTATCTTGTTTGATCTATTTATAGAGCAATTAACCTGCGCTAATCTTCAAGGACAAACCATTAAGCCACCTCTCAGTGGTGCCCCAAATTTTAAACTTTATGTTAACAATATTGTTTTATACTTAGCTGTGAATAAAGACAATGTTCACTGAGCTTTCAATTAAATCTCTGAATTTTCTGTGATCAGAGGTTACAAAATTAATTAATCGAAAGCTCCCCTGAGATACTTCCATTAACTATGCAGTCGATCTTTCTAGCTACACACCCTATTAGATATCTCGAGATTAAGGTGACTACAAATATTTGTGATTTATATGCCTTAAACTACGCACCTCTCTTAGCCAAAGCTTGAGCATTAATTAAACAGTGGGATACATTTCCCTTTACAATCCTTGGGCATATATCTCTAATAAAAATACATTTATTACCTCTGTTTTTGTTTGCCTTTTCAAAAGTGCGGAACAAAATTACCAAGGCATTTTTTAAGACCATAGAGGGTGATATAGGCTTCTTTATTCGTAAGTCTAAATGACCCAGGGTCAAGTTTTCAGTACTTTATTTGACTCAAGAGGAGGAAGGCATGGCTCTTCTATAGAACTTACTATCTTGCTGCGCTTTTAAATTGTTTGAGTTTTGCTTAAAAAAACATCGGTAGAGCATTTAATATTTGCACAATATGTTAAAAGTAGCTAAAATTAATCAGGTCTTTTTTTAAAATAATTCCCAGGCTACCTAAGCGCACACGTTATAAGACACCTCAAATAGTAGTGGAATGCTTTAATTTTATTTGGCAAAAATATAAGATCCCATACTTCTGCTTATTGCTGTGCTGGCCTCGATCTGAATCTTGGATGCGTGAAACTTACTTGTTGTGTGAGTTTAGGCTTTTGCACATTCGGAGATTTCTTTCAGAATAAACATTTTATTATATAGCAAATGCTCAACTGAGTTGGACTTATTTATTGATTTGATACCATTCAGTTCTATTTAAGTACCATTTCTTACCTCTCACCATTTTCTCATCCATCTTTTAGAAGAATGATGGGGTAAGACCAGTTTCTTTTTTCTTGCTCTCTTGCATTGTATCTTTGTGCTGTCACAAACGGAATGGTTGACAGGTCATAACAGGCTATGACAATGAAAATATGTATCTTTTCACTGATCATCACAAAGTTTAATATGTGCATGAATTTATGAGGTCCCATTAAGCACCATTAGGAATCTTGGCCCTCTTCTCTGCATATTTCTGGGCTATAGACATGTCATCCAAATTATATTCTGTGTCTTGTGGCACAGCAACCTAGGAACGGATTCCGATTCTGTAACTGATTCATCACAGAACAACCATATGACATGCCTTATTTAAGGAATATATTGCTCAACAATGAAATCCCTTATTCAACCTTATAGAATCAGCACCATCTCCATTTGTCTGTTATCTCTTGAAAGCAGCATGGCGAAGCCCTTAGTTATCACTTTGTCACTAGAATCCCATAAACTACAGTCAAATTACAGGTCATTGATTTACTTTCTGCTTTCAGGATTTCTGCTTCTTTTCCTTGTATTCTTTCTCTTCTTTGTCATGTACTGGAATGTTCTCCTAATGCACTCTTTTGCAAAGCTTTGCATTAGGAGGATGTTCATGGGTAGTACATGGGCATTATCCTACAGCCACCCATTATTTCTGTTGAAAACATTCTTTCTACAAATAATACTAGATAGGGTTTTGCATACAAAAATAATGCCTCTTTGAGAGTTGCCTAAAAAGTAGACATGCTGTTCTTATTCAAACCTTTTGACTTTGCATAAGTGCTGCTCTTTACAGTGCGTGCCAAAGTAGTAAAAGTGGGAAAGCTTGTCTAGGCTTAGTATTTTTTACTGGAAGGGTGCTCTTGCAGAATAAAATCTATGTTAGACATCATATGCACACTTATACACTATGGTGCAAAGATCAATGCATAGAACTAGACAGCCTAATTGGGCCCCGGCGGTAAAGAGAGAGCAGGACGTTGCCATACAATTGTAGTTGTGATGATTTCCTGCTCATTCCTTCTCACACAGTGCAGCAACTTTGAGTTTGCCTCTGATTGTGCCCTTTTCATGGAGGTCCCAGCATCCTGTTCATCTCAGGAGGGTTTCGTAATAGCTACACTCAAAGATAAAGGCCCAGATAAAATTTTATTTTGCACCTGGTTTGCATCCTATTTGTGGTGCAACCCCTATGTAAAATAATTGTATCCATAGCAATATTAAGCCAATTTGGCTGGCTCTGTGTGGTTTAGTAAATACAAAGTAACACACGCAGTACAGCACATAGCGCTTACTTGCATCACTTTGCATCAGGTAGGCATTACATGGGTGATGCATGGGCAATCCCCTGCATCCACCCACGTATGTTGATGAAAACCCAGATTTACAAAGACTAGTAAACCTGGAGCAATGTTTCACTAATTGAAGTCTGACTACAAATCCAGTCAGTGATGCAGTATCTGTTTCTTGTTCAGATAATCAATATTATCTAACATCATGTAGGTTTGCTTACAAATATGTGTAATGATCTGCTCAGAGTTGCAGTTGCAGCTGTTTTGTTAGGAACTTGTCTTGCAATCTGCGCATGATTGATGCAGCCTCACAGTGGAGATAGCTAGACTGATAGTGAAACTGAGACACGGCAAATGGTTATTGAGGCATTTTTCCTGAGGTATATCTGGAAATATTTCAGATGTTTGTGAATGCTATTGTACTGAAATAAATCTTTTGCAATCCAAAATATCGACTACATCTTAATTTCCATGTTGTCCTATTAAATCATGTCATTTGCTTACTTATTGTTGAGCTGCAAATTTGCAGATATTTATTTCAAAGATTCATACTGTTATTTTAATGCTCGGTTGGCTCAGTTATTTCTACTGGGTCTTATTTAGATGGTAATCTGCCACTATTCAGTGTTATTTAAGTGACATTTCTTACCGTTTTCTAATTTCTCTTCTAGAAGAAGAACAAGGTAAGATCAGCTGTTTATAAGGCCCTTTCTTGCATTGTACTTTTTGTTGTCACAAATTGAATTTTTTAACAGATCAGATAATGGCAATTCATTAGTGGCATGTATATTGTGGATGTTTATCATGTGAAACATTGTGTATAATTATTGGTATTAATCGGTTCACATTTAGCACCTTTGGGAATATTGGTCATCTTCTCTTTGCAACTCTTGTGCTGCAGGCACATCATCTCGATCATATTCTATGTTTTGAAACACAGCAACCTGGGAAAAGATTGTATTACTCTAACAAATGCAGCACAGTAGAACCGTATGTGAGCAATACATCATAGCACAAAGTCTGTCCAAATAAAGAAAAAAAACTTAGTAAGTTTGATGCTTTTGTCTACCTTATAAAGTTAGCAATATCTCCATTAACCTCCCAACCAACTGTTATTCCTATAAAGAAGGTTTCTGATTCCCAGAGCATTTTTTCTTTATTACCTAAAAACAGACTGGCAATCTGTAGGTGACTGATAAACTTTCAGTTTTTAGAGTTTCTGCTTTCGTTCCTTGGATTCTCTCCCTCCCTTTCCATTTATCTGTGTTGAGTTCAGTTGCTATTGTTAAGGTTCTCAGCATGCGTAAACTGGCAGACGCACTTATGGATACAATGTTGGCATGTCTCATGATGATGCTTGCTTCTCATTTTCCCCTTATTGAGATTCTTGCATCTCATTCACTTCATGAGGATTTCATGCCAGCTGAAGTCAAAGATGGAGTCATTATCACTTTCCTGAAAAACTCCATGCTCAACACTATGGGGGTGATTACGAGTTGGGTGCTGAACCTGTGGTGGCAGTCCACGAACATCCAGACTGGCGGTCCACTGGCTGTATTCCGAGTTGGGCAGTTGGACAACCAGTGGACTGCTGTGGCCACCGTGGATCCTGAATCTGGGATCCCGCTGTGGTGGTGCAGCAGTCAGGCTGGGTAATATGCTTGCAGTGCCACATCGGCACCACCAAGTATATTACGAGTTGCCTCAACACCAGCCTTTCCATGGTGGTGAGACTACCATGGAAAGGCTGGCAATGCTGCTCCAGGGTCTAGGGGTTATTTTGTGCCCACTGTGAATATGCACCTCATTCCTGCATGGTGCGGCATGTCACTGCTTACCACACCATGCAGGAATGTGCAATGGCGGTGTCACAGCGGTGCCTGTCTGGTGTCCCACTATGGGCCTTTAGATAGGCACCACGTGAAATCACTGCATCACCACCTGCATGCCAAGGGTTACAAGCTGGGCTTTAAAAAGAGGCCGAAAATAGCCAGGTTTTAAGCTGCTTTCAAGTGATATGGGCCCAGTCCTCTTCACCCAGGCAAGTAGGGCAGCAGGTCAGCTGAGCAGGAGTCTAGACAAGTAGCAGTCCAGCAGAGTGGCAGTCTATATAGCAGTACAACAGTCCTTCTTCCTTGCAGAGTATCCACATGTCCAGAGGTGTACTGAACTGGGGGTGTCTGAGGTCCAATCCTTTTACTCAATTGTGTCTTTGAAGTGAAGGAGGCTTCAAAGATTTGCCTTTGAAGTGCACAGAGTCCCTTCGTTGGACCCAGACTCACTACAGGGGTATGCAGCCCTTTGTGTGGGGACAGGACAAAGCCTTTTCAGAGGTAAGTGGAGCTGAGGCCAGGTACTCCATCCCATCCCGCCAGGATGGATAATCAAGGCCCATCAAGTCACACCTAAGCTCTTATTGTGTGTGGCTGTCTAGTGGGAATAAACAAAGCCCAGCTGTCACCTACCCCAGCATAGTGATCAGAGACAGGCAGCTGGCACCAAATGACTTAAGTAAGAAAATGTCAACTTTCGTAAAAGTGGCATTTTCAGAATTGCAATTTAACATCCGACTTCATCATAAGTTTTAACTTTAAATTGTGATTCCAGAGACATCAAACTCGAAAGCTTTATATCTTCCAGATATCAAATTACACTTAGAACATGTAATTAGGTAATTCCAATGTTATCCAATCGGAGAGATAGGCCTTGCTGTAGTGAAAAACAACATTGGGAGTTTTTCACTATCAAGGCATGCAACACTTTAAAGTACATGTCCTGCTTCTTAAACACATTACACTCTGCCATCTGTCCAGGGCCTCTCTTAAAGGTGACTTATATGCATAAAAAGGGAAGGTTTGGGCCTGGCAAAAGTGTTCTTTTGGTAGGTCAACATGGCAGTGTAAACATTGCACACACAGGCTGTGCAATGTCAGGCTGTGGACATAGTTGAGGGGCTACTTAAGTGTGTGACACAATCAGTGCCGCAGGCGCACTAGTAGCATTTATTTTACATGCCCTGGGCAGATGTAGGGTACTTTACTGGGGACTTATAAGTACATTAAATATGCCAATTAAGAATAAGCCAATATTACCATGTGAAGGGGAGACAGCAGAAGCACTTTAGCCCTGGTTAACAGTGGTAAAGTGCACAGAATCCTAATAACTGCAGAAACAAGTTCAGAAAAGTGGCGAGGGCCAACAAAAAGTTGGCGGGGAAGATCACGCTAAGGCTGTTTCGTCTAAAATGTATCCATATTTTAGAAGAATGATGGGCTAAGATTGTCTTCTTATTACTAGCTTCCTTGCATCATTTTTTTGTGCTATCGCAAATGGAATGTTTAACAGGTCAACAGGGGGGATGTTCATGAATGCTACATGGGCATTACTCTGCAGCCATCCATGATTTCAGGTAAAAAATCCTATCTGCTAATAATAGCAGACAGGGTTTTGCATAAAAAAATAATGCATCTTTGAGAGTGGCATAAATACTAGAAATGCTGTTGTTTCTACAAACTTTTTGAATTTGCGTAAGTGCTGCTCTGTACAGAGATAAGCCAGAGTGAAAAACTTTTAAAGTGTGCCTAGGCATATTATTTTGTACTGGAAGGTTGTCCTTCCAGTATAAATCCTGTGCCAGACATCACACACACACCCGTGCACTATGGTGCAAAGAACTATGCATGGTGTTAGGCAGCCTAATTGTGCCAGGATGAGTGCAGAAGAGTGCCATACCTTAGTAGCTGTGATGCTTTCCTGCTCTTTCTTTCTCAAACAGTACAACAACTTTGGGTTTGACTCAGATCTTTCCCTTCTCATTAAGACGCTTACATCCTGTTCATTTCAGAAGGGTTTTGTAATAGCCACAATCAAAGATAAAGGCCCAAGTTTACTATTATTGGGTTGCATCACACTTGTGGTACAGCCCTGACATAAAATCATTTTTTGCATTCACTAAGCCACGCAAACCACTTTGAGTGGCTTTGTGTGGTTTAGTAAATACAAAGTAATACAACACAGCGCATAGCACTGCCTTGCATAAAATAGGCAATAAATGGGTGGCACATGGGCATTCCCGTGAATCCACTAATGCATTTTGATGCAAACCCAACTTTACAAAGACTTCTAAACCTGGGTTTGCGCCAAAATGATGCACCTACCCAACCTAGGTGTAACAAAGAGAAATATCTTGTGGAGGAAGGCTTCCTTTCCTGAACATAAGCAA
This sequence comes from Triturus cristatus, assembly GCF_964204655.1. Classification (NCBI taxonomy): domain Eukaryota; kingdom Metazoa; phylum Chordata; class Amphibia; order Caudata; family Salamandridae; genus Triturus; species Triturus cristatus. The sequence continues at coordinate 1,113,942,519 of NC_140590.1, forward strand.
TCATGCCTATAAGGCAGGCCCCCTTACACTATGTGTGAATGGTGCCTTCATTGGCACTAGGCAGCATACAATTCACCATAGCAAGGAGAGAGCAGAAATGCTCCATATATTTATAAATATGGAAGATTTCTGCTCTGTCTCTTTCACGTAAAGCAGCACAGCAAGTTCTCAAGCTGCACTGCGCTGTGTGAAATAATAGTAAATGTGCTCCAAAGTCCTTAGCACTATGCTATACGAATACATAGTAACGTAGCAGTTAGAAAGGCACTTTCACACCTCAAAATTCTCCTCCATTGTCATTCAGCTTTTTGCCACTATACTGGGAGGGACAGCTGGGGGGTAACCTAGTCAACACATTTAGATGGGTGTGAGTGTGAGATTTCTTAACAAACATTGAGGTCTACCCAACTAAACACGCTAGGGTGGTCTGGGGCAACTGGGCTGTGGTAATGGACATGTTAGAGGCATTACCTTTCAGTTATTTGGAAAAGTAAGGCCAGTCAGGATAGGGTCATCGTGAGCTAGTCTGGACTATGTTGTCCATTCTTGCCCAGGTCCTCCTCAACGCAACGTAGGGTAAAGAGGCCAAAGAGAGCATACTAGCATAAGCCCATACCGAAAGTCAGAAGACCAGGCTTAGGATAGACAGGGAGAGGCAGACTTTAGTAGCCCAGACCCAGCAGCAGATAACAAGTGAAATCAGGAAGAGCACTTTCGATTTGGATTTTGCATCATGACAATGACCAAAAAAGGGCAAACAACAAAGCAGACATATGGATAATTATAAATCATTGACAGGGGTGTTAGACAGGGCTGTGTGCTCGCACCAACCCTTTTCTGCCTCTTTGTCAACGGGGTTTTTAGCCACCTAAATGAGCTAAGTAACATTGACGCCCCCAAGTTGGTTGGCAGCAGGGTGCCAGCAATTATGTTTGCAGATGACACCCTGCTGCTCTCCAAATCTCCTATGGGCATACAAAAGGTCCTGGATGGATTTGTGGACTTCTGCAAGATACACGGTTTGGAGATCAACGCCACAAAAACTAAATACATGATCTTCAACCCACCCTCTTCAACACGACGAGTCCTCGGATAAGGGCCTCTAGATTGGAGAGGGTATATACGTTTGAATATCTGGGGGTTATATTCAATCAGTTTATGATGTGGGATTCCCATCAAACAAAGGTAAAACTGAAGCTGTCCCAGATGACGGGCGGCATTTGCAGGATGACGAAAGGTCTGACTTACAAGCCTCTAGGCCCACGCCTTCACATCTACAAAACCCAGGTGATGGCGGCTGGGCTATATGGGGGTGAAATCTGGGGCCACACAGCTAACCAGAAATTGCAGGTTATCGAGAACAACCTCCTAAGGCATTTGACAGCCCTACCGTCTAGCACACCATTACTACCACTAAGACTAGAGCTGGGTTTAAGAGCCATTTCAGAGGAGCTTGGCCTTAAACCTATAATTTTTTGGCGCAAAATCTGGTGTACACCAGAGCTCCAGAATTATAGAATGGAGCTCCAAGAGATCTTGCGCCTCGTAAAAGTTGCCCAAGTGCCATGGTTAATGTATGTGAAACAAACTTGTGAGTCATTAGGTAGACCTGATCTGAGGTCAGATCCAGCCAATGCATGCCGTACGACCTCACGTAAAACTATCTCATTGGCCTACTACGAGCATAATTTACGTGTCTTACTCATGAATGTTCGGGTTGGGTCTCTGTCCGACCATTTCCTGAGGTACAAAGACACATAAAATCGAAAGCTCGTCTTTGATGACATAGGTCCAACATTAACAAGGAAACTTTACTTGCAATGGCGTTATGGCACTCTCCCCCTTAGGGCATACATGGCCAGCTGGACACACTCGCAACCTGTAGCACACTGCCCAGCATGTGGCCATCCATCCGAGTCCGACCTGCACATTATATTTTTTTGTCGAGCCTACCAAAGACCCAGGAAATACTGGCTGGTCCCACTGTTAAAAAACCTGGGCTTTAGGCAGCACCTTCCAGCCTATAGAATTTTAAAAACAGATTTATCAGCTTCTACAGTATTCGCATTATTTTTAACAGCAATGTGGTTCAGCCGCAACCGTTGTATAAAATCAATTATTGTCACTGAACATTTTCCTTGATAGCTATGGTTCACTCGTTACTTGATTTATCTTATTTTGTTTTCTGAGTTGTATGTACTTTTCTGTATGCTTATTTGTTTTACTCTTTTATGGTCCTAGTGGCCGAAATAAAGCTGATATAAATAAAATAAAATAAATCATTATATTTATAGTCAGGCACATAGCAGGAAAGGTGGACGTTTTGTGACATTTATGAAGCAAGAAGTTCTATCATGCACTGGGGGAATAGATGGTGACATCTAGTTGTACACAAGTGCAGTAGTATGTAGGATAATCAATTTGGAAACATATACCCTTCATTGGGAAGGTACTTCGCAACTCACATCTGATGTGTCTGATTCCAGTGTTAGCAGATAGTCCTGCAAGGGTTGCCAAATGTCCTTAGGTCGCAATGAGGGGTTTGTAAAGTGGGGTACACTTTGATGGTGTTGTTGCAGTAAATCATAGATTTCAGCCATTGAGTGTACGTGGAAGCTCTATAGCTACTCCAGTGCATCTCCAGGCTGCGTTTTGCTAACAGTATCATAATGGTTGTGAATCTACGTATGCCCAGCGAATGTACGACAATACTTAGCATGCCATTACTACACATGCTTTTAGTGCGATGTTTTTACATTGCAAATGCTATTAGTATGCATATTTTTACAGCACTTACCATTACTTCGCAAATGCATAAAAAATATAAGAAATGTCTTTTAAAGAACAGACCATTACTTCGCATGCCACTACTTCACGTACATGGACCATTATTAATCATTTTTAATTAAAATAACCTAACCCTAAACCCTAACACACTACCCCCAACACGACACCCTACACTGCACAAACACCCCTACACTACCCTAAACCCCAAATCACTACCCCCAACATGACCCCACCGACCCCCACTCCTGTCCCTACACTCATTCACTACCCAGCACAACCCCCTACACTTCCCTAAACCCTAAATCACACTACCCTACACTACACATGCACCACAACACTACCCTAAACCCTAATACACTACCCCCAGCACAACCCCCTACACTACACAAATACCACAATACTGTCCTAAACCATAAAACACTACCCCCAACACGATGCCCTACACTACACAATCACCACAACACTACCCTGCACCCTAACACACTACCCCCAGCACGACCCCCTACACTACACATACACCAAAACACTACCCTAAACCCTAATACACTACACCAGCACAACCCCCTCGACCCCCACTCCTGTCCCTACACTCCAACACTACCCAGCATGACCCCCCTACACTACCCTAAACCCTAAAATTCTACCCTACACTACACATACACCGCAACACTATACTCAACCCTAAAACACTACCCCAGCACGACCCCCTACACTACACAAACACCACAACACTACCCTGAACCCTAAAACACTACCCCCAGCACGACCCCTACACTACAAATACACCAGAACACTATACTCAACCCTTAAACAGTACCCCCAGTACGACCCCTACACTACAAAAACACACTACATCCACCTTACCTCACTCTCCTCGTGGTTCCTCTCTCCTCCTGGGACCTTCTTCACATCGTCTCCGAGGGGCAGTACACGTCATTGTGAGGAAACAGCCTCAGTTTCCTCACAACGACATGGATCTTTTTTTAAAGTTCTTTAGTGCATACCATTAAAACGCATGCATTGTAACAACGCTTGCAATGTAACATCTTGCGTACTTATGATACGCGTTGTAACATCGCAAGCATAGTAACGCTTGTGAAGTAATGGTATGCGTAGTAGCAGCTGTGCACTAAAGGCTGTTTACCATGCTCAGCGGGATGTCCTTAACTAATCCCAGCAGAACTAGCACAGAATTGGATGTGAGGATTTCTGTCCAGTAGTCCTAAATACTTGGGCAGGACCAGTATAGATGGAGGAAGTTGGCATTATCTGCATGGTACTTTGGACAATGATGGGAGCAGGTAGGCTCAATTATGGTCAGGCTAGAAGGCATAGTATAAGCTCAGTGCATACATTTACAAATGATAAGCTTGTGACTGTGGTTGGGAGAGATGAGTTTTGTCTGGGGGCAACAATATTGCCGGGTTTGTCTGGCAGTGGATATCCCAAGTCCCGCTCCCTTGCTGCCTTAATCCTGTCATTGCACTGTGGCTGAAGAACAATACATGCCTGAGACAGTCTGGAGACCAGTTGCCTCCTCATTGTTGTTGTAATCACTAATATCAATGGAGGGAATTCCAGAGGTGGGTAAGAAATCTTGTCCCACAGAGTATTATGAAGGTGTAAGAGTATAAAACAGATTCATGTTAGTAGCATCCACAAAGTGGATATGGTAAAGATAAGAAATTACATGGCCATCCGGGAAGAGGACCCCCACTGTGTGTTAGCTGTGAAATTGAAGTGTGCAGTATTCTAGTTTCTCTTGGTCGAGGGAAAGCCGTGGGTTGCGTGTCAGAGGGACCACAGGGGAGCAGAGTAGCCCCCCTCATGTGCCATTGCAGCTTCCCCCAAGTCCAACTAGCAGTGAACAGGATTTGAATGTCAGCAGTGTCTCACAGTATGCCCATAGGGAAAGGAGAGGACAGTGGCATCTACTCTAATTGATTTTTCTCTGGTCTAGCATATGGTAATCAAGAATTAGGATGGTTCCAATGGTAAGGAAATTGGCACTGTACCACTGGGAAATAGAGCTGTAGGACTGGTATGCCAAAACCACCCCTACCATACAGGAGCATCAAGGGTCCCATTTGATACAAGGTCTATATCCAGCCCAAATGATCTGGGTCATGAGGCTCTTCAGAGTGGCAAAGAAAGTGTTGTACAGCGAAATTTTGATATTCTTGAATAGATACAAGAAAAGGGGGAGGGCAACCATTTTTATAATGGTGATGCTACCTGCTATAGAGAGTGGTAGTTTGATACAGCACTCAACCTGCTTGGTTTAACTGTAGTTTAAATGAAAAACTTTTCTTTTTGTTTATGGAGAGTGATTCCCAGGTATTTGGTGCAGTCTTCAGTGAGCAGAAATAGTTCGGACTTGGCTAAATTAATATTGAGGCCAGATAGGACACCAAAGCGAATAATTTCACATAAAAGCGGCAGAAGGTTATCTACCGGGTTCCTTACAAAGAGAAAGATGTTATTGGCATACATTGATACTAGGAGGGAGCCCAAGCTAAAACACAAGCAACGGTTTAGATGTCGCTCATGCAGGTGTCTAACCAGAGGGTCCATTGCGATGATGAAAAAAAGCTGAGAGGAGGCAGCCCTGATGCATTCCTCTCATCACTGAAAATGGGCTTGAGAGGAAACCATTGACCCCTAGACGAGCCACTGGGTTCGAGTAAAGCAACATAATGAGTGCAAAATAGCCACTGGGTATGCCCAGCTTTTTCAATGTTGCTTTCAGGTAGATCCACGCAAGTGAATCAAAGGACTTTTTGCAATCAAGTATGGCGAATGCCACTGGTACTTAGAGAGGGATCTGGTTTAGGACCTCAAATTCAGTGCATAAATTGGGAGTGAGGGCACAAAACATATTTATATTGGGGATATAATATAATGAAACTGGGTAGCAATTAACTTGCCCAGTATTTTGTTGTCGTGGTTTAAGGGCACGAGGGGGTGGTTGAGGTTCAGAGGTTAGGTGCCTTCCCAGGCATTAAAAACATTGTAATTACCGCCTCATGCAGCATCAGATGGAGTAGTCTAGCCTCAAGAGCCTTTCAAGAGGTCTAGGATTACAATAGGTTTGTAGGCTTTGTAGAAGGGGCTCAGGTTGCCATCCAGACCTGGGGCTGTAGATCCACAGAGGGCATCAATCGATTGGACAAAAAATTCAAACAAGATGGTTTGCATAAATATACTCGTTTAGTCAGACCACAGCAACCTCTCCAAGAAACTCTGTTACAGCTTGAGTGTTACCTGAGGAGTGTGGGGTATAAAACAATTCATTGTAATGCTAGAGCTCAATGATGATTATCTTGTTAACTGACACACTCCCGCCTCTGTCTACTAACAACTCGATTATATATTCTGCCTGTCGATTCAGATGCAGTAGTCTGGCCAGAGTGAGGCCAGTGCACTCACCTTCGCCATGTCTCCACGCCAGGGATTTTTCCCAAGATATGTCACCTATCAATCAGCGAGGTCACAGAACTCCATCATCAAGACAAAACTTTGATACATTGGGTCCTCAAGGTCAGATCTCGCAATGGCTTGATCAATTACAAGCAGCGTGGTTTCTTTATGACACAGCTTGGCACGGGTATTGCAAAGGATGCCTGAGTGTTTAGCCATGCACTCCCTGAGTACATAGGCTTTAAAGTCCTCCTACAGTGTGGCCTGTGTGCTCACTGAGTCAGAAGTTCTTGTGAACTATTCTGTTATGAAGTCCCATAACTCTTATAGAAAAATTGTGTTATAAAGTGCTGTATCCAAAAAACACCATCACCTCTCCAGACTGAGAATACTTCGGGGAAATGCCAGCTCACGATCATCCTTGAAGGACCAAAGGGCAGCACTTAAAAGACTGAAATGGAACATTGACAGAGATCAAGAGAATGCAACCTGGGCAAAACTCTTACATGACACAAATCGCAATGACTGTGCCCGCTTCAGGGAAACTTTTAATGGAATTATCCACCCTCATCATGAGGACATCGCGTCATAAATCTCAGAAGCAATCTGGGTGGAATTTCGTACTACTCCCTTTAACCACCAAATGGGAGGCGTCGGAGCACATATTCTTAATAGCTGGCCACCAGAAGAAAAAGCTGGAGCATGTGCCACTGAGACAAGAGAGCAGAAGTTGCCAGCCACAGGAAACATACCATCATGTGTAGCTAGCAGCACTCCTAATAAAAAAGCAGATCCCCAAAGGGAGGAAAGAAGGGGCTCCAGGAACGAACAGCATTCCACCTGCACTGTTCAAAGCAAAGACGGAGGACTGGGCTGACATCCTGCAACCTCTCTTTCTGGAAGTCAGGCTGCTAAACAGAATACCCAAATTTTGGAAGGGCTCGACAATTGGGCCAATTTACAAAAAAAGAGATAATGCAGAACCTGGCAACTATCGCCTAGTTGTAATGAAGTAAAATACTTTGCGGGCACCATACTAGAGGAGCTCGCATCTTGGGCCAGATAATACCACTGAACCAGACCGGTTTCCGCAAAACGGCCGGCACATCAACAAATATCCTTACAATCTCTTTATTAATCGATGCAGTAAAAACCTCTAACCTACCCCTAAATCTATGTTACATCGACTTTAGTGCTGCTTTCAACAACGTAGAGAGGGGCAGATTGTGGGGGAAACTGGTGCTATAAACATTCTGTCACTTTTACATACAGACATTTGGGTGCAGGTGAAACTAGGTGGTGGTACCCACCTCTCCTCTAAAGTCCCTAAAAACAAAAGGACTGGAACAGGGTTGTGTGCTTGCACCAACCCTGTTCAATCTATGCATGGCCGACCTCCCAAAAGCGCTCGATGCCTGTAATTCACACTCACCCAAGCTAGGAGAAAAAACACTGACCAATCTTGTGTATGCAGATGACGTAGTTCTGCTTTGTCACACTTACGTTGGTCTTCAACATCTCTTAACGGAAATGCAGAACTACGCTACAGAAAACAACTTAAAAATAAATCTGAATAAGACTCGGACAATGACAATAAACAACCAAAAAAATCCGCAGAGGAACTGGTTCCTGGGTGGCACTAAACTTGATTCAGCTCATGAGTACAAGTATCTAGGGGTTATAATCGACAAGGAAGGGTCTTTTAAGCGGCAGAAAGAGGAAATAAGAAGGAAAGGATTGTTGATATCTCTATCATTGAAAAACCTTGCAACTAAATTGATGGGGCCGTCATTGAGCCCATTGCTGAAGGTAGTCTAGGCTAAACTACTCCCCTCGATTGCCTATGGCAGTGAGGCAATGCAGGGAAGAGACTCAAAGGATCTGGACAACGCACTGGTCAAACCATACAGAACCATGTTCTGCCTCCCGCCTTATACTTCACCGGCTCAAATAAGGCTGGAGTTTGGTCTTTTACAGGAACGGATCCTACATCATCTGCTGGCATAAGATCAGAAGTGCCACTACAAACATGCTAAATCATCTGCTGTGGCACGACATCCAGCATAGGGAGTCCTCCCAAGCTAGAAGCTACCTTCAGCTAGCCCTGGAATCTATCAGACTCAAAAGACTCTGGGACATGCAACTCGGCTATCTAACCTTTAAAAAACTAGTCTGGAAATGCATAAAACAAATTTCCTTGGAGGAGTACAAGGCAAGCTTCCCAAATAGATCTCACACCTAGATGACCTTGAACTCCTACAAATCACTTGCCCCACAAACATTCTTTAATCAGGGATATCCCAAAGCCATAAAAATTGACTTTCTAAGGCATAGACTGGGGATCTTTCTGTGTGCTCAGCATCTTCCATCATGGCTGAGGACAACAGCACAAGACACATGCAGACTGTGTAACACCAAGCAAGTAGATATTTTACACCTAACCTGTTCATGCAAGGAACTGCATCAAGAACTGCAGCAGTTCCTAAAAGAACCCCTTAAGCAGAAAGGCACACGCACCAGGAAGCAAGCAGTGCTGGCCTGCCTAAATCCGGAGAACACACAATTGAACTGTAGATTGGTAAAATTCCTTATGTTGGCCAAACAAAAAATACCCAAAATGCTGAAAATGTTATATCACACACAAAGCTCTGATGCTGTATGACGTCCTGTAGATAGGAAGAGGCCTTTGCTTAGACAATACCAAGGACGTTCCACCTGCACTTTAGTGAATAAGCTCGCAACCAGTCCAGAGAACTTGAACAACATACACAATACGATACTGGTCTATTGGCAAGTCCAGTTGGAGCAAAAAATCTGTGACTGCACTAGGGGTGGGCAGAATTTGCGAAATTCACTTTCGCAAATTATCGCGAAGATGTTAAAAATCTCCCCAAACTCGCAGAAATATCGCGAAGATGCAGAAGTATTTTTCCCGCCTGATCGCCATATTTTCTGCGTGGTCGCCGCTCGCCAACTTACCCATGCGGTTGCTCGCGGCCATCTTGTTTTCACTTGTCTCGATCGTGTCATGATCGCATGATCGCGAGAAGAAAGACGTGATCGCGCGACGAATGACGTTACTGCGGGCGCGAACTGTCGCGAGACAGCGCAAATGGCTACCAACAATCCAACATTTCGCGGAGAATGCGACCGGATCAGGAAAACTTGTCGGCAAACGCAGGGATTCAGGTAAGGCGATCGCGCGCACGCGAGAATTTGTTATTTTACAGCGCGAGCAAGCAAAAAATTTCCGGTAAAATGCGGAATGCGGAAATTTTGACATTTTCGCGCTCTCCGCGGAACGCGAAAATGTCAAATTATCGCAATTTCCGAGAGCGGAACGGAATTTTAGCCCAGGCCTAGACTGCACTCCACTATACCCAGCGAACTAATAGTCATTCACCAACGCCACTATTATTAACTTTGATTTTAAAATTATACAGTATTTTTCTACCTTGGGTTTTAAGTGTTTTATTTGAAGATATTTTTCTATAATGTAGTGCTCAAAAAGGTGGTAATGGTTGATAAAATTATATTGAACATTTGTCTATATTTCTTTTCTTTTTAAATGCTAACATTGCAATGGTTTTAATTAACTATGCAAAATAAAGAAACTTGAACTTGAACCTCTCCAGGCTCCCCATAGGACAACAGCAATACCATTTTTACGAGGGCATGGTCAGACATTCTGCAAGGTAAATGTGCTATGTCTGCCAGCCACAAAGCAGCAGCTGCAGCTGCAGAGATGAACCAAGAGTCTATCCTGGTCGAGACATAATGAGTTGCTGAATAGAAGGTGGGGCGTGGCTACGAAGCCAACGATGGCGGACGCGTGAGAGCAGAGTGCTCCACGCCAGTCGAGTCATTATTCCTGATTCAGCAGTGATCCTGCCCGGGCCTGGGGGCTCCTTCCTGTGCTCTCCCCGAGCGGACGTGTTCGTGTGCCCAACACTGCACTTGGGGGCCAGAATATCGGCGTGGGGCTGAGAAACACTAACAACGATCTATGCGCAGAACCGACGGATGGCGGCCTAGACAGAAGTAAATGACCTGTGTCATGGCAGCTCCGGTCTCCCACATCCAGCTGAGCCAGATGGCACAGTGGCCTTTGTGGAGCTGAAGACTATCGGACCCCTACGGCCTGCCTCTGGAGCTGGTGAGATCGGGTCCCGCATCTCGTAAACGCTGGATTGGGGGTGTGGAAGCCCAGGAGGAGCAGATCGTGGTGAGCTGATTGGCTCCTTGTCGGAGCGCGGGCCCCGAAGAGAGCAATTACCTTCCTGAACTGCCGTGAGCCCCACGACTGTGAGTGGGGAAGAGGAGCCATGGGTGGAGCCGGGTGGTGCCACTGGCGAGCACCTTCTGGGATTGCAGGTGCCCCTGTGGCCAGACAGTATTACGGTGGGTGTGTGTGCCAGTGATCTGCCACACTATACTCCACTCTGAGGTGACACTGCAGGGCATATTTGGACCCACGCTGTTTATCCACAATACCGGCGACTTCCCAGTGATAGAGGGGGATTCACCGATAGAACTGCCTTGGCCTGCATTCCTCAAGACAGAAGTGCCTCTCTGTTGATGCAGACCCCTTGATCTGTCACACACAGGGACAAAGGGAGTTGAGCCTCTAAACAGCCCTACATCCCACGGTCTGAGCGTGGCATTAGCGGGGGTGCCCCACCCCCGCAACCAATAACTTGGACTTCCGGTGACCTGGTAGGGCCTTTTGTTTCTTTGAGCCTGCTGAGGAGGTGGGGACTGCACTGCTTGTGACCTGTCTACCCGTGGGGGCGTGGTGATTGTGCGTCGGATCGCTGCTGGGATCAACCTAGAGGAGACCTGAATTAGGTCACACCTGTCTGCTGCTGGAGGTATTCACCGGTGATATGGGGAGCCGCACTGGGGCCTGAAGCTGAGGTGAGGCCTCGCTGGCATTTTACAAAGAGGGAAGAGGTTGCAGTGGATCCCCCATTAGTGACCCGGCTTGGGGTCCGCATCACGTCCACCTCATCACTCCCTGCCATTCGGCTGTGGGTGCTTCCTGTTGTCTGGGGCTGGCGCCTTGGTGTGGACGTAGACGTGATCAGGGTACTGGCACTGTGTAAGCAGTCGTGACTTCCCCACCTTTTCTGCAAACTGGAGAGGCACGTGCTGGAGACACCTGGCATGGCTACGTGCCCACAGACAGCGGGCCGCATGAGATCTGAAGTCGTAGAACATGCGGCACTTACCATGGGAAACCTAGGGGGAGGCTGATGGGTCCTCCTCAAGAACACGACAATAGTGCTGTGGACTCAGCGACTCAGGATCCTGGAAGTGAACATCTCGAGATACCTGTCCAACAGCAAGTTGCCAAGATCCTGGAGGCTATTGCCGACACCAAGGCGATGCTACACCAGGACATAAGTACAGTTGCGGTGGGATTGGGTCTGTTACGGGCCGAACATGGTAAGCTGTCGGACCATGTGAAACGTACGGAGTCGACTCTTGAGGAACTGGCCCCCGCGCAAAAGTTTTGCCTGCAAAGGTGGAAAACCTGTCAGATCGAATGGGTGTGCTGGAACGGAAAGCAGAGGACGCAGAAGGCTGCAATTGTCGAAAAAACATGTGAGTCGCGGGGCTGTTGGAGAAACATGACATGGTAACCTTTTTAGAGAATTGGCTGAGAGACGTTGTGATGCCGGAGGGTCTATCATAGTTCTACACCCGGGAGAGGGCCCATCGGGTGCCCAACAGACCACCGGCGCCGGGTATAGCTCCGAGACCAGTGGTGGCCAGATTGCTTCATTACCATGAAAGAGACTTGCTGCTCCAGGAAGCACGATCCAATGGTCCTTCATGGTGGACAATTGCAAGGTGTCTCTGTTCCAAGACTAAACGCTGGAGGTGCAACGATGCCGTGCGTCCTTCCTAGAGGTCAAGCGAACGTTACGTGAGGACGGCATTCTGTATTCACTGATGTTCCCGGCTAGACTGCAAATTATATTGGTCGGTAAAACACACTTCTGCGATGATCCTAAATCCGCCTGGGAGTGGATCGAAATCTATAGGACAGAGGGCCAAGCTACGCTTAGATCTAAACGGCCGGAGACAGGAACGGGGGACTCTGGGAAGCGACTCCGTAGACCACAACACCGGAAGGCCACAAAGAGGCCGAATCCATCAAGGACGGCTGAGGAGAGAGAAAATGCGCTGAAGGCTGTAGCGGAGCTGTTGCATGGTGGAGATTCCACTCAAGCGAAAGGCTCAGACGCGAATCATGGAACCAAAGAATCAGGATCGGACACTTCACAAAGTGGACAAAAAAGCCTGCCAGATGTGACTCCAAAGACTGACGATGAGTTCTTTGGATAAGTGGAGAGATGATTCTCCCCCTGCTCTTTTCCTCCCCCCTCTGATTCTTGCTCTCCTCTTTCCCCTTTTCCCTTCTGATGCTCCCCCATCCTTCTCACTGACTGTTGAATTGAGCAACCTGTATAATTTGTATACGTTTCTATTGCTTCTAAGATCCTTTCACTTCCTGATGGAAGAGGGGCGGTGGGGGCTTGGGGTGGCCTCTGGACGCGGGTTGGGACGGCCTGTTTTGGCTAAGTCGCCATGGGAACTACACTGCTTTATTACTAAACTTTAGAAACTTCGGTCACGCTCTCCTACTAGGCCCTTGGCTAGTTGCCTAGGACCTTGTTGTCTTGTCGTAAGATTGTGCTATGCACTGGAGGTATACATTTGGGCAGCTGACCGCTGTCAGTCCACTCAAAGGTGTGGGAGTTATTTGTTTGGGGTGGATGTTACTCACCAGGTGGTATGTGGTACTTTATAGGGCTGCTGAACGGGGGAGGGATCCGGGTGGGTACTATTCTTTTGCTTAATGGCGAATCAGACAACTAGGCCTGAAGGGCTCAAACTCCTTACCTGGAATATACAGGGTGTGGGCTCCCCTGCTAAGAGCTACTTTATACTGAACTATTTACGCCACAGAGGGGTCCATGTGGCGCTCCTACAGGAGACTCACCTCACGGAGACTGAGGTGGTGCAATTGAAAAGAAGGTGGAAAGGACAGCTGTATGTGACCACTTACTCTGCCTATGCAAGGGGGCACTAGTGTGGATTAGACCATGGGTTCCCTTTCAGCTCTCCCATAAAGTGGTGGACACAGAAGGGCGATATGTGATGATACAAGGGAAGTTGGCATGGAAGGAAATCACACTGGGTAGCGTATATGCCCCCAATCGAGAACAGATCCCTTTTTTGGAAAAGTTCTCAAGTGTCTTAGCGAGTGTGGATGCTGACAATCTGATATTCGGTGGTGATTTTAACTGTGTGTGCGATGTAAACTGGGATAGATCTACCCCCCCATTGAGGGGAACGCTGGCCTCCAAAACAGCACAGGGGCTTAGACGATGGGCTGCGGGATGGGATTGGTGGACTTGTGGAGACTCCAAAACTGTCAGCAGAGAGTATATTCCTATTATTCCCATCTATATGACCTCCACCATCGATTAGATATGTTCTTTTGCTCCACTAAACTGACACACATGCTGTCTGAAGTTGAATACCTGGGAAGAGCTATCTCTGACCATAGCCCATTGCTGATGCGGTTTGCTCCTACTGCTGTGAGGACTCTGATACCCTCCTGGAGGTTAGATCCTACCTTGTTTGAAGATGATGGGTTTCGACAGTTGTTAGCAGCAGCACTGAACACTTATTTTTCAGAAAACCGGGGTACGGCCAGCTCCCTGTTGGTGGAATGGGAGGCGTTTAAGGTGGACACCAGGGGACAATGCTTGGAACAAACGAAGGGCCTTCTAATGAGAGATCACCAGCAAACTGGGGGTTTTGGAGCAACAACTGCAAGAACTGGATAGGGACCTAGCGAGAGGTTTAGGAGTACATGATAATATGGCACAGTTCAGAAGTCGCTACAACTCCACATGGGATAGATTACGGACAGTGGACTTGACATAATATAAAGAACGTCAACATGAGGAAGGGGGTAAAGCCTGTAGATTGCTGGCCTGGCTGATTAGACCGGACAGTCGGGGGTGCCCACCCCGAGTATTACTGATGATATGGGACAAGTGCTTTGTTCTCCAAGCAACATTAATGAGGCATTTTGCAGTTACTATGCCAACCTCTATCGGCAACCGGAGACCACCCCACCAAAGGAGATTCAGGTATATCTTGATACACTACGGTTGCCAGGATTAGAGGCCAATATTAGCGACTCTCTTGCTTCAGCGCTCTCAGTGGGTGAAATTAGTTAAAGCAATTAAGGGGATGGCGAGAGGGAAGACCCCTGGGCCAGACGGCTTACTTGTGGACTTTTACTTAACATTCATTGATATTCTAGCCCCACAATTGGAGCACCTGTAAGTGACTGCGCTTGACAAGGGCAGACTCCCATCCTCTATCAGGGAGGCCCTAGTGGTCCCCCTACCAAAAACCAAGACTGACCACCCGAGTCTCATGGATTGCAGATCCTTGTCAATGTTAAACACTGATTTTAAAATTCCCAGCAAGGCATTGGCCACTAGGCTCCTGCTGCATATGCAACGGCTAATCCACACCGACCAGAATGGTTTTATACCCATGTTGTCCACGTGTACTAACTTGCGCAGGCTGTATAATGTAATGTTCCATAAGGACCTGGGCAAATACCCGGATGCTGTAGTGATGTCCATTGACCTCGAGAAGGCATTGGACTCCCTGAGTTGGGACTTCTTACTGTCAACGATGGGGAGGATGAAGATGGGAGAGCGATGGCTAAAATGGGTAGGTCTATTATATGAGGATGCTGGCTCGTCTTTTACATTACTTTGTCAATCTACCAGTTGTAATACCACATAGTTGGTTTAAGAAATTAGACTCTATATTAGGAGATTTGGTGTGGGATGGGGGCCGAAATAGAGTATACTTACAAACTCTGCGGCTCCTGCTCACTAGCGGTAGATTAGGGGTCCCAGATATTGAGGCCAATTATCTGGTGGCCCAATTGCAATGGTTGGCCCAGTGGCTCGATGGGAGAGGGCTGGATACTTTACCTGTCACTCCCAGCTTCGTGGCGGCGATCCTTCTGCCTAGGATGCTTGATCAGCATAGGAAGATTAACTCTGTGGGGGTATTACTTTCTGTGGCCATGGCGTGTTGGGATAAATGCGCGGCAAGGTCTCAAGATATGAGACTTTACTCACCTTGCATTCCACTGGTGGGACTGCCTCAGTCGGGGGAGGCCCACCCCTCACATGCCGCTATCTAGAGGGTTGGGACGATGCAGGGGTCCAGACAGTGGGAGACTGTTATAGAGACGGGGAGCTGTTACCACTTATGGGTTTCTTGGAATACCATGAGTTGCGTCCTGGGCAGTTCTTGAACTACCATAAAATCAGGGGCGCTCTATCAGAGCTTTGAGGAAGAGAGATGAATGAACCGGGCACGCACCCAGTCATGCATGCAATGGTATCACTGGGCTCTGCCGGACACCTAGTGAAATGGCTCTACCAGGCTATCATAGAGATCTCGAACCATCCTCTATGTCGGTTGAGGGGAAATGGGAAGAGGTGCTTGCTAAGCAGCTCACAGACAAAGAATGGGACATGGCCCTGGAGGGGCCCAAAATGTGTCCTGAAACGCAGCCTTTAAATCCTTGCAATTTAATTACATAGAACTTACCTCACACCACACCGATTGAATGTAATATTTGGTTGCACCGACCAGGCATGTACAGCTGCATAATCTAGTGGATGCGGACTTTGACCATATGGTCTGGTCCTGCCCTAAGACCAGTGACTACTGGATGACAGTGGTCGAGTTGCTAGCTGCAGTAATGTCACTGAGTATGGTATGCACACCCATAGCTTGCCTCCTGGGCATAATCTCGAGGCCTAAAGCCAAAAGGCTGATATTCCAATTCTTAGATTTAGCCTTGCTCTTGGCTAGATGACGTATAGCACTTGGGTGGAAAGCAAACAGGCACAGTCACTGACCAAATGGGAAGATGATGTGACATGTTGGGCAAGAGCTGAGGAACAGGCTTTGCTCAAAGAAGATAGAGTGACAAAAAGACACAAACTGCTCGCAGAACCCTGAGCTTAATTAGTGAAAGCTTGGGATTAGCGGCATGCACCGCCACAGTCCTCTGATATAGAGCTGACTGACTCAGACACCTAGAGCTGGACATAGTCCTGATTTGGCATGG
This sequence comes from Triturus cristatus, assembly GCF_964204655.1. Lineage (NCBI taxonomy): Eukaryota > Metazoa > Chordata > Amphibia > Caudata > Salamandridae > Triturus > Triturus cristatus. Next base: position 1,113,958,921 of record NC_140590.1, read on the forward strand.
GAGGCACCCAATACAAGGCATGAGTACCTCTTACACTTTAAAGCATAGGGAGAACTCCTTCCCCACTGCGTTCATCCAACATGGAATGGAGGTTTTTTAGCCTTTCACCCCCGGGCCACCCTCGCTACCCCACGGATGTCATTAGCCCCATAATAATGATAAATCGTATAAGATATATGGATCATGACCCCTGGTAGTTAGTTTTCATGGTTTTGTTTAAAATTAGGAAGAGACACAGACCATACAATTGTGTTTCATTAGCTATTTGCTGGATTACTTTGGCGCTAGTTATCCCCCACAACCAGACTGTACTTCTTTTTATGTTTTATCGGATGCAACTGGGAATTGTGGGATTGATAGTACAGCGCTCTTTCGAAGCCTGGCCATGTAACATTGCCACTCCCACATGGACAACAGGCTCGTACCATTGGAATTGCTTGGTCTTCCCTATTGTTTTATGTTTTGACCTTTTTTTTCTTTGGTCGAGTGATAGAGAAAACTGTTGGGCTGTGAACACTACAAGCTGTTATGGTGTACCTGTGATGCTTATGACTTTTTATGTAAAAACCAACGCATAACATGTAATTTAATATTCGATGTACTTGAGCCTACTTGCTGAACAAAGGGATAATCATTGTAAAGATGTATCATACACATAGCAATATGTGGATTGTGGAATGTATGTGTTGGAAAATAACAAATGCCAATAAAAAAGATATTTCAGAGGAGCTGAATAGAAGGTGTAGGCTGAGATTATGTGGTGGCCTAGGCACCATGCGTCTGCTAGGGAAAGGTGTTTCACGAACGACTTGCAATACATGGGGTTTTATACCTACTCTGGAACCGGTGGAGTTGCCTAGGGGATTGAAAACTAGCCAGATTGAAATCTCCTCCCCATATCCTCAATTCAGCTTCAACATGGCCCGTAGGTGGTAAAACTTTTTGGTAGAAGTGAGGGCTGTCTACATTAGGGCCATAAACATTGACCAGCAACACTCACGTACCAGCTATGGTGCCTGTGACCACCACGCAGCACCTGGCTGCATCAGCAAAGCTAACTGACTTGCTAAAGAGCATACTCTTGTGTATCAGAATACAGACCCCGTGGGAGTAAGAGCTGTTAAAAGAGAAATAATGACCATCCCCTCATGTTGAAGGAAATGTGCATGTGGTTCTAGGGAAGAGGGATGTCTCTTGGACACTTTGATGCTATGTCGCGCTAAGTAAGCAGGCACCTGTATACACTTGTGGGGATTCTTGAGCCACATCATACAATTGAAGCTCTATCACCTGCCTCACTCCAGGCTGGATCCCCATCAATAGAAAATCGAGATGTGTCCTATCTCTGGTGGAGGGGTCTGTAATAACATAGTGTAGCCTTACAATAAATTACCAGTAAACAGTCAAACAAACAGGTAACGTCCCACCTCCTACCTCGCCAAACTGTAGAACATCTAGTGAATCTGAACAAAACAAAAACAAAAGCCACATTTTCAGTAATGTGGTATACATCATGGAGCACATGTATCAAAAAAGAATTTTGCGATTACCAAAAAGCGTTTTTTACTGAATCGCTATTTGGTAATCACAAAAAAGCCCCCTCGCTGCCTGCACGTTGCTGCTGGGAATCGAAAGCAGATAACATGCAGGAGCTGATGAACGTGTCCTGGTGTTTCAAAATTATACTGGGAGAAGTTCAACATATTTCTGTGGGGCCATACTTCTTAGCAGGGGGCACGGCGTCCACCCTGTAAAAAGAGTGGGTGGACGCTGTGTACCCCAGACTCCGACCTTGTTGAATTCAATTTTTCTTCTATGGCCTTTGTAAATGTAGGACCTAAATTTACAAACGTTACTAAGGATTCTGTATGGTCCCGTTATTTGCCAACTGTGTCCACTGGCGGACTCGGAGCGGACGAGGTCCATACGGTAAGTCGTGAGGGGGTGACACCATGAGTTACCCGCACCGGGTGACACCAACCATAATGACGCCACTGTTTATAATGACTTGCTTGCTAAACAAATTTGTACTTAAGACATGTTAGTTCTCTTGCTGGTGCTGTGAAGGCACATCGGGATTCCAGCGTTGTTCTAAAGGCCATCTCCCCACTTAGATAGCTGTATGACTATGGACTCTATTGTGCACATGTTTGTGACAGGGTTAGTTAGTGTCTGTACTGTTGTGGGAGGGGTGATGTTTTTGAGTGTCTTGAGCTGGATGCACTTTGGATCTAGCAACACTAAACCATCTTGATGGCATGTAGCTGGTTGACTCCTCACTCATTGGCATTTGGCAGGACATCACAATGCAATCACTTGAAGGTACATGCTGATAGAAAGTGGTAGAGGGAATCAGGCTGAGGCATCTAGGGGATGAGAGACATTGAGTCCAAGTCAACACCTCTGTCAACAGCAGATGATGAAAGGCCTTTAAGCAGACCCAGAACAAAGAAAGCAAGTGGGGCTAAAGCATTTACCCACTAAGCTATGTTAATTAAACTACAAACTCAAGAGCTAACATTTCATGCAATGCTCTTGTAAAGGTACATTAACCTTCCAAGCTATTTTGAGAGGACTGCAAACTGTGACAATTGGTTTGGGCAGCGTTTTCATGCCAAGTCAGATAAAAAAGCCATCCAAATCATGACAATCTAATATTTTTAGGCAGACAAAGGCATAATTGCTATGCTAAAGAAAAACAATAGAGAGGATTTTTGACAAACTCCTATTCAATCACCAACTCCTGATCCTTCCATAACCCCAGGATTCATAGACATGTCCAATATTTTGCTCAGAGAAAGGTGTCAGGTTGGGGCACCACTGGATGCTTACAATTCGAGTTAGACCGACAGGCAGATGTTTTATGTGTTGAGGGCTATAATAATACATGCGTAAATGGATGGAGCAATGGATGGTAGTGTTAGTTAGTGGACAATTGGTTAAGTGGGAGATAGGGTCACTCATAAATGTAAAGTCTGATGAATGCTAATAGGTGTTACACCTTAGCTATAGAATATTCTATACTAACGAACATGATGTCTTACATATAACATTTGCCCTGCTGGCTCTAAGGGAAGCTCCTAACAGAAAAGACTAGCAGTGAACCATCTCAGAATAATGTGTAACATGCAGTTGACATGTACGTCCAGTTCTAAGAACTTATATGCTACTGTGACTTCCGCAATAGCGTTAAACTTGGGCACCAATTTATGACAACATACATTGTTTGCAGCTCTTCAAAGTAACACTTAGTAGAAAGTTGACTTTTTATGTAGAGTGCCAGAAAAGTACCCTACTGTTAACCCTTGCTGGCTTATAAGGCTTAAATGAATAATCTCAAATGTTCTTTTTTGTGGTAGTTTGATTGAGCAGTTTAGGCTTATCCAAGGGTAGTGTTAACCATTTGTTTGAACACACAGAAGAAACACGAAACCAATTTAGAAAAATTGCATGTAATTTTATATATATTTTAACACCAGGAACTTTGTAATTAGGTAAGTACTTTTGGCAATATCAATTTTACAGCTAAGTAAACTGTGAGCACAGATGCGTTTTTTTACTTGGTAATGTTTTCCCATGGAGACAGAACATGTACTGCATACAGGTATTAGCAATCATATTCAGGGGGTCCCCTTTACTACTTAAAGGTAGTAAGGGGCCAAGGTCCAAAGTACCACAAACAGTTCAGATTTACCTGTCCTGGAGAGTCAGATCGCAGAGGTTCTGGATGGGTTGGTAGCCTAGTGTGCTACATCATTGCCGAAGAAGGGGGGGTCACATAGAAACAGCCTGAAGAGGGTAACATGGGTACAAGTTTAGGAGCTCCTATTGGGGGGCTTGGTTTGTAAGAGTCTTGGGAGCAAGGGGGCAGAGTCAGTGTTTGTGGACCCAGGCCACAGAGGTCTGGTGCAGAAGGTTTTAGTCAGCTGTCTACTTGAGCCATAGACTCTCACTGCTCTCGGTAAGACCTGAGGGGGCGACCAAACAGGACAGCTGGGCCACTCTCAGTGTCAGCCTCATTGTTTCCATCGTCCCTCAGTGGGCAGGTCAGTCTATGCTGTGGTGGGTCTGGACTAGACACACAACAAGCCTTGGTTGGGGCAAATGCTCCGGTGCTCCAGGTATTGGTGCTGTGAGTCTCCTGGAGGTCCTAGCATCTCCAATCTCAGTGGGGAGATGGATCTGACATTTTAGAGCATGAAGACAACCTTATGGGGTGCTGTTCCCTCAGTGGATCCCGGGGTCAGCAGAATGGTGTAACAGGTAGATGCAGTTGGTGTTTGCGGACCCGGGTCGGGGAGCTCAGGTGTAGAGGGTTTTAGTCAGCTGTCCCTTTGTGTTGTAGGCTCTCACAGTTCTCAGCCAAACCTGCTGGGGGTGGGGACAAAACAGGGCAACTGGGCAACTCTTGGGGTCAGCCTCATCGGTTCCGACATCCTTCAGTGGGCAGGCCGGTCTTTGCGGCAGTGGGTCTGGACTAGACACAAAACAAGCCTTGGTTGTCGCAAATGTTCTGGTGCTCCAGGTATTTTTTGCTATACGGTAGCTAGAGGTCCTGACATCTCCAATTTCGGTGGGGACATGGATCTGACCTTCTAGTGCATGAAGACCTCCTTCTGGGGTGCTGCTCTCTCAGTGGACCCCGGGGTTGGCAGAACGGTGTACCAGGCAGACATGGTTGATGCCCTCAGACTGCAGGTAAATGGCTCCTCCACTTCAAGAGGGATGCTAACTGGTTGTTGAAGTGCTGGGCCAACCTTGGACCAAATCTACCGCTTCTAGATGAGTCAGTCTTTGCAATTGTTGAAGTTCCAGCTGTTAAAGAGGGTTTTGCACCACGTTCATGGTCAGTCCTCTGTTCTTACAGTCACAGCTCTTCGTTTGTCCTCTTCAGTACAGAGGAAGTTGAATAAAGGTCACTGGTGTCAGCTGGCCACTTAAATGTACAATTTAGGGATGTTAAGGGGAGTGTAAGGTAGTAGCCAATGGGCTAACTACCCCTGTGCTAACTTCATCCCCTATATGGCCACCTCTGTGGGGAGTGGGAATAACACTGACCCAGGGTTTCTAGTTTCACCAAAAACAAGATGGTAATACCTTTTTTTGACTGTTCACTTCAGGCTGCCCACCTTAGGGGTGTGCTCAGCCTGTAAGTGAGTCACGCTTCGTGACTGGCTAATTGTCCCACCTGCTCTGGTGCCACATGGCTGCAGGGCAGGGGGTAGCATCTCCCAGGTCTGAAAAGCCAGGGTTACATATCAAAGGCAGCAGATCTGGCTTGGCAGTTCCTGTTCTCTGAGAGTGTGGGCTGTCACCTCCAGGAGGTCAGAAACATGTCTGTGGTGGCAGGCTGGTCGACACTAGTCAGCCAGCACTCTGGACGACTGGTAGGTTTTCAGGGGGCATCTCTAATGTGCCCTCTGGGTGCATGTAATAATAAATCCAAAAATGGCACCAGACAATGTGTTTGAAACCAAGCACCATTATTTTAAGATGGCTTCCCTCTTCACTTGCAATATCTAGTAATAGAATTAGACATCACAGGGGCATATCTGCTCATGCATATATGTCCTCACATGTAATATAATGCACCCTTTCTTAATGCTCTTAAGACCCTCTGTAGGGATGACTTACATATAGTACATGCTCTGCATAGGCATTGCACACTCCCTGTGTGCAATGTTGTGTTTCCAGAAGGGCTTGCATCCTTTCACGCATTCTGCAATGACAGACTACTTGTTATTTTGTATGGGTACCATAGGGTGGCATAAAACATGTTGAAGCCCTTAGGGACCCTCGTTTGTGCCCATGCCCTAGGGACTTACAAGGGTGCTAAAGTCCTATCCAATTTGGATACAATCAGACATATCATTTTTCATGAAGAGAACACGGGCACTGAGTTTGGTTAGCAGGCTTCAGTGCACTGTCAGAGTTGAATAACCAGCATCCTGTCATTCAAATAGGGGCACAAAGTGGGGGATCATCTACAAAGAAGTCCAGCTTCCTACGTACAATATGTTGCGCTATTAGAACTAATCATATGGATGCTAAAGAACTGTCAGTAAAGTGTACCTGTTTGCGCTGCTATTCTCATAGTAGACGTGGAACCTCCACAAATACTCGTCTCATGATCCACTGTCATACTGAGAAACAGATATGTGATAGCCCACACAAGGTCTAAGGGAAGCAGGTAGTGCAATCGTAGTGGTTTTAAAGGCCCGACTTCAACATTGTGAAAGCGAACAATTCTGTATTTTGTTAAGACCCAGCAGTATAGGATAAAATTACTAGCATGCAGATCCTATATTTCATAATTGTCATATAATCCAGTGGATTTAGATAGAGGAAAAGCGATGCCCCGTCAGGGAACATATAATTTTAAGTTCAATTGATGAATTATTGTGTGCCAAGTGTCCAAGCACCAGACTTAAGGCCAAAGAGGGGCATTAAGCTCCAGTGCTGTGCTTTGAGCAGGTTACTGTGGTCAGTATCCAGGGTGTCCAGTGCTTTAAGAGGGATGAGAAAGATGTGAAACTCCTAAGCGGCATTGGTAAAGAAGTGTATCCGGGAATACATTCTCAGGGGTTTGACATATGTGATTAAGGGTGTGGCTTAAAATAGAAAAACTAAAATACTGTGCATTACAAAACATGCCTCCTGGAAAGTATTTGAGTTCCTCTTAGCGAGTAGTATACCTAAAAATGCAGCCAGGCCTATTGGCTTTGCCAATGCTATTTAGAAGTATCAAAGAAGTGAGTATCAATGAGTGAATAATTAGAATTGAAAATGGTTGAATTCTAAAAAAATGTAACTGAATTAAACAATGATAAGATCTGTGGAGGTCAAAGTGCTCTTCATAGTGTTTCAATCATCTCTGCTCCCGTTTTCACTACTTTCTATTTGTTGTCCCTAACCCTGTTGGACCACGGCTCCCTTTTTCTCCCCACATCTATCTGATATCTTCAATCTGCATATATCACACATCATCATGGTTCTCTTCACACTGCCTTGCCACTCTTTTCTTCTGCACTTATTTTTGTTCATATCTTTATCCCCATACACACAACCCACCAAATCAGCTTTAATCACTTCATTCTATTTTCCTCTGGGTCATGTTGACATTTTCAATCAATCACAAGAAGACCCTCATGCTGTGAGAGTAAAGGCGGAATAGACAGTTGTGGATTGCACTGACACCCATGTGTCCATCATTGTATGCACTCTGCAGAGAAGCTCTGGATTGCATGTAGGAAAAGCAACATAGACTGCATCACTGAAATGGATTTCTGCAGTCGTTGATAATTTGAGCATTGTTTTTTCCTGTAAAGCACATGAATTGAGCACCCAATAGGTACGTAATTTAAAGTTTGTTTTTAATTACTACTACATTGGGACCGGACAAGACCCAATCAACTTAAAGCCCTGCAGGACCCACCCTGATGAAGAGCTGGTGACGGGCAGGGGCCAAATCAGATCTGTGATCTCAACCCCGCCTGCGAATAACACACATCTTCGTAGGTCACTCTACCACTATCATCGGTGGTCCGGTCTTAGAGGTGGGTGAGCCTCTGAAGGCTTCAGCCAGATGCCTGGTTCTGGCTCAGCTCAAGGTCTTATTGGACAACTTGAGCTCAACTTTCATGTGGCTTCTGCCTGCCACCAACAATCTAACTCATGCACCATGAATTAACAACAAAGCAGTTGCCTTTCATGTAAAACAGCGAGGAAAAGAGATACCCATCTAGTACATTAATTTTACAATGTGAAACAAGAAACTCAGGAATCAATCTCAACTTCCCCGCTTGAACAAATCGTGTGATCCTAGGCAAAATAAAATTCCTTTATAATCACGTGAAACCACCTTCAAATGCATGCATTTTGGAGGTGTGCTGTAGAAAGTCATCTTGTGTTTGATTCAACAGACTATACTATTGCTCAATCTATAATAGGGATCTGGGCGACATAGCTGGTAAACCTGACAACTGACTTGCCTCTGATTTCACTGGTGGCCTTATCGTAAGGGAAGTAGGGCGAAGCATCAACATTTGTACGTTCTTGTTTTAAAACTGTCACTTTTAATAAATACCTCTCAATGCAGTGATATATTCTGAAGTACTAATGTGAAATGCATATTCATGTAACAGAACTACACTTTTCTTATTATGAAGCGTCATTTACCTACTTGTACAAGACGTTTGTTGCATTCTTTACATGGTGTAAATTTTCATGGGTCAGTGAGTGCATGGCTCTAAGAAACAAGTAAGATACTTGGCTGAACTCACCCTGTTAATCTATTGGCTTGACCACATCTACCCAGTCTGTAGCAACAGTGATTTAAGTCATTGTTGCTGCACAAGGCTGATCGGACTTTCACTGTCAGGCCAAGACCCAACAAAAAAATATTAGTTTAGGGGCGTGTCTATCACCCTTATACACCCCCTCGAATCTACGTCCCTGGTGACTGCACTGCTGGGGACTTGGGATGACACTCTGAGTTGGGCGGATAAAAGAATGGACTACGTTCATGTCATGCTGAACCTATCAACATCTTTATCTACAGTGAAAGATCAAATGTTACTACAGAGTATCTCATAGGCCCCGGTTCGGATCCTTTTTTACAGCTCAATTCTTAACGAGTGTGCGTGCAATAATTTCCACCTACCCCATTTTTAAAGTTGTGTGATGTTATGCAATGCCCCCTTTATCTCCAGCCCTATTCAATAGCCTGTGGCCCCACTGTTCCATGTGTTAAATGATTCTGATGTTAGAGTCCATTTAAATACAAACAATACACAAGTGTATATTCTGGAAATTCAAGAACAAAGCCGTTTTCTGCAGGATCTTCAATGTGAGACCCAAAGATGGATGCACTAGATACACCTCCGAATGAACAATAACAAAACAGAGTTGAACATTTTCGGGGAAAATGTTTACAGGACCAAAGGGAAATGTATGTTCTCATAAACTAGCCTATAGCTGGCTTCACTTTAAAAAATCTTGACTTTAAAGTCGGTGGTAGAAATTGACTATGGTAGCAAAACGTTTAGTGTAAAGTGATTCCATCAGTTAGGAAAATTAAAAAGTATACTTCCATTACACTTCTTAAGAGTTAAAACACAAATCCTTCACAGTGGGGGTTCTGATGGATTGAGTAGCTTCATGTATTACAACTACAGAAATAGGTCAGTTGCAGTGCTTTCAAAGTGCAGCGGTGTACACCACAGTAGGTCTACAATGGAGTGAATTTCTTCATTAGCGCCCAGGGGCTGCCAGGACCAAGTGTAACCGAGCTTGTTGGAAAATCACATTCTGTTTTCAATCGAGTGTGTAGTCTTTAAATCAGAGTGTAAAAAGTAATGGCCCAAAACAGGCTAGGTGCACTCAAGACCATGTTCTACTTACAGTCCCCATGGTCAAGCGTAAAGCTAGGAATATCATAGCTTTTGCAGGTCTTTAACCATGGAGCTATTTTCGTCTACATCTTGAATCTGTACATTCCTTTTTCAAAGCAGTACCTAAAATCTATGAGGAAGTGCACACCTTAAACATCCCATTATTTATCCATTCTTTAAAACAGGTCATAAGCTTTCTTAGTAGTGCTTTGTGTTGAAATGAGAGGAAGCTGTAGCTGAATTCAGCTTGAGATGTTGAGTTTCGCCCTCGGGTCATCAACCATGGTTTGGCTAGTTGAAGCATTAAGCTGTGCGGCACAGACAACAATGTCACATGTCGAAATCCTGACAATTCTTAGCTTCAGGCTAGTTAATATTTGAGGTAATGGCTTAATCAGGAAAGGATCTGAATGCTTCACTTTTCTTTCACACAGCTTGGGTGTTTGTATCAGATTTGCTGAAAATTCTAGTTGTGAAGTTTCATGTGGAAACAAAGATGAGGGGAAGGAAGGACAAGGGTTTTTGTAATAAGGTCCAGCATACGTACCCAAGAGACTATGTATAAACAATGAGTATGCAGTTCCTAACAAAAAGAAAAAGACAAATACTAACTGTAAATCAACCACCAGTAAAATGCAGGAGAGTGATCTCCTTGTTGGAAAAAGACCCTCACACACCTGACAAGAAGGTGTCTTGCTTCATCATCGGGCCTGCTCCTACTCGGGCCGGCGCTGCAATGCCCGATCAGGCACCCGTGATTGGGCCTACTTAACGGAGATCTTTATTCCGAAGCTGACAGGTGAAGTGCAAGTAAGGGTCTTGGTGTAGGTGAATGTGAAAGTGTATAGTGAAGTTAAAATAGGGAAAAATATTCCAATCAAGATAATTTTAATGAAGTTGGTTCCTCCCCTAATTAAAAATAAAATGAATCGTGTATGGTCAACCTATGTTGTGCTATTATTCGTTGAAATGTGAGGTCAACATGTTTCTTGCCCTATTATCAGTTCGATGGCAATTCCTCAGGACCTCATAGAAATACCAGTACCTACACATTTTTTGGTGGTGGACACCCAACACATGTAGTGAAAAGTGACCACCCTTACAGCACCCTAAAAAATGTGGGGGTACCTCTGGTGTCAATAAAGTTAATCAAGTGTAACCCTTGTTATTTATGGTCCGGGCCATAACAGTACCGGTCGCCGTCGACACTGAAATCTGGTGCCGGTTCTGTCAGTAGAGACACAGAGTTGATTCTACCCAGGCGGTGCAACCGGTCCAAACGGTATGTGAAGTTTCATGTCCCACTACATTAGAAAGGAGAAAAGTGCAACACCGCGCAGTCTTTTGCAAGAGGTTGCATTTCCGTCACAACATAGGAAATTCCAGTTATTCTATTATGATACACTTGTTAAAGTGTGCATCATTTATTTCTATACCCAGTGAGGTTCTCAGAATGTTTATGTACATCTGGCTGCTAATGTGAAATGCAATTGGCCATTCGTCCTGTATGGACATCAGCCTGACGGTGCCGGGATGGGTAATCCTTCTGGGCTGTGTATGCGGACTGACTCCAATAAATCTTGTTATAATTTCACCTGCCTCTGACTTTATATGGGATTTAGGAAGAATTCCACGCAACACATTAAAAAAAAAACTCTAGGGTCTGTTTCATTGTATAGTTTGCATAAGAAATGTTCGTGACTCATAACAGTTTGATTAAAACTATGCAAGATATGCGGCATCGAAAATCGGTAGTATCTGACATTATGTGCCATATCATGTTTATAAATGTTGTCCATCTACTTAGGGGTGAGGCTGCAGCTAATGCAAATTTGCAGAGGGACATGTCTGCTATTCTGTACTTGACTGATCTCCTCTCTTAGTGACAGCTATAACGTTGTTGAATATAAACTTTGGTAAATGCTTTAGAGATTTTTTTTATTTAGATATTGAAGCAATTTTGGAATATGGTTTAATATTTAATTTTAGTGGGATACATCAGAAATACATTTCTGGCTCACAGGATGTTGATCTAAAAGTTTGAATGAATGTCTTTCAATGTTTTATGTTGTTCTTCAGAAACTTAAGGGGTCAGTTATGTAAAATGTGTTTAGGTTATATGGTCATTCCTCTCTCTCCATTTTGTTCAACCATCATTCACCATTTACCATTTTATTATCGTTTTTTCAGGGTGGCTTTCTGGTAAGATCAGCTTTTCACCAAAGTTCTCTTTTATTGTATTTTTTTGTGTTTTTGTGTGAACTCGTAATAGTACGTGGTACATAATTTTTTCAATTATTTGCATTTTTCTCAAAATTATCCCTCCCAAAGAAGTATCAGTGTGTTATGTTGTGCTTTGCTGACAAACAACTGCTTTGACAAAATAAATCCTACTTTATTCCTGATTGTGACCAGGTCACAAAATCAGGGTGCAAATTGTACACCAATAATTTGTGTTATCTCCACGTATTAAAATTAGGGCCAGATTTACCCACATTTTGTGCTGTGCTGGTGACACAAATGTTACTTAGCATCAAGGGGGCGTTACATGGCGATTCCAATGCAACCACCTATGCTTTTTGATGCAAAAATCTATCTACTAGAAATTTGAGACAGGGTTTTGCATAAAAATGATTGTCATTTGAAATCAGGCATTAAAGGGAGAAATGATTTCATTGTGATACACTTGTTTAAGTGTGCATCACTCATTTCTATGGACATCGGGGTCCAAAGAATGTTTACCTACATCTGGCAGCTAATGTGAAATGCAACAGGTCATTCATCAAGAATGTTGCGTTGCATGGACATCAGACCCGCGGTGCCAGGATGGGTTATCCATGTGGGCTTTGTATGCCGACTCAAATAAATCCTCGTTATAATTTTGCCTGCCTCTGACTTTATATGGGAATTTGGGAAGAATACCGCACAACGCATTCTCATTTTAGAGTGTACATAAGAAATGTTAGTAACTCAACAGTTTGACTAAAACCATGCAAAATATGAAAAATATTGATTCATTGTTCATACAATAGGTTGTATCTGACATTACGGGGACGATTATGCTGTCTGTCAGAGTTGTCTTTGACCAGCATCTCTGCGGTTTTGGAACCAACCAACCTCAGGAGAGTAATTTGAAGCCACACTTATGATGCGATCGCACACGGTGGGGTTGCAAACTTCTATTTCCCTATAGGAGCTTGTGGTGCAGACAGAAACCACCCACAGCAGAAGCTCCCATAGAGAATTTAGAGTTTGTGTAAATCCGTGCACTGTGCGGCAGGCACCTCTAGTGGCCTGCACACAGTGCAGGGATTTTCAGGGGGCACCATAAGTGCCCACCAGGCCATCAACCTGAGGCTGCAGAGGGAAAGGGACCCTGCTAGGGGCCGCCAAAGTCGTTTTCAGACAGGCTTCCGAAGTTGGAAATCCCAACATGGAAAGCCTGTCTGAAACTGACATCATAATCCCAACGATGGAAACGCTGTCCTTTCGGGATTATGTACGGTTTACGAGTGACCGACAGGCTCCTTGTTGGTTTGAACGTCCGTTTTAAACTCCAACCACCTTATTTGTAATAAGGTGGTCAGAGTTTAAACCAAGGATGTCAGTCAGAAAGCCTCCAACCTGTGGTCGGAGGCTTTCCGACCGACACCCTTATCGGCCACTTAGTGTCATTTCATGTTTGTAAATGGTATCCATCTGCTGAGGGCTAAGGCTGCAGTTAATGCAAATTAGCAAAGAGACATGTCTGTTATTCTGTACATGACTGATGACCCCTCTTAGTCAGTGGTGGCTCCTCCGCTAACGCAGTGGAGCGTTGCCACACTGATTATCAGCAATTCAAAATATTACAATAAAATAATACTAACAGGACGTTATCATCATTTTATTCTTCTATGAGGCACTCGGAGCAAAGTCAAGGCGGGGTTAGGCTCTGTTACCAGAGCAGAGTGAGGAATAGTTTGCACTCCTCTTACTGCGCATGACGTTTGGCCGGCCTTCTTGGGCCAGCCAAACCTTCATGGGCACTTAGCATGTTCTCCACGGGTCAGTGTTGCACAGCGCCATGGAGAACATGCCCAATCTCCCAGGCCCTGCCTGAGAAGCCAAACATTGGTCTTAGACTAATTTACTTAGAAAGGTGTTCATTAAGTCAAAATCTGTGAACATGATACACATAGAACTCAAGTCACATCATAAGTGCACCCCAGTAGTTTCTAATTTCAATTGAGTATATCATCAAAAAGACACACACGCACCATAAATAACTTCAATAGTGACTGTTTAATCTCACAGTTATTATAACAGATCACTGTAGAGAACGTTTCAAAACAGAAAAGAGGGTTGCTCTAGGGGGAGCGTGGAAAAAGGATTATGCTTGTGAGAATATAGCAGATATATAGGGAGTGAAATCAGAGAGTGGTTAAAACAATCAATTACACATAGTAACGTCCTTAGTAAACTGGGTGAGGTTTACAGTAACACCAGTTTTACAATGGGGCCTGTCTCTCAAGGATTCAAAAGTACTTTTCTGGTATTTGATGATGTACAGAGTATAATCTTCTGTAAATTGGTAGGGATGGGGTGAAGTAGGATACAGACCCACTAGGGGGAATTCATAGCCCACTTCAGGCTAGTTAATGTTTGTGGTAGTGGCTTAATCAGGAAAGAATCTGGATGCTTTACTTTCATTAACACAGCGTGGGTATTTGTAGTAGATTAGCTGAAAATGTCTGGCTGTGAAATTTCATGTCCCACTGCATAAAAACACCGAGCAGTCTTTTGCAAGAAGTTGCATTTCCGTCACAACATAGGAAATTCCAGTTATTCTATTGGGATACACTTGTTTAAGTGTGCATCATTTATTTCGATGGCCAGCGAGGTTCCCAGAATGTTTATGTACATCTGGCTACTAATGTGAAATGCATCAGGCCATTCGTCCTGCGAGGACATCAGCCTGACGGTGCAGGGATTGGTAATCCTTCTGGACTTTGTATGTGGACTGACTTCAATAAATCCTCGTTATAATTTCGCCTGCCTCTGACTTATATGGGATTTGGGAAGAATTCCACACAACACATTCCAAAAAAACTCTAGGGTGTGTTTCATTATATAGTTTGCATGAGAAATGTTTGTGACTCATAACAGTTTGATTAAAGCTATGCAAGATATACGGCATTGACTCATAAAATCGGTAGTATCTAACATTATGTGCCATATCATGTTTATAAATGGTGTCCATCTCCTTAGGGGTAAGGCTGCAGCTAATGCAAATTTGCGAAGGGACATGTCTGCTATTATGTACTTGACTGATGTCCTCTCTTAGTGACTGTTAGCTATAACGTTGTTAAATATAAACTTTGGTAAATGCTTTAGAGATTATTTTTTTTAGATATTGAAGCAATTTTGGAAGCTACTGTTGAGTGCCAGTATACAAAGATAATTACATGTGATCCGAATATGGTTTAATATTTAATTTTAGTGTGATACAACAGAAATATATTTGTTGCTCACAGGATGTTGATCTAAAAGTTTGAGTGAATGTCTTTCAATGTTTCATGTTGTTCTTATTAAGTGTAAGGGGCTCAGTTATGTAAAATGTGTTTAGGTTATATGGTGATTCCTCTCTATCCATTTTGTTCAACCATCATTTCACTATTTACCATTTTATTATCCTTTTTTCAGGGTGGCCTTGTGGTAAGATCAGCTTTTCACCAAAAGTTCTCTTTTATTGTATTTTTTTGTGTTTTTGTGTAAACTCCTAATAGTGTGTGGTACATCATTTTTTCAATTATTTGCATTTTTCTCGCAATTATTACTCCCAAAGAAGTATCAGTGTGTTATGTTATGCTTTGCTGACAAACAAATGCTTTGACAAAAAGATTCCTGCTTTATTCCGGATTGTGACCAGGTCACAAAATCAGGGTGCAAATTGTACACCAATAAATTGTGTTATCTCCACGTATTACATTTAGGGCCAGATTTACCCACATTTTGTTCTGTGCTGGTGGCACAAATGTGGTGCACACCAGCACATTTTTTTAGATCTACTTTACAGGGCTAAACAAGCTTTGTGTTGGAAATTGCCTAAAAGTAAAGCAAAGTAGCACAAAGCACTGCTCTGAGTTACTTAGCATCAAGGGGGCGTTACATGGCGATTCCAATGCAACCACCTATGCTTTTTGATGCAAAAACCTATCTACTAAAAATTTGAGACAAGGTTTTGCGTCAAAATTATTCCCATTAGAAATCAGGCATTAAAGGGAGAAATGATTTCATTGTGCTACACTTGTTTAAGTGTGCATCATTTATTTCTATGGACATCGGGGTCCATAGAATGTTTACATACATCTGGCAGCTAATGTGAAATGCAACAGGTCAATCATCAAGAATGTTACGTTGCATGGACATCAGACCCACTTTGCCAGGATGGGTTACCCATGTGGGCTTTGTATGCCGACTCAAATAAAACCTCGTTATAATTTTGCCTGCCTCTGACTTTATAAGGGAATTTGGGAAGAATACCGCACAACGCATTCTCATTTTAGAGTTTACACAAGAAATGTTAGTAACTCATAACAGTTTGACTAAAACCATGCAAAATATGCAACATCGATTCATTGTTCGTACAATAGGTAGTATATGACATTATGGGACCGATTATGCTGACTGTCAGAGTTACCTTTGACCAACATCTCTGCGGTTTCAGAACCAATCAACCTCGGGTGAGTAATTCGAAGCCGCACTTATGATGCGATCGCACACGGTGGGGTCGCAAGCTGCCATTTCCCTATAGGACCTTGTGGTGCAGACAGAAACCGCCCGCAGCACAAGCTCTCATAGAGAAATGGGAGTCTGTGTAAATCCCTGCACTGTGCGGCAGGCACCTCTAGGTGTCTGCACACAGTGCAGGGATTTTCAGGGGGCACCATAAGTGCCCACCAGCCCATCAACCAGAGGCCGCAGAGGGAAAGGGGCCCTGTTGGGGCTGCCAAAGTCTTTTTCAGACAGGCTTCCCATGTTCGAAAGTCCAACATGGAATGCCTGTCTGAAACTGACATCATAATCCCAACGGTGGAAACGCCGTCCTTTCGGGATTATTTGCGGTTTAAGACTGAATGACGGGCTTCTTGTTGGTTTGAACAGCTGTTTTACATTCCAACCACCTTATTTGTAATAAGGTGGTCAGTGTTTAAACCAAGGATGTCAGTCAGAAAGCCTCCGACCTGTGGTTGGAGGGTTTCCGACCGACACCCTTATCGGCCACTTAGTGTCATTTCATGTTTGTAAATGGTATCCATCTGCTGAGGGCTAAGGCTGTAGTTAATGCAAATTAGCAAAGGGACATGTCTGTTATTCTGTAAATGACTGATGACCCCTCTTAGTCAGTGGTGGCTCCTCCGCTAAGGCAGTGGAGCGTTGCCACACTGATTTTCAGCAATGCAAAATATTAAAATAAAATAATACTAACAGGACAATATCATCATTTTATTCTTCTATGAGGCACTCAGAGCAAAGTCAAGGCGGGGTTTGGCTCTGTTACCAGAGCAAAGTGAGGAATAGTTTGCACTCCTCTTAGTACGCATGATGTTTGGCCAGCCTCCTTGGGCCAGACAAACCTTCATGGGCACTTAGCATGTTCTCCACGGGCCTGTGTTGCACAGCGCCATGGAGAACATGCCCAATCTCCCAGGCCCTGCCTGAGAAGCCAAACATTGGTCTTAGACTAATTTACTCAGAAAGGTGTTCATTAAGTCAAAATCTGTGAACATGATACACATAGAACTCAAGTCACATCATAAGTGTACCACAGAAGTTTCTAATTTCAATTGAGTATATCCTCAAAAAGACACATAAGCACCATAAATAACTTCAATAGTGACTGTTTAATCTCACAGTTATTATAACAGATCACTGTAGAGAACGTTTCAAAACAGAAAAGAGGGTTGCTCTAGGGGGAGCGTGGAAAAAGGATTATGCTTGTGAGAATATAGCAGATATATAGGGAGTGAAATCAGAGAGTGGTTAAAACAATCAATTACACATAGTAACATCCTTAGTAAACTGGTCGTGGTTTACAGTAACACCAGTGTTACAATGGGGCCTGTCTCTCATGGATTCAAAAGTACTTTTCTGGTTTTTGATGATGTACAGAGTATAATCTTCTGTAAATTGGTAGGGATGGGGTGAAGTAGGGTACAGGTCCACTAGGGGGAGTTCATTGCCCACTTCAGGCTAGTTAATGTTTGTGGTAGTGGCTTAATTAGGAAAGAATCTGGATGCTTTACTTTTCATTAACACAGCGTGGGTATTTGTAGTAGATTAGCTGAAAATGTCTGGCTGTGAAATTTCATGTCCCACTGCATAAAAACTGAGAAAAGAGCAACACCGAGCAGTCTTTTGCAAGAAGTTGCATTTCCGTCACAACATAGGAAATTCCAGTTATTCTATTGTGATACACTTGTGTGTGCATCATTTATTTTGATGCCCAGCGAGGTTCCCAGAATGTTTATGTACATCTGGCTACTAATGTGAAATGCATCAGGCCATTCGTCCTGCGTGGACATCAGCCTGGCAGTGCAGGGATGGGTAATCCTTCTCGACTTTGTATGCGGACTGACTTCAATAAATCCTCGTTATAATTTCACCTGCCTCTGACTTTATATGGGATTTGGGAATTCCACACAACACATTCCAAAAAAACTCTAGGGTGTGTTTCATTATATAGTTTGCATAAGAAATGTTTGTGACTCATAACAGTTTGATTAAAACTATGCAAGATATACGGCATTGACTCTTTGTTCATAAAATCGGTAGTATCTAACATTATGTGCCATATCATGTTTATAAATGGTGTCCATCTCCTTAGGGGTAAGGCTGCAGCTAATGCAAATTTGCGAAGGGACATGTCCGCTGTTCTGTACTTGACTGATGTCCTCTCTTAGTGACTGTTAGCTGTAACGTTGTTGAATATAAACTTTGGTACATGCTCTAGAGATACATTTTTTACATATAGAAGCAATTTTGGAAGCTACTGTTGAGTGCCAGTATACAAAGATAATTACGTGTGATCCGAATATGGTTTAATATTTAACTTTAGTGTGATACAACAGAAATACATTTGTTGCTCACAGGATGTTGATCTAAAAGTTCGAATGAATGTCTTTCAATGTTTCATGTTGTTCTTCAGAAGCTTAAGGGGCTCAGTTATGTAAAATGTGTTTAGGTTATATGGTGATTCCTCTCTATCCATTTTGTTCAACCATCATTTCACCATTTTCCATTTTATTATCCTTTTTCAGGCTGACCTTCTGGTAAGATGAGCTTTTCACCAAAAGTTCTCTTCTATTGTATTTTTTTGTGTTTTTGTGTAAACTCCTAATAGTGTGTGGTACATCATTTTTTCAATTATTTGCATTTTTCTCACAATTATTCTTCCCAAAGAAGTATCAGTGTGTTATGTTGTGCTTTGCTGACAAACAACTGCTTTGACGAAAAGATTCCTACTTTATTCCGGATTGTGACCAGGTCACAAAATCAGGGTGCAAATTGTACACCAATAATTTGTGTTATCTCCACGTATTACATTTAGGGCCAGATTTACCCACATTTTGTGCTTTGCTGGTGGCACAAATGTGGTGCACACCAGCACATTTTTTTATATCTACTTTCCAGGGCAAAACATGTTTGTTCTGGAAACTGCCTAAAAGTAAAGCAAAGTAGCACAAAGCGCTGCTCTGAGTTACTTAGCATCAAGGGTGCGTTACATGGGCGTTGCAATGCAATCACCTATGCTTTTTGATGCAAAAACCTATCTACTAAAAATGTTGTCTGCCTCTGACTTTATATGGGAATTTGGGAAGAAGGGACATGTCTTCTATTCTGTACTTGACTGATGACCCCTTTTAGTCAGCGGTGGCTCCTCCGATAAGGCAGTGGAGCATTGCCCCACTGATTTTCAGCAGTGCAAAATATTAAAATAAAATGATAATAACAGGACATTATTATTATTTTATTCTTCTATGAGGGACTCGGAGCAAAGTCAAGGCTGGGCTATGCTCTGTTACCAGAGCAGAGTGTGGAAAAGTTTGCTCTCCTCTAAGTGGCATGACGGTTTGGCCGGCATTCTTGGGCCAGCCAAACCTTCATGGGCACTTAGCATGCTCTTCACAGCGCCATGGAAAACATGCCCAATCTCCCAGGCCCTGCCTGAGAAGCCAAACATTGGTCCTAGACTAATTTCCTTAGTAAGGTGTTCATTAAGTCAAAATATATGAACATGTTACACATAGAACTCAAGTCACATCATAAGTGTACCTCAGTAGTTTCTCAATTCAATTGAGTATATCCTCAAAAATACACACAAGCACCATAAATAATTTCAATAGTGACTGTTTAATCTCACAGTTATTATAACAGATCACTGTAAAGAACGTTTCAAAACAGAAAAGAGGGTTGCTCCAGGGGTGTGTGAAAGAAGGATTGTGCTCGTGAGAATAGAACAGATATATAGGGAGTGAAATGAGAGAGTGGTTAAAATAATCAATGACACATAGTAATGTCTTTAGTAAACTGGTCGTGGTTTACAGTAGCACCAGTTTTACAACGGGGCCTGTCTCTCATGGATTCGAAAGTACTTTTCTGGGTCTTGATGTTGTACAGAGTATAATTTTCTATAAAGAGGTAGGGATTGGGTGACGGAGGGTACAGGCCCACTAGCGGGAAGTGCTGACGTTTCGACCCTGTCGCATAGAGGGTGGTTTGTATCCTCTGGAGCGGGTCTTCCTCAGGACGGGGATGGGGGGAACAACCGTATCAAGGCGAAGTCAGGGTTACAGCCCCTCAGGGCTTTTGACTCAAGGAGTACAACGCTGATCACAGGGACTGCGCCACAAAGGCTTACTAAGATGCCTTAATCCGCCAGTGTTAGGATGCAATCAACACTACTGTCCTGAATACTGCACATTGGATTTTCAATACCTAATCTAACTGACCGCTTCAATTATGCAGACTGCCACCTGAGGGGCTGTAACTCTGAGTTTGCCTCAACACTTTCCCCTAGTGGGCCTGTACCCTACTTCTCCCCATCCCTACCTCTTTACAGAAGATTATACTCTGTACAACATCAAGAACCAGAAAAGTACTATTGAGGACCTTGAACAAGGAAGAGGGCCTTTAATGGCTGGTAGAGCCCACTGTGGAGGGCTCCAAGGATATTAGAACATTCCACTCTACGAGGGCAGAACGTTCTAATTTGCAAAACAAAGGCCTCACAGAGCCCGAGAGGGTTGAAATCCCCTCAGGTTCAGTGAGGCCTTTGTTGAACAATGACATGTTAAAGGTCCGGGCTTCCACTGGCCATTAGAAGCCTGGAGATTTCCATTGGTTTCAAAGGAGTGCTCAACATTCCGATGTTCTAATACTCCATAACATACCAGGGATACTTGTTTAGTTGCTCCATCTTCCCCACACTAATTTTGATTATCTATCCCACAAAAGGGGTAGACAGGCTAAAGAGAAGGTAGGGGTTAGTCCTGAAGAATGCCCCAGGCATGGTCGGGCTATAAAAAGGTAGTAGAAACATGTGTACAAGTCCAGGGCTTTGCATTTCACAAACTCAATAGAAGATTGATTTACCTTTGGGGTAAGGAGATCAAAGACAAAATTGTGTAATTGCATACCATTCATCTCTTTTTATTAATTATATTAGATCCATTACTTAATACCCTGCCAGTTGGAAGGTGTATAATTATCTGATGAGTATCCAGGATGACAAAATTATGACCACATGATGAAGCATGCCACTTATATATATATATATTTATGTATATGTATATGTATATATATATATATATATATATATATATATATATATATATATATTATCTACTGGCGGTCGCCAGTAGATAGTTATAGTTAGGACCGTGTTTCCATAGGAAATACGCAACATTCTATTTTGAATAACTTTGGCGCCGATTGACGAATCCTCGCGAAATTCTCAAAATAGGTGGGGCGCTCTGTTCCGCTCCTTCCCTGATTCGTCAAGCGGGGGCTCAGAAAAAGGGGGGGTCCCAAAACACGTTTTCCCCATGCATTTTTCCATAGGACCTTTAGTCCGAGCTACAGCCCGAACTGCTGAACGGAATTACTTGAAATTTGGCAGAGAGGTAGCCCTCAGGTCAGGGATGTGCCTTTTGAAGGTCTCGTGTAAATCTGTTCAGTATTTCCTGAGAAAATAGCATTTAAATCAATATATATCTCCGAGCGCGTACCGTAAGCTTACCGTACGCGCACGCCGCCGTGCGCGAGCGCGATTCTGATTGGTTGTTAGATCTTAGTAAACATTCGAATCGGTCGAAACCAGGAAGTGTCGGCCGCCATTTTGTCTCTCGCATTCAGAGGGGGTGAAAAACAAAGGTGGATAACGTGTAAAGGGGGCAGGCTGGACAGTTCCTGACCCCCTAGCCTTGGTCAGGGGGTCCCAGAAGGACCCCCAAGGGCAAAAATGTATTTTAAATTTTTTATGAAAAATCCCGGAGTGCGCGTAACGTACGGGCACGGAAGAAACGGTAAAATTCCGCGATCCACGTAACGTTGGCGCTCGGTGCGCACGGTAAGCGCACGGTGAAAAACTTAAAAAAAATAAATAAATAAAAATAAATACATAACTTAGCATTTAAAAAACCGTACAAATTCACTGAAAAAACCATAGGTTTCACACACGTTATAGTTAGGAATTAGCATTTAAAAAACCTTGCAAATTCACTTAAAAAACCATAGGTTTCACACATGTTATAGTTAGCTGGGCATTTCACTCGTGAAAAACCAATGAAATTCCCCCGTTATAGTTAGTGCAGGCAACTATAACTCACGCGACCGCAATCCTCTGCTGATGACGTCAGATATTACATCACTGATGACATATGTGTCTTTCTGAAAAAAATAAATTTGTAATATATGTAAGGCTAGGGAGTCAGGAACTCTCTTCCCTGCCCCCTTTTCACGTTTTCCACCTTATTTCCACCTTTCCTTTTCAGTGCGACAGATAAAATGGCGGCCGACACTTCCTGATTTCGACCGATTCGAATGTTTACTGACATCTAACAACCAATCAGAATTTCGTGCGCGCACGGTGCGCACACGGTGCGCGCTTATAGATATTTATATGCTTTTAAATGTAATTTTCTCAGGAAATACTGAACAGATTGACACCAGATATACAAAAGGCACTTCCCTGACCTGAGGACTACCTCTCTGCCAAATTTCAAGTATTTCTGTTTAGCCGTTCGGACTGTACCTTCGACTTAAGGTCCTACGGGAAAATGCATGGGGAAAACGCGTTTTGGGACCCCCCTTTTTTCTCGGCCCCCGCTTGACGAATCACCCCGAGACTTTCAGGGTAGGAGCTGAACGGAGCGCCCCATTAGTTTTGAAAATTTCGCGAGGATTTGTCAACCGGCGCCAACGTTATTCAAAATAGAATTTTGAGATTTCCTATGGAAACACGATCCTAACTATAACTATCTACTGGCGACCGCCATAAGATAATATATATATATGTGATCAAGGCAGGGAGCTGTCGAAACGCGTCATGGCGACATACTAAAGAAATAAAATAGAAAACCAGCACTTAACTTGGGTCCACTCTCGTTTGTTGTTTGGAGAAACTTGGTGAGACGAGACTGTTTCATATATATATGTATATATACATATATATATATACATATGACGCTTCACTGCCTCCTTGAAAACAGTAATGACCAACACTCTCTTTGGTTTAAAATCCCAGTTCGGATTTATTCATGCACAAAATAAGCAAACAGACGCGTTTCAGCCTATGCCTTCTTTAGTGTCTACGCGCGCCGGAAAAGCAATCACATTTTTAGTTCAAATAACTAAAAGTAAGGTAGGACAATTCATCAACTTTAGTAAAGTGCCATGTTGTAGTGTGCAATGGTCAAATTCATATATGTGCACATTTCGTCTTTGATTATATATCACAATCAATTACAATTTGAATTCATTGTAACAGATACACTAAATAATACTAAAATTGGTCAACTTTAGAGGAAGAGGTAATTATATTATTTCTCGATTCTACTATACCCATTTTACCATCAAGTAAACAATTAATTAGATCACATATTGCACAGTTCATTGTTCATGTTCAAATGATAAACATTATTAAGCCCTGGATGGGCTATTGAGCAACTCATACATAATTATTCTCAGAAATTTGTCCTTCCTGCGAGAACCATATTTCTGTCACAATTAGCAATTGCTGTATGTGTGTTACCAGCTCCTCACCTCCATTCAAACCATTAGGAGACTTGGTATGGAGCTCGATAATATACCTCAACTCCAGACGTCGTAGCCTTTTCTTCCTGTCCCCTCACCTGATCTCACTGGGGATACAGTCTAGACAGAAGAACTTTAAGAGTGTCCTATTACTTCTGTCCTGACTTGCGAAGTGGCATGCCACCGGATAATTTACATCACTGTTGGCAATGGGACGCTTATGTTCATGGACTCTCATTTTTACTAGGTGTATGGTACTCCCCATGTAGCGATAGCCAAATGGGCATTCCAGACAGCAAACTACATGAGTGGTGGTACAGGTCATGAATTTTGCAATTTTTCTCTCCTTATGGCAACATGGGATTTGGTATGAAGTTACTCTTTTGCAGTTCATGCACACCTTGCATTTCCCACAAGGAAGGAGCCATGCAGATCAAGCAAACTGGAACCTATTTTTATTGGTGGTAAATGACTCTCCACTAAGTGATAAGTCTTAGGTTCCCTGGGTCTCTCTCTGTTTGTGGGATTTGGTTCTCTTTTAGAAGTGTAAGTCTCTGTTTCTGACTGACTTTCTGTTGGGCTGTTCTTAGTGTTTTCAATGAATAGACTCTGGTCTTAAAACGTTTCATACTGTCGTTTGCTGCTTCCTCATAATTTAACTGTTGTGAGCTGTTTCTCTTTATACAGAGTAACTCCCCATAGGGGATGCTCTTTATAAGGTTTGCTGGATGACTACTTTGCCCATGTAGGACTGAGTTCCCAGCTGTTGTTTTCCTATACAAAGCAGTCTGAATGACATTGGAGTTTACAAACACTTTTAAGTCAAGGAAACTTACTTCACTGGTGCTCATTTCCCCAGTGAATTTCATATTCAATCAATTGTCATTAAGGACAGAGATGTATCGTGTTGCTGACTCTTTCGACCCTCTCCAAATAATGAAAAGGACGTCGATGTATCTTCGCCAACAAACCACCTTTTCCACACACTCTCCTTTGTCATCTGCCCAGGCAACCTGCTTCTCCCACATCACACGAATAAATGTGTGTAACTGGGGGCAATGCAGGTGTCAATGGCTGTTCCCTGTACCTGCCTGTATCTTTGACCCTGGAAAATAAAAATATTGTTATTGACTCAAAATGTGATAAATTCCAGTAACACTGCACTATGTTCAAGATATTATATAGAACAGTGTTCCAAGAAACTCTCCACTGCTGCCACTCCATCATTTTGTCGAATGCTAGTATAAAGATTACATACATCAAGTGTGATCATTATAAAATCTGGTTCCCAACATGTATCTTGAATCTGTCTTAAGAGATCTTTAGTGTCCCTGGTGTACAAGGACAGTTGGGTAACAAATAGGGCCAGAAAGTAAGCTATGAATTTAGACATATTTTCTGTTAATCCCCCTATTGATGACACAATCGGTCTACCTGGTGGTATAATGGAGTCCTTGTGAATCTTCGGTAGGTGGTAGTAGGTTGGGATTCCTGGGTGTTTGTTCTCCAAAAACAAACATTTCTCCTGTGTCAAAATTCCTTTACTGTACCATTTTCCAATGAGATCAGCATAGTTATAAATACTCCTCAGATAGTTCTCTTCTCTGGTCGGAACATAGTTTTCCTTGTTTTGCAGTTGTCATAAGGCTTCCTTGCAGTAGCTTTCCCTAGTCTGTAAGACAACATTCCCACCTTTATCAGATGGTTTTATTACTACGGCAAGGTCTTGTTCTAAACCTTTTAGTGCCTTCCTTTGGATAAATGGAAGGTTCCAATTTATCCTTTTTTATGTGCATCCCCTCCTTGTTACGTAGAGTTAGAAGTTCTTTATTTAAAATTTCAGAGAAGGTGTCGATTGTATCTGTCAGCATCAGGGGACAGAATCTCGAGGACTGATTGAAGGGGCTTTTTTCCCCTATTTGTGACACCCCCATTTCTTGTGCTCTTGTGATGTTATCTCTTTCCAGTTCTTGCTTGTGATGAGATCCCTTCATTTCTCAGTTCTTCAAGGATTGCCAAGGTATCTAAATCGCGAATATTTATCATGTCAGGTTCCTGGGATGTTGTTGGAATACTTCGCAAAGTTTGCCCAGTATTTTGTAATTTGAAAAATGTCAATGATTAGATTTTTCTTATAAACGTAAATAAGTCTATACGTGTTTGCATGTATTCATAGTTGCTTGTGGGGCAAAATGTCAGACCAAACTTAAGTACTGATTCCTCTTCCAGTGTCAGTAATTTTGGTGTTAAATTGACAATTGTTATGTTGTCTTCTGGTTCTTGAGGTTCCTGCCCCTGTGATTCCTGGTATTTCTCATTCCGTGTCCCTTATATATATATATATATTACCTACTGGCGGTCGCCAGTAGGTAGTTATAGTTAGGACCACGTTTCCATAGGAAATCCGCAACATTCTATTTTGAATAACTTTGGCGCCGGTCGACGAATCCTCGCGAATTTTTCAAAATAGGTGGGGCGCTACGCTCCGCTCCTACCCTGAAAGTCTCAGGGGGATTCGTCAAGCGGGGGCTGAGATAAAAGGGGGGTCCCAAAACATGTTTTTCCCATGCATTTTTCCATAGGACCTTTAGACAGGGCTACAGCCCGAACGGCTGAACAGAATTACTAGAAATTTGGCAGAGAGGTAGTCCTCAGGTCAAGGAAGTGCCTTTTGTAGGTTTGGTGTAAATCTGTTCAGTAGATTCTGAGAAAATAGCCTTTAAATCAATATATATATCTGAGCCAGCTTACGGTGCGCTTACGGTACGCTTACCGTATGCGTACGGTGGCGTGCGCGAGCGCGATTCTGATTGGCTCTTAGATCTTCGTAAACATTCGAATCGGCCGAAACCAGGAAGCGGCGGCCGCCATTTTCTCTCTCGCACTGAGAGTGATGATTAAAATACAAAGCACAAAAACATGTAAAGGGGCTGTTTAGACAGCTCCCGCACACATAGCCATGTTGAGGGAGTCCCCAAAGATCCCCCAAGACCAAAAACGGAATTTTTATTTTTTCGGCAATTTCGCCGATTACACTTACCGTACGCGTATGGAAAAAAAATATATAAAAAAAAAAATTATCCACACTCTCCCCACCCCGTGTGCAAATGGTGCCGGAAGGGCACCATTTGTGCATGGCTTATAACCGGCGCGAAAAATTAAAATATTACCTTTCAAAACAAAGTGCATCATATGTCCTCCATGTGCGCACGGTGCGCGAAGCGCATCGTGCGTACATGGCCCATCTAGCGTAACGTGGGCACGGCACTAACTGAGTAAAGTGGGCGCACGGTGCGCGCACGGAACGAACTGCGTTAAGTGGACGTGCACGCCACGAATGGCGTAAAGTAACTTAGCATTTAAAAAACCGTACAAATTCACTGAAAAAACCATAGGTTTCACACACGTTATAGTTAGGAATTAGCATTTAAAAAACCTTGCAAATTCACTGAAAAAACCATAGGTTTCACACATGTTATAGTTAGCGGAAATTTTACTGATAAAAAACCAATGAAATTCCCCCGTTATAGTTAGTGCAGGCAACTATAACTCACGCGACCGCAATCTTCTGCTGATGACATATGTGTCTTTATGAAAAAAAAATATTTGTAATATATGTATAGCTAAAAATGTATGGAAGAAGACATGGGCAAATAAGTGTCTAAATACAGTATTAGCATCAGCAGAGGATTGCGGTCGCGTGAGTTATAGTTGCCTGCACTAACTATAACGGGGGAATTTCATTGGTTTTTTATCAGTAAAATTTCCGCTAACTATAACATGTGTGAAACCTATGGTTTTTTCAGTGAATATATATATAGATATATATATAAACATACACTGGTGATTACTGTTGTGCATCAAAAGATTTGGGGTGATCCATCAAGCGGGGGCCCGAGAAAATGGAATGTCAAAATAAGTGTGTTTCCCATAGAAGTTTTGAACACAGCTACAGCTCCAACCTCTGGACAGAATTACACTGAATTTGGCTGAAAGGTAGATTTGGTTACGCAGATCACGCTTTCAGTTATTTAGTGTATACCGATAAGTAGTTGTTAAGAAATGAAAGGAAATCCAAATCTGTCTATCTGTGGCCATAATGACTTTTGAATAATGATGAGCTCATGCAGAGATCTACAGAGCTCGGATTGGCAGCCAACTCTTCAACCAGGAAGTGTTGGCAGCCATATGGGCTCGAGAAAAAGAGAAATAAAGAAAATGAGCAGGGTAGGAATCCCTGGACCCTCTAGCTCTGGCACTGACACTAGGGCAAAAAAGCATTTTTTTTATGTTCACTGTGATTTTCGTGAAATATTGGTGAATTTCGCTGTGAATTTTGTAAAAAACAACAGTGGTCCCCCTAGCCCCCAGGTGGGCCAGGTCCCAGAGGCATGCAGTCTTTAATTAAAAATGGAGGAGTGCCCGGGGCACCCCTCCAAGAGCTTAAAAATGCCCTGGTGACCACCACCTCCCTAGAGCTCATTTTTATAATAAGTGGGAGCCGCTCGCCCCCCCTGGCCCTGAGGACCACCATCTCCCTGGGGCTACAAATTACAAATGATATGGGGGGTTGCACGGACTCCAGGGCTCCGAGGACAACAACCACCCTGGGTCTAAAATAAACACCAAAGATGGGGTCTGTTCTGCTTCGCCTTCTGGGCCATATACAGCCCTGAGGACCACCACACCCTAGGGCCAGCTCCTGCTATGTCCCGAGGTGCTCACCCCCAGAACGTAGCTGTTTGCCTTTTGCTTGGTGGGAGGTGACAGCTCCCGTCATGCAACACAAACGCTCTGCTTCCAGCAAGCGGTAGCTTTCAAAGTGCTCCCGCTTACTGAAAGTGGAGGTTTCATCCTTTTCCCTGCCTGCAGACACGAGGTCAAGAAAAGAGATTAAAATATTGCTCTCACATACATAAAGCTGCTCTTCCAGCATCTCCCTGCATGGAAGAGCAATGTCAGCTCCCACATGAGGGGGAAACAAGCTGGGACCATGGGACTCCCACTTGGGTCGCCACCCTGCACAATGGGTGCCTTGGGTGGGACCAGGCCCCCCAGGGACACTTGGCGGTGTCCTGGAGATGGGTCACCAAGACCAAAATCCACCTAGGGACGGGGACTGGGCACCCCTCTCCACTATTTAATTTAATATATCTATATTAAGGCCAGGACCTGGGAATGGCTTCCCCATGGCCACTGTGACCCTGAGACTCATTTCACAAAAGTTAAACCTCAACAGTAAGCACTTAAACATGTATAAATATAGCAGGTGCCCCCGTGGAAGCTCCACTTCTGTAAAGGACATATCCCAACTCCTGGGCTTGTCGAAGGCAAAGGAAATGTGTTTTCCCAGCAATTCCATATTGAAAAATGATCTGAAATGCTTTCTGGAGGTGAATGCCTTGTTGATCTAATGAAGCATAATCTTTATGTGACTGTGACAAATAGGTTCTTTCATGTCCTGTCCTGGTGAGAGGAGAGTCTGAAGTTCGCCATTTAAATGACTACGAGTATCGAAATGTGCAAATCACTTGGAAGCTTCATCTGTTTGGCTCCCCACTTTAGTAATATGCAGAGGTGTTCCTGCCTTTTGCAAGCAGGGTGCAGAGCTTCATAAGCGTCCCCTCAGTGAGTTTCCCACTGATGTTGGTAAGGAATTCATGATGGAGAGGAATATGGGGACATCTCCACCAAACAAAGAACTTACTTCATATTGTTAAAAGGAAGGACCCTTATTTGGTAGAGATTTACCTCTTCGTATGCTTTGTACTCTTGTTGTCATCTCTATAGTAAGATTTATGTTATCACATATTTCTGGATTAAAATGCATGAGGAACAATCACATTGCTAATCACACACAAGATATCTGGTGTCCTGTTGACACATTACGCAGCTGTAGCACAGAATAAGTACTGGACATTTACCCAAGGAAGTAGCTCTGAGTAATTAACCAGAAGAAAGTACTCTACTTGGGTAGATACTTTGTGGAACCCTAAATTGGTGGTGTGGACTCTTTGAATAAAGGGGTTGCAGAAGTTGTGTTGTGGCCCAGTCACTGATATAGCTTCTGACACACCGACACACCCACACAGATACTTAGATAAACACTCGCACACTCAGGCACTCAGATACCCATTGACAGGCCCACTTAGGCACTGATATACCCACTAACTGACCCACTCAGATAGTCACACACACACTCACATACCTAATCATATACTCACCACAGAGTGACTCAGACACTCATGCACCCTCTCAAAGATGCACTCAGACACTCTTACACCCACTCACAACCCCACTCAGGCACTCATGAACCCACTCACAGAACTACTCAGATGCTCTCACAGCCACTCACAGAACCCACCACAGACCTACTCAAACACTCATGCAACCTCTCACATTCCTACTCAGACACTCATGCACCCACTTATAGACCCACTCAGAGACACACACACACTCACAGACCCACTCAGACACTCATGAACTCACTCACAGACTGACTCACACACACATAGAGGCACTCACAACCCCACTCAGACACTCTCACACCTACTCACAGACCTACTGAGACACTCTCACACCCACTCACAGACCTACTCAGACACTCACTCAAACACTCATGCACCCACTCAGACAACCACTCAGTTGCTTGCGCACCCACTCACAGACTCAATCAGACACTCACTCACACACACACACTGGTACACTCATGTGCACACTCACTCTTAAAGGTTACAGGTTACAGTTAGAAAATTAAACTAAAAACCTTACAAATTCACTTAAAAGACCAAAGGTTACAGGAACTTTACAGTTAGAAAATAGAATTTCAAAAAAACTTACAAATTCGCAGAAAAAAAACAAAGGTTACAGGCATGTTATAGTTAGGCTCAGATTTCACCCATACAATACCATAGAAATTCAGTTATAGTTACCTGAGCTAATTATAATCTATGCCCCTGCTATGCATTACTTATGAACTCACATATTACATCAGTCCCGACATGGTCGGTGACATCACTGATGACATCTTAAATGTCTTCACTGGATAGACCACTGATGACATCATCCACAGACCCATTCACGTACCCATTCACAGGCCCATACCAGCACTTGCACAACCAATTACTCATCAAAAGAGCCACTCACATATTCACTCACTTATACAACAACTCATACACCTACTAGCTGACTCATACGGTCACTCATGCAACCACTCACTCACCAATACTGCAAGTCATACATCTAGTCATACAAACATACAGACACTTACACATCTACTCATAAACCCATACAGCTACTAATATACCCACTCAATCACACATGCAGAAACTCACATAGCCACTCACTCACCCATACAGGTATGTACTCACCCATGCAGCCACTCACACAGCCAGTCACTCGCCAATGCACCTACTCATATACCTACTCACATACCCATACACCCACTCCCTCACTGATACAACCACTCACACGCCCACTGAACTACTTCCATATCCATTCACACATCCATACAACCACTCACACACCCACTCACTCTGCAATACAGCCACACACACCACTCACTTACCTATACACACACACACACAAACAGCTACTCAGTTGACCCATACAGCCACTCACACACCCACTCACACAACTAAGCAGCCACTAACATAGCTACTAACTCACCCATACAGCCATGCACAAACCCACTCGCTCTCCAGTACAGCTACTCACATACCCACTAACATATCCATACAGCCACTCATACACCCACTCACACACCCATATAACCACTCACACATCCACTCACACATTGATACAATCACACAGTCACTCAGATGCAAAATGTTAGAACTAGTGTGACTAATTACTAGTACAGAAAGAGTAGTTATTTAACTTATTGGGTAGCTTAGAATATATCTTTCAGTCTCAGAAGTGTTTATGAAACACACTCACTGGGTGATGTCATTAGTGATGTCATGAGTGATGTCATCAGTAATGTCAAAAGTGATGTCATAAGCAATGGATTGCAGGGGCATTAGTTATAGTTAGCTCAGGTAACTATAACTGCTGAGTTTCTATGGCTTTTTACAAGTGAAATCAGACTATAATGTCCCTGTAACCTTTGTTTTAGTTACAATTAGGTCATAGCTTCCATGGGAAAAGTGTTTTTTGATTTCCCCTTTTTTTTTTGCACCGGTTGACGAATCTTCACAATATTTTCCAACAAAAGTGTCAAACTAAGATCTGTGGTGCTTGGAAAGTTTTGGGGTGATCTGTTAAGTGGGGGTTTGGAAAAAGGGGTCTCAAAAAAGTATTTTTTCCCATTCTAATTCCCATATAATATCCAGTAGAACCCAGAGCCTGCACTGATGGATGGAATTATTCTTAATGTGGTAGAAAGGTAGATGGCATTATGCAGATTGCTATTTTTATTTGGTGCAAATCAGTTGAGTAGATTTTCAGAAATTTAAGAAGAAAATGCTGGTAACACCTCAGGTCGGGAAGCCTCTGATGAAATAGATGAGCATGTGCAGGGAATTTCACAGCTCTGATTGGCTGCCAACACTTCAACCAGGAAGTGCTGTTGCCATCTTGGGACTCGGCTTCACTGAGTCCCAAAAAAGGTGAAAAGAATAGAAAAGGGGTGAGGGTAGGAATACCCTGACCCCCAGGTCATTTACCGCTATACAATGACTAATTTGCAAAATTGCAGTAACATATTTTTCAAATAAAGTGCAGGCCCAAGTGCTCAGTTCATTATTGGCCCTCTGGTAGGCCAGGTCATGGGGAATTTTTTTAATAATTGAGGGGGCGCACTGGCCCCCCTCCTGGGGCTGAATATTGCCCCCAGGACCACCACCTCCCTGGGCTACTTTTACAATAAATGTGGGGATATCTGTATGACCTCCCCTACTGCCACTGGGACCACCACCTCCCTGGGGCTTATGTTTTTCACATAGGGTGAGGAGGTCCTCTCGGACCCACCAACCTGGGAGACCAACACCTTCCAGGGTCTTTTTCTGAATATATTTAGGGGAAGCCTGCATTGCACCCCAACAGCCCCGTGGACAACCAACTCGATGGGGCAATACAAAACAAAAGAGGTCGATCCCATGGCCCCCTCCTGGAGCTAATATTGGCCCTGATGGCTGCCACCCCCCAGGGCCAGCTCCCTGGGACACTGAAGTATGCTATGGCTTCTCCCACAAAGAAATAGCAAACAGTGCTTTACTTCGTACAAGCAATAGCATGTAAAATGCTCTCACTTGGATGAAGCGGAGCAGAATTGCTTTTAGACAGTGGGAACTCCGTTTCCAAAAGCAATGCCAGCTCCTGCAGGATGCGGGAATCCAGCAGTAACCAAGGGGGCCTTGAAGCTCCCCCCGCAGTTCCCAATGGGTAGGCCAGGCCCTGAGGGATATGGTCCCTGAGGCTGAAATTGGCCTGGGAGTTGACGGCACAGGCCACCACCCTTTTTTATTTTAAACAGGAGATCGCATTACGATAAAATATAAAAAGGCCAGGCCAGGTCATCTTTGGGGGCCAACTACCCCTCCTGTTACCTTCAGTAAGTCCTACACTGCGGGATTCATGAGAGGTCTTGATGGTCCAACCCCCTTTCTCCATAACTCTGCAAACACGCCTCCTGGTGCACTACTAGTTGTGGAATGAAGTCCCCTTGGCTGCTGAGGGTCCTTGGGGGCGAACAACTTCTTCTGTTATATCCAGTCCCACACAGCAGGATAGCTAAGAGACTTTTGTGGGCCAAGCCCGTTTCTCCACCACTCTGCCATTGCACCTCCTTGCACATTACTGGTTGGGAAAAGAAGTCCTCCTGCTACCTACAGCAAGTCGGACACAGCAGGAATCCTGAGAGCTGGTCGGAGGGCCCACCCCCTTTCTCCACTACTCTGCAAATGAGATTGCTATTTAACAATTCATAGAAAATCACTGAAAAAAACAAAGGTTACAGGGTTATTATAGTTAGGAATTAGCATTTATAAAACCATAGAAATTCACTGAAAAAATCAAAGGTTACAGAGAAGTTATAGTTCAGAAATGGACTCAAAATAAACTTAGAAATTCACTGAAAAAGCTGAAGGTTATAGGGACGTTATAGTTAGACTCAGATTCCACTCGTAACAAACCAATGAAGTTCAGCAGCTATCGTTAGCTGAGCTAACTATAACTAGCACCCCTGCAATACACTGCTTATGACCTCACATAATACTTCACTCCAGATTAGGATAGTTACTGATACATTCTGTAGGAATTGTCTTACCTGCCAGGCTAGTGGGTAAACTTGTAAATATCTTAAAGCTCCCTCTGCTCCAATGCCTGCTGTTGGGACACCCTTTGAAAGGGTGGGCATTGATATTGTAGGTCCCTTGGACCCTAATACATCCTTGAGCAAAAGGTTAATCTTGGTGAACTATGCCACTAGGTGCCCACAGGCCATCCCCGAGTGCACCATCACTACATCTGTAGTAGCTAGGGTACTGAGTGGGTATCAGACAGGGGCCCCAACTTTATGTTCACGTACATAAGTCTATGTGGAAGGAGTGAGGGGTTACATTCTCCACACCCTACCCTTCACAATCAAATGAGCTTGTTCGAAGTTTCAACAAGACTATTAAATACATGATTATGGGCCTATCCGAGGTAGAAGTGGATATCCTCTTACAGTGCCTGCTCTTTGCTTATAATGAGGTGCCACAGCAGGGAGTGAGCTTTAGCCCATTTGAACTTCTGTATGATCACCCTGTGAGGGGACCTCTCAGTCTGGTTAACGAGGGGTGGAAGAAGGCTTGCAAGAAAGCACCCCAGGTGCGGTCAACTACATGCTACCCCTTTGAAACCCAATGGTCAAGTTCTGGAAAAAGGCTTTTGAGAACTTGGAAGCTAGCCATGAGGTAATGAAGCAATAGTATGACCAAGTGACTACCATGCTGGAATTCCTGCTTAGATTGAAGCTGTAGGTGATGGAGGCAGTAGAGCCCAAGGTTCTCCAGGACCTGTGGGACTGGGGCCTATGAGGTGGTGGAGAGGAAGTAGGAGTCCACCTACCTGGTGGACCTCCAGACCCCAAGGATCCCTTTAAGGGTACTCCATCTCAACCACCTAAAACCCCATTATGAGGGGCTTGAGCCACCATGTTGTTGGTAAACAATGATGGGGAGAACGAAGAAAGTGAACCTCTTCCTGATCTTCTATCATCTAAAGAAAAGAATGGGTCAGTCGAGGGTGTCAACCTCTCCCTTACCCTGACCCCAGAGCTGCAGATGGACTGTCACCTGTTACTGATCAGTTTTCCTCCCTATTTTCCGTCACTGCTGTGCTTACACACCTGTGTACCCATGATATAGACATTGGGGACAGCCTGCCTGATCAAACTAAAATGTGCAGGCTGTCTGACAAGGTGAGGGCCAGCATCAAGGCTGAATTGGGGGTCATTGAGTCCTCCAGTAGGCCCTGATCTAGACCAGTTGTGCTGGTACCAAAAGATGCTCACACCGAGCACCGTTCTGTGTTGACTACAGAGACTCAACTCAGCCACCAAGACTGATGCACACCTCATCCCCTGGCTAATGAGCTCATTGATAGGTTAGGGGCTGCCACCTTCCTGTGCACTTATGACTTGACTTCAATGTACTGGCAGATTGCCTTCGACTGAGGGGACTAAAGAGATATCAACCTTCTCTAGCCTGTAGGGCCATTTTCAATTTAATGTGGTGCTTTTTGGACTAAAGAACAACCCTGCCACCTTCCAAAGGCTGGTGAACCAGGTCTTAGCGTGGATGGAGGCCCTCAGTCTAGCATATTTATATGATGTAGCTATCTTCAGCAGCAATTGCCAAGTAAACCTATTTTACCTGCAGGCTTTTAGGCTCGGAAACATACAGGACTGATTATTTAGGCCAGTAGGTGCAAGATATGTCAGGGGTCTGTGGTGTACCTGGGACATCTGGTGGGCAGTGATAAGTTGTAGCCCCTCGAGCCCAAGATAAATACTATTCTGGCCTGGGAGTCCCAAAGACTGAAGTGAGAGCCTTCCTGGGCTTCACTGACTATTACAGAAGGTTTGTCAAGTGATATGGCACCATTGTTTCTTGACTGAGCTAACTTCTAAAAAGCAGACTGAGGGCCTTATTATGTATACAGCACATTTTCCCAGTTAACACCCTGTGATAACAAGCAAAATGCACCCCAATATGGTCAATGTGCTGCCCCAGGGCAGCCTCGGACTTACGCTGCACCCAGGGCAGCACATTCATGTGAAAAAAGGAGTGGCTGCTGTGAAGCAGCTCCATTTTCTCACAGTGCAGGTGGCAACCCGCCTGCACTTTTAAATGAGATTAGAGATCCCATTCCAGGCAGGTAGATTGAGTGACTGCATCCACCTGCAAGGGGATGTCTGGGGTGTCCATGGGACCCTCTTTCTCCCTCCAGAGGGCTGTAATCAGGTGGTGCACTGACAGTGCACCACCTTTAAGGTGGCACACTGTCAGT
This sequence comes from Triturus cristatus, assembly GCF_964204655.1. Taxonomy (NCBI): domain Eukaryota; kingdom Metazoa; phylum Chordata; class Amphibia; order Caudata; family Salamandridae; genus Triturus; species Triturus cristatus. Next base: position 1,113,995,106 of record NC_140590.1, read on the forward strand.
GCACCTCCTGACAGCTTCTTTGTCTCTGCTTCTGCATCTTTAATACGGCGTGCACATGGAGGCAAATGAATTCCCTCATTTGCATGGGGCCACGCTCCCATGCAAATGAGGGAACACCCCCTGAAGATAGTCTTGGCTCTTTAAGTGCACCCATACTATCGGTATTACAGAAGGAGACGCACAAGTGTCTACAGCCTTTTCTGCAATACCAAAGTGCTCCGTGGGCATGCAAAGCTGACTCAAATGCCTGGTGCACGCCAGGGCACTTTCATAACATAGCCTCAAGAAGATTATCTGGACAGAGGCCTGTCAGAAAGCCTTTGACTCCTTAACCTCTTCAGTGCCCATGACGAGATAGTCTCGTCATGGAGCACGGTTGCGCTGTGCCCATGACGAGACTATCTCGTCATGAACCCCACCCACTAGTGCAACGCCCGGCACAGGAGGGGGAAAGGGCGTGGCACTGAAGGGGTTAAAACAAGTTGTGTGCACAGACCCTTTGCTCAAGGGCCCTGACTTTTCCAAGGAGTTTATTTTCTAAACCTTGGCGCATGGTATGGTGGCAGTTCTATCATAGCTAAATGAGGAGGGTGTATCTCAACCGATAGCATAGATTTCTAGGAGGCTACTTGCCAGGGAACAGAGGTCGAGTGTAATTGAGATGGAGAAGCCTTTGCAGTGGTCTGGGCACTCAGGAAGCTAAGACCATACTTGTTTGGGACACACTTGCGGGTTCAGACAGACTACTGACCCCTAAGATGGGTAATGCAAATGAGAGGTGAGAATATAATTGTTGAGATGGTCCATCTTCCTACAGGGATTGTACTTTATGATGGAACACCATCCTGAGTCGATCCAGGATTTTCTACCATAGTGAAGAGAACTCCCAGGGGGTTGAATAGTTCTCCCCACCTTCAGCAGGTGAGCACTTGTAAGGTCTGCCAGCCTAAGAGTGGCCTTCTCCCATACATTTTGCCTCTCCTCTTCCATTAACTGGTGTGAGAAATCAGGACCTGTTTGCATTGTCCCCCCATTTTTGCCCCCATTTTGACTACTAGGTGCTGGTTTTCTGACTCTCATTGTGCGCTGGGCTCTGCTAACTAGACCCAGGGTCTGTGCTCTGTTTAAAAGTGCATGGCACTGTTATATCATAAGGCAAAGGGGATTTAAACTACAGATACGTCCGTAGGATGTAATACGGCAGGGAGGTTTAGAGGCACAGCAGATTCCCTGAACTAGAGTGTGCACCACTGTGTTGCCTGCTGTGATTTTAAAAGCCAGATCAGCCTTGGCGGCTCCTTTTAAATTGTAATTATATGCAAATATGACTTTGGAAATAATGGAACTTCCCAAGTAGTATTCTACCTTTATTTTTACATATAAGTCATGCTTAAGGTCTCCCCTAGGTGCCCTAGGGGAGTATGCCTTAAAACTATAAGCAGGAACAATATAAAATATGTTTTATAAGCCCTGGTGAGGGAAAAACTGTCAATTTTGTTTTTCCGCCATTGTAGATAATTAGCGCCATAGGCTAACATTGGAATATTTCATTCATTTCAAAGACTTAAAATGATAGTTATGATAATTCCAACAAGTTGTCACTATTAGATTCATAATAACTATAACAGAAAATAAGTTGTAAATCTTTATTTTCTGTAAGCCAGAGTTCAGCCTTCCAGCTGCCCTCTGCTGATTGGCCAGTCTCTGCTAGGCTGAGCTAAGCTGTCTTAATGAGGTGCTAATTAGACAGCTAGACAGACAATGAATTTCCTGTGGGAGGAGATCTACAGCTGGAAGGGAGTGTTATGGAATGTTAGTCACGCCAGTGCGTTGGCACAGCTTGATCAAACCTCCAAGGAGAGACTTTCTCTATCTTGGATTTTGGAAGAATAGTGCTTTGTGGGGCAAGAATATGCCACACTTTGGAGAAAGTGATCATACCTGAGGGTAGTGCCTGCTTCACATTGGTCAGGGGTACCCCCCTGCTTGACGCCTAGGAACACTGCATAAATATGGAAGAGTTGCCAAGCAAATCAGATCTACTGCCTGAAACTACAAAGAGAAGAAGGGCTGCCCTGAAGGAAACCTAATCTGCACCCGAAAATGCTGCACTCTGAAGGATTGCACCTGCTGCACATTCTGGTACTGCAGCTCCAACTACTTTGCCTTGCTTCAAGAAGGATTAAGGAGTGAACTTCTGACAAGCCACAGGTCAACTGAGCCCACCTGCATCATCTCCATCAAGAAGTCCCCTTCCTGTAGTATGTAAAGTGGACTTTTAAGGTTTAGACCAGGTGCATTGTGGGAATTGTAGTGCCAACATCCCAAAGACCATCTCAGAGATTGTAGACCCCTGGATTGGTGGTGTGGACACTTTGAACCCCCAAGTAGACCTTCTGGAAGAAGTTACAGAAGTTTGTAGCAGTTTTTGTAAAATGCCTCATAGGCTGACTAGGCACATCCTGGGAGATGTGGTCCCAGACCCCAAGAGGAAAACAGGGGCGCTGAGCCCTTGGCTAGTTCTGTGGACCTCTTTCCTCAATCAAGAAACACTTCTGCAAGGAAGTGTAAAGATCTCTAGTCTTTGCCACAGCCAGCACAACCTTTTTTAACCCTTTAAGCACTATTAGCTTCTAATCACTAGTTTAACTTTTTATCTTTAAAAATTCACATCTCTGGTTCCCTACATTGGATTTATGTTATTTTGGTGTCTATTAGTTCAGAACAATAAAGTAAATCTTGTAGAATTTGTGATGGATTTTTCTTGTGTGTTGTGTCTTACTTATTTAATGAATTGGTGCTTATAAATGCTTTGCACAGCTGCCTCGTAAGTTAAGCCTGCCTACTCGTCGCCAGCTACCAAGGGGTGAGCAAGGGATTCATTTATTGAGACCCTGATTGTGTTTGTGGCCTTATTACTAGAAGTAACTTACTACTCATCACTACAAATAAACCATTTTCCAACAGCTGAACCCTCTGAGCACTTTTCCACTGCTAACCAGTGCTAAAGTGCTTGTACTCACTCTCCTAAAACATGGTTAAATTGGCTTACACCCGATTGGCATATTTAATATACATGTAAGTACCTTGTAGAGTGGTATACCAAATATCCAGTTGCTCTAAATTAAATGCTACAAGTGCTCCTGCAGCACATATTGTGTCACCCAATAAAAAAACATTTGGAAAGATGTCCAAGGCCAGTCACTGCAGCCTGAATGCAGTTTTGAACTGCCATGTCAACTTGACAATAAATTCCCCTTGCCAAGCCTTGAACACCCCTTTATGTAGCCCATAGTGGAGGGTGGCGTGCAATTTAAAGCTCAGACATGCACAATTAAATTTTACATGTCATGGTACCCATAGGTCATGTTGTACCTGTATCCTGCCTCGGGTCGAATGACAAGGTATAACTGGCTGTTAGAATTTATGAATTCCTCCCAGACAGTCACACAATAGATAACATGTACCTCAATGGGCCATCTATTGGCAGGAAGGGCAGCGGGGCTGAGCCCAGCCCCTCTTGCACATGAATAGGGTATGCTGTACCTCCACACAGAGGTCCTAATAACCCTACATTGTCACTGCAGCCAGTTTGAAGCTAAGACAGGGGAGTCAGCAAACTCCATGCATTTAAAAGCTACTGTCTACAAGCTTCTACCACCTTTCAGAACCAGGGCACCAGGGTATAAAAGTAGGACGCTGATGGATTAAACCCAGATCAGTTGACTGGGGGTGAGTGCTTGCAATGTTCAACACTCCGTCCATCATTTCCTTTGGTTTTTGCTTTGTTCGCCATAAGTTGGCAGGGTATGCTCAGACGTGAGTCCCTTGCTCACTTTGCCACTGGATTCAAGCAAGCTTGGCTGAAGACGGCTGAAATGCCAGAAACCGGTCCTATGAAGCTTGTTTCCGTTCCAGGGAAGATATGGCTTGGCAGTTCGGGCTGGACTGTTCCCAGGAGGCACAGGGTCAGACTGATTTGCATATGGCCATGTCTGAACTGGGGTGGCAGAGTGAGCTAAAGAACGGTGATGGATTAAACCCAGATCAGTTGACTGGGGGTGAGTGCTTGCAATGTTCAACACTCCGTCCATCATTTCCTTTGGTTTTTGCTATAAAAGTAGGACCTCAGACACCAACTCTTTAGTACACTTCCTGACCTGTGGATACTCTGCCAGGACGAAGGACTGCTGTGCTGCTGAAAGGACTGTCACTGTTCTGGACTGCTGACCTGCTGCTATCTTGCTGGTTTGCTGTGTTTCTGCCCAGTTCCCTCTTGCCTGGGGTAGAGGACTGGCCTTGAACCTAGGTGTTGGACCCGGCCTCGTAGAACGGCCCTGCATGCCCCCGCACCACCGAAACCTGGTACCTGCAGCCCAAGCACACGGCCCAGCCGACCCTCCCCACCAGGACACACGCACCGACCCGGACATCCCCGTCCATGGCCTCTCCCCTTTCGGCCACCCCGGGCCCGCGTGCCCACTTCATGCACCAAGATGGCCGCCCGGCCCCAGCGCGACCCGGGCCTAGAGGCGCCACGCCGGCTGGAGGACATCACGCTTCCAGGGGATGAGAGAGGGAGGAGCAGTTTCTATCGCACCTCTGAACTCCCCTGGGACGATGGGTTTCGATCGGCCCTCCGGCCTCCCTGAGGGCTGGCTCCGTGCCTGCTGGGTGTCTGGGACTCCTCCCGACCCGGCCCTGAAAGGATCAAAAGACAATAGCAGGAAATCCCGACAAGCGACCCCCAGGTGACAAGACCCCTGCCTGCACAGACTCCGGACATCAAAGAGGGGTCGACCTATAACAAGGGGTGCTCTGGGTCTGTCCGGCAGATTCGACGCTGGAACAACAAGAGCCTGCCGACGTGGTCGCGGCTCCTGGAACTTGAACCCTCCTGAGCCCTGCTGAGTGACTCGCGGCTCCCTGAAGATCGTAAGACCTCCGAACTTGTACCTGAGCCTGCTGAGTGACTCGCGGCTCCCTGAAGATCGTAAGACCTCCGAACTTGTACCTGAGCCTGCTGAGTGACTCGCGGCTCCCTGAAGATCGTAAGACCTCCGAACTTGTGCCTGAGCCTGCTGAGTGACTCGCGGCTCCTTGAAGCTCGTAAGACCTCCGAACCTGTACCTGAGCCCGCTGAGTGACTCGCGGCTCCAACAGACTCTCACGGTCCCGCCGGACCCCGACTACAACAACGTATCCCCCAGCTCGAGGATTGTGAGCTGTGCGCCGGATACGTCCCTGCCTTGAACCTTTACCAGAGACTGTCCCGCTACCCCCTACCCCTTCCGAGACTCATTGAGCCCGTGCTCACCTTGTACATATTTGCAGTGATAACCTACTTGATAAAGATTGATTTCTAAGAATACCCGGTGTGGTCACTCTGTGTCGTGTGGTGCCAGAAGTACGATCCTAGATACGAGATTCCTCCCCCTGGGGAGTCTCCCGCCAGTGCCCGGCTACGATACTTCGAGGGTGGGTCTCAGGGTAGTCAGGACCCCTTCCAGGCTCCTCTGAGGTCGCCGTCTAACATTGGTGGCAAGCGACGGGATTCGGGCCCATCACCTAGAGATCGTACCGTGAACGACGGAAGCACTACCGACAAAGATGGCAGAAGGAAGCGCCGTGAGCCCCGCAGAAACCAACGCCAACAAGGTGTTCCAGGTGGAGCATCTAGAAGAATACACACACAAAGAGCTAAAGCAATTTTGCAAAGAACTTAAAATCGCTACCACTGGTCTTAACACTAAAGAAGATTTGCAGAAAGCACTGAAAACTTGGGTGGAGACCGGGGCCTCCCGCCCGGAAGGCACGGGGGAGCGCCCCGACGAAGCCGAACCCCCCCAAAGTGAAAGCAGCAGCAATCAGGTGCGAGGCATCGTACCAGACGGGGGCCTATCCCCGGAAGAGCTCGCGGACAGAGAGAGAAGTCGCAATCATGAACTCGAGTTAGCCAAACTCAAAATCGAGGGCGAATTGAAGTTAGCGGAAAAAAAGCTAGCAGTAGAGCAAATGCGTGTACAAGGCGAACTAGAAGAAAAGAAGCTCCAACGGGAGCACGAAGGAAGGAAGCTCCAACTGGAGCATGAACGCAGCTTGAAGGAACTCGAGCTCAAGGCCAGAAACGAGGAAGGGAGGCCCCCGGGAAACCGAGAGACGGCCTCCCCAGCGGAACAGAAGGTCCACATCCCCAAGGATGTGGTCAAGGAATATTATAAAAACGATGACATTCAGCAATGGTTCAGGGCCTACGAGGTCGCCATGACCTCCCATCGGATCCCGCAGAAGGACTGGGGGGCGGGGTTGTGGGGGCGGTTTCTGAGCGAAGGAAGGGACACCCTGCTCGACCTACCCCTCTCCCTGCAGACCTCCTACAGCCACATGAAAGAGGCTCTACTCACAAGATACGGCCTCACCCCAGAAATGTACCGTCAGCGATTCCGGGACTGCAGGAAGATCCCGGGCACCACCTGGGTGGAGTATGTAAACTTTTTCAGTCGGGCCTTCGATGGGTGGATCAAGGGCAGCAAAGTCACCACCCTTGCCGAACTCACTGACCTCATGTTGTGGGAACACCTGGCTGCGAACTGCTTCATAGAACTACGTCAGCATCTGCTTGACAGCAAGCTCACAGATCCCCGGAAGCTGGCTGTGGAGGCCGACCGCTGGACCAACACCCGGGTCTCCCGGGGCATGGTAGGAGAGTACCCCCGAGCCAGTCAGGGACCACCCCGCCAGAGAGGGGGAGGGAACCAGGGAGGGCCGAGAGAGTCCCAGCCTAGCCCTCCGAAGACACAACCTCCACCTTTCCCGGCGCCCCCCCCACCAGTGACAGGGCCCCCTGGGAGACGGGGACACCGGGTGACCGTCACATGTTTCCGTTGCCAGAAACCCGGGCACTACGCCAATGACCCAGAGTGCCCCATGGCCACCCAAGTCTCCCCTACCACCCCTGCGAGACAGATAGCCAACGTAGCTCTGGGGGAGGAGGTTGAGGAAGCCGAGGAGTGGGAACCCGCAGCGATGGCCCTAGTATCCCTGGGAGATAGGGAGATGATCCCTGGTAGCCTCCTACCCTCCAACACACAGAAATACGGGCAGCTCGTCAAAATCAATGGCCACCAAGTAGAGGCCCTGCGGGACACCGGGGCCAGTATCACCGGTGTCCTCAGGCACCTAGTCCCCGAGGAGCAGATCCTCCCCAACGTCTTTTGCCCCGTAATATCTGCCGACAATAGAGAAAGTATGTGTCAGGTAGCCCTGGTGCCGTTTGAGTGGGGAGGGGTGATAGGTAAACTCAAGGTGGCCGTAAGAACCTCCCAGCCGGTCGACTGCCTCTTAGGGAACGACCTGGAGAGTTCTCCCTGGAAGCACGTCGAGCGCAAGGCCCACCTAGGAATGATGGGACTCCCCGAGTGGGTGTGCGCCACCACCCGATCTATGTCAGCCCGACTCACTCCCCGGAGAGAAGTCGAAAGCACCCCGATCGAAGAGATCAGAACAGTCCCCGCCGAGGGTCCTCCCATCCCCCCATCAGAAGGGTTCGTCGCCCGCGACGAACCCGCACCATCCGACCCCGCCCCGGTCCCCGAGTTGGGAGATCTACCCGAGTTGGCCCATTGGCGCCACGAGGGCGGGCCCACCCGGGAAGAATTTTGCCGGGAGCAAGCCACTTGTCCTTCCCTGGTCGGGCTGCGGCGCCAGGCCGAGGGCCAAGCCGCAGGTGACCAGACCGGGACGCACCGAATCTATTGGGAAAATAACATCTTGTACAGTGAGCAGAAGTCAGTGGAGCTGGGATCCGGACAGGTACTGGTGGTCCCCCTCCGCTTCCGAGACTTCCTCCTGGGTTTAGCCCACGACGTCCCCCTCGCCGGCCACCTGGGTCAGGACAAGACCTACAGCCGTCTTGTGACCCATTTTTACTGGCCTAGAATGAGAGCAGCGGTAGAAGCCCACTGCAAGTCCTGCCCCACGTGCCAGGCTAGTGGGAAGAGTGGGGGGAAGCGCAAGGCTCCCCTCCAACCCTTCCCGGTCGTCAGTACCCCTTTTGAACGAGTCGGAATCGACGTCGTGAGACCAATGGACCCCCCCACCTCCCAAGGTCACCGTTTCATCTTGGTCCTAGTGGACCACGCCACCCGCTATCCTGAGGCTATTCCCCTACGCACCATTACGGCCCCTTGGTGGGCCGGGCCCTGATGGGGATCTTTTCCAGGGTGGGTTTTACCCGCGAGGTCGTGAGCGATCGCAGCACTCATTTTATCTCGAAATATATGACGTCCCTGTGGCAACAGTGTGGGGTGTCCTATAAGTTCACCACCCCATACCATCCCCAAGGGAACGGCCTAGTAGAAATGTTTAATAGGACTTTGAAAGGGATGATCGCTGGCCTAGAAGAGCCCCTCCGGCGTAAGTGGGACGTCCTGCTCCCCTGCCTCTTGTTCGCTTACCGGGAGGTCCCCCAGAAGTCCTTAGGGTTCAGCCCGTTTGAATTACTCTATGGGCACCCCGTCCGAGGTCCCCTCAGTTTGGTTAAGGAAGGGTGGGAGGCAGCACCCCAGACCACCCCCGAGATGTGTTCCAGTACGTCCTGGCCCTCCGGAACCAGACCAGGAAGTTCCGAGAACTGGCCGAGGCCAACCTGGAGGCAAGTCAAGAAGAGATGAAGCGCTGGTACGACCAGAAGGCCACTCTGGTCGAGTTCCAGCCGGGCCAGCAGGTGTGGGTCATGGCCCCCGTGAAGCCTGGCGCCCTCCAGGACCGATGGACTGGGCCCTACAAAGTGGTTGAGCGGAAGAGTCAAGTCACCTACTTGGTGGACGTCCAGTCGCCTCGGGATCCCCTCCGGGTCCTGCACGTGAACCGCCTCAAGCCTCACTTCGTGCGGACAGAACTGAGCCTCCTGCTGGCCACCGATGACGGGGCCGAAGATGAGTCGGATCCCCTCCCGGACCTCCTGTGTGTCAACGAGCAGGATGGCTCCGTGGAAGGAGTGAACCTCTCCCCAGCCCTCACTGCCCAGCAACAAGCGGACTGCCGCCAGCTCCTAAGACAATTTTCCGACCTCTTCTCCCTGACCCCCCGGGTCACCAACTGGTGTGTTCATGACGTGGACACCGGGGACAGCCCGCCGGTGAGGCACCGAGCCTACCGGGTTCCTGACCGGGTCCGGTCCTGCATTCAAGCTGAAGTCTCGAAGATGTTGACCCTGGGGGTGATCGAGCCCTCTGACAGTCCCTGGGCCAGCCCCGTGGTCCTGGTCCCGAAGGCAGCGGCCCCCGGTGTCGCCCCCGAGCTCCGATTCTGCATGGACTACCGGGGGCTCAATGACGTTACCCGAGCCGATGCCCACCCCATTCCACGAGCCGACGAACTCATTGACCGACTAGGGGCAGCCCGGTTCCTCAGCACATTCGACCTCACCTGCGGATACTGGCAGATTGCGCTCACCGAAGGGGCCAAGGAGCGGTCCGCTTTCTCCACCCCCGATGGGCACTACCGCTTCCGCGTAATGCCCTTCGGGATGAAAAACGCCCCGGCCACTTTCCAGCGACTGGTGAATAGGGTCCTGGCCGGGCTGGAGCAGTTCAGCGCGGCATATCTGGACGACATCGCTGTTTTCAGTTCAGAATGGAGTGAGCACCTCCAGCACCTCCGGAGGGTGCTAACCGCCCTGCGCCAGGCAGGCCTCACAGTAAAAGCCAGCATGTGCCAGATCGGGCAAGGATCCGTAGTCTACCTGGGGCACCAGGTCGGGAGCGGCCAGGTCGCCCCTCTACAGCCAAAGATCGACGCCATCCTGGCCTGGGAACCACCCATCACCCAAACGGAGGTCCGAGCCTTTCTGGGACTCACTGGCTACTACCGAAGATTCATTCAGGGGTATGGCAGCCTTGTCGGCCCTCTCACAGAACTCACGTCTAAAAGACAGCCAAAGAAAGTGCAGTGGACGGCTGCCTGCCAGGAAGCTTTCGACGCCCTAAAAAAGGCCATATGTACTGCCCCCGTCCTCCAGGCCCCCGACTACGCCAAGGAGTTCATAGTCCAGACCGATGCCTCCGAGCATGGCATTGGGGCCGTCCTGTCCCAAGTGAATGACCAAGGCCTAGACCAGCCCGTCGCCTTCCTCAGTCGGCGGCTGTTGCCCCGAGAACAGAGATGGAGCACCATAGAGCGCGAAGCCTTTGCCGTGGTCTGGGCACTCAAAAAGCTACGACCCTACCTGTTCGGCACCCATTTCAGAGTCCAAACTGACCATCGGCCCTTGCGATGGCTCATGCAGATGCGAGGAGAAAACCCCAAGCTACTGCGGTGGTCTATCTCCCTCCAGGGGATGGATTTCACCGTAGAACACCGCCCTGGTACGGACCACGCCAATGCTGACGGCCTCTCCTGGTTCTTCCGCCTCAGCAAAGAGAACCCCCCAAGATGATGGGCAGTTCTCTCCGGCTTTCAGCTGGGGGGGCGCGTGTTGGACCCGGCCTCGTAGAACGGCCCTGCGTGCCCCCGCACCACCGAAACCTGGTACCTGCAGCCCAAGCACACGGCCCAGCCGACCCTCCCCACCAGGACACACGCACCGACCCGGACATCCCCGTCCATGGCCTCTCCCCTTTCGGCCACCCCGGGCCCGCGTGTCTACTTCATGCACCAAGATGGCCGCCCGGCCCCAGCGCGACCCGGGCCTAGAGGCGCCACGCCGGCTGGAGGACATCACGCTTCCAGGGGATGAGAGAGGGAGGAGCAGTTTCTATCGCACCTCTGAACTCCCCTGGGACGATGGGTTTCGATCGGCCCTCCGGCCTCCCTGAGGGCTGGCTCCGTGCCTGCTGGGTGTCTGGGACTCCTCCCGACCCGGCCCTGAAAGGATCAAAAGACAATAGCAGGAAATCCCGACAAGCGACCCCCAGGTGACAAGACCCCTGCCTGCACAGACTCCGGACATCAAAGAGGGGTCGACCTATAACAAGGTGTGCTCTGGGTCTGTCCGGCAGATTCAACGCTGGAACAACAAGAGCCTGCCAACGTGGTCGCGGCTCCTGGAACTTGAACCCTCCTGAGCCCTGCTGAGTGACTCGCGGCTCCCTGAAGATCGTAAGACCTCCGAACTTGTACCTGAGCCTGCTGAGTGACTCGCGGCTCCCTGAAGATCGTAAGACCTCCGAACTTGTACCTGAGCCTGCTGAGTGACTCGCGGCTCCCTGAAGATCGTAAGACCTCCGAACTTGTGCCTGAGCCTGCTGAGTGACTCGCGGCTCCTTGAAGCTCGTAAGACCTCCGAACCTGTACCTGAGCCCGCTGAGTGACTCGCGGCTCCAACAGACTCTCACGGTCCCGCCGGACCCCGACTACAACAACGTATCCCCCAGCTCGAGGATTGTGAGCTGTGCGCCGGATACGTCCCTGCCTTGAACCTTTACCAGAGACTGTCCCGCTACCCCCTCCCCCTTCCGAGACTCATTGAGCCCGTGCTCACCTTGTACAATTTGCAGTGATAACCTACTTGATAAAGATTGATTTCTAAGAATACCCGGTGTGGTCACTCTGTGTTGTGTGGTGCCAGAAGTACGATCCTAGATACGAGATTCCTCCCCCTGGGGAGTCTCCCACCAGTGTCCGGCTACGATACTTCGAGGGTGGGTCTCAGGGTAGTCAGGACCCCTTCCAGGCTCCTCTGAGGTCGCCGTCTAACACTAGGACCACCAGAGTGTCTCTAAAGGGCTAGTTTGCCGGCCTCCTAATCTGAGCCTCATGGACAAAAATGCCCCCCATCGCCTTGAAGCCACATCTTTACCCACCCTAAATGAGTCTTTAAACCCCAAGAGGTGCCAAACCAGTGCAGGCCCCTTGGTTGAGGTGCTAAACGTACCCAGGTAGCCATAATCCAAAAGTGGGAACTTAAAACTGCTCTAAGAACCCGGAAGAGACCAGTACCATCCTGCTCGCAAATCTGCCGATGGTGTATCATCGGTCAGATTGACTTTTCGGCTTCTCTCACTACATTCTTCTCCACAGCAGCAAATCTGTTTCAGCGGTCCTGTGCCAAAGGAGTACCTGGCTGGTGGGATTGTCTTCGACTACAGCCCTCTGTGTTGTCCCGCTGGAGATTTTTGACTTATATTTCGGAAACTAATTTCTAAAGTTGAAATCTTTACTGCAGCTTTGACCCAAGTTTATTCGAAGACAGCTCTCCCTTCTTGAACACCTCCTGCAGCCGTACCCTGCTGAAATTTACCTTCTCAGCTAATGTTTTCAGAAATATTTCTAAGTCTGAAGGTGAGTGATACCCGGGCCAAATCCATTACTTGTATCCGAACCGCCCTCAATCACAATTGGACATATTTTTGGACTTTGACACGGTCTTGCAAGACTAGATGTCCACGTTTTGCAGCTTGATCTCTTAGACACTAGTTTTAATGAAAAAAGGGAAGGTGAAACAATGTTAGTCTACTGTCGAGAACTTTTGTTTTTCTCATATCCGTGGTGAAGGTTAATGAATCTGCACAGAGCTGTTTTCCAAATTTCAAGCTGATGTGTCAAATGACAAACATTTTTTGAAGATGAATACTCTTTAGACCCCTCTTACACTTTTGGAAAAAAACAGGCCTTCAACACAAGGATCTCAGCTGAATTAGCTGGGATGAAATGTTTGATGGCAAGACAGAGTAGCATGTGCCTCTATTATGAGTGTGATAGATGTACACACACAGTCATGTAGACAGCCATTTTGTGCCAAGAGGTCCCTGAACACAGTCGAAAGACAAGTTAAATTGTGATGGGTAGGCGGAGATGTGTAGTACCAGGCTAAAATCTAGGACATGTGCAAAGATCCTGTTTTGACTAGCTAAAGGCCATGGGCTTCTGGTTTGTGTGGGATGAGACTGGGTGTGTAGATGATAAATGAAAAAAGCTTTTACTGAAAAATACGTTGTTAAATGATAGTTATGGTTAAGTACTTATAAAACAAAAAATCACATAATAACTTCAAGATAAGGTTAGGTGTTGGCCATATAGATAATTTTGCAAAACTTTCATAAAATTGTGACATTTCATGCAATGTACTCACCAGTGTGTTTTGGGAAAATATACACAGGGGCCAAATCTCTGGTTGATGCAAGATGTGGAAAGGCAAAGGAGAAAATGTCTTCCACAACCAGGGTTGGCTCCTCCATTACGGGGAGGAGAGTTGCACTGCTAATTGAAATGCCCTGCCCATGCTCCAGAGATGAAAAATAAAATGGTACTACATTTAATGTATTACCATTCTATTTTTCAATAACCCCGTCCCGAGCCGAGCGTCAGAACAGGGCGGGGCAGGTGCTGACTGGCAGCAGCAGAAAGAAGTCATGAGCAGGGTAATTATGTTTAAAATGTGCATATTCCTTTGGCCGGCCGTTTTGCGACAGTCAGCCAGACCTGCGTACTTTAAACCTCTCAAACCAGCTGTCTTGGACAGCTGAGTTGAGACCGAGCACAGGCCTCCAGTGCTCTTCAGAGCACTGAGAGAGCCTGCTCCAACCAATCCTGGCGCTGTTCACGTTCTGCATGAAAGCAGTGCCAGGATTGGTTAGGAGAGTTGCATGGAACCTCCGCTGGAGGAGTGAAGGACATCGGACAAGAGCGTGGAAGTGCCACTGGGTACGTTTTCTTTTCTTTTTTTAATGTTTTGATGTTAATCTTTTGAATTTAATTGCCAACATGCACTACATTACTGTTTTAAAGTTATGATAATGTACTGTATGTCTGCAATTTAGTTGATGTAATGGGCCTGCATTCACTGGCACCCATCTCCCATTTGCCAAGCTTACCAGTAGGTGGCAGCAGCCAGTGTCCAAAACACAAGCTCAACCCAGTCTGTCATAGGTGAAACGCACATAAACTGTAACACAAGCAACATTTTTTAATGTTCTGATAAGGTAAAATATAAGTTCTCTATGAGTATTTATTTCTGGACTTTTGAAGGAGCAATAAAGTTTGGTTTTAACTCTTAAAATACATACATTTGCCAGTTATTTTGAGTATCACCGCATTAGCCAATCTCCACTTAGGATATTACAGATGATATCACAAATGACAGCATTAATTACATTACTGTTTGCATCATATATTACTTACTAATGCTGGATGCGAAATTCAGCATTTCTTGGCACACCAATTTAAACAGTTTGGCGTTCCAAAACTGTAGTGATGAACTGAATTGAGTAAGAATGGAATGTCTCTCTTTTAACATGCAGCTGGACTAGGTGGAAAGTAATGTACATGTATCACCCTATTTTGTTTATTCTGGGACTCAGTGATGGGAATAGCCAAAATCTCTATCGCCATTACCATGCATGTGGACACACTTGTGTTTTTTGATGTATACATGCACACATATCTAAATATGTAACTAACTCTTTTATCCTCTACAAATATATGCACCATTCGGTATTTGAATAGAAACACAATTGCGTTTTTAAAAAAGAAATGGAAATACACGCTTCACAAAATGAATGAAAATATATGAATATACTTTACTAAAAGCTGAGGAACAACATTCCTCTACTTTTTAATAATTTACAGTCAATTAAATTTACATTCTTATCGTCTTTGGCTTGCACTGAACTTTAAAATCAGAGTCGCACCACCAACTGAAGTCAAATCACAGACAAAAGGGTTCATTAGAAACCCCAAAACACACTATGAGCAGTTTCCTTAGGTTATTCAGTTCGATTAACACAGGGCACTAAATATAAAAGAAGGCGTGGCCTCAGGAACTGAAGATGATGACATCTTAAAAATGGCATCTTTGCCCTGCCTCTTTCTGTTTTTCTAGAAATAATTAAAGGGAGTAAACTTTGAAGCCATGGTACGGCACGCAGCCATTTCGTACTGCAGCATACATTACATTACATTACTGTTATAAAGGCCTATATCCCTGAGGTGGACCTGGGTAAGGCAGTAGCATTATTTACTGCTTGATTACATAGTTTGCTGGTATGTATTTGAAATAAAACTCAAAGTCGAATCGTGTTTGTCTTTTTAATGAGCGCTTTCAATAGTCGATGGACTAAATCATACCAAAGAAGGAGGGTTTGTAATGTGATTCTTTCTGAAAATATTTGTAAGCTAAATTTGTCATTGCTTTCATTTCTTTCCTTTAGCATATCCTTAAAGTAAGAACAACTTTTTATTTCTTACTCGCTAAGATTACATATTGTTTATAAGCTTTCCAAACATTCTATTTCTTTCCCATGAGTTGTTATTTCATTTTGCTTTTTTAATTGCATCATAGTGAATGCTTATGTGCTCTGTTAACAGGCAACCAACTAACTGATTTCCAACATAAAATACTAGTGATTAGATTATATAAATTAGAATTGTATGGCTCTCTTCTTACTTTCCAAAGACTGACCGCTATTTCCATAACCCCTTAACTCTATGCCTGCATGTTTAATGTACAATATTTAAATACTGCACAGGTCGTCTCTCACTTTCCACTGAAAGTATTATTTGGTAACAGTGGTAGCTGACAAAAGTGTTTTTAATACACATAGTATCTTGTTACGAATAGCGTGTTTTTCTGATAATCAGACAGCATTCTTATGTTACATTGGTTTCATTATTTCTCATAGGTATGGTTCTTAAGCATGATTTAGAGATAATAGAAAAATTTAGTAAACATTGTCGACAGCAAATCACTGCAGTTGTCAGTGAAACATCTGTACCTATGCTCGCACATCGTTAATGACTGTTAAAATTACAGGTTGCCATTACATGGAAAATGAATCAGAGGTGTCAGTTTGCATGAATAAGTGCAAGCAACCGGCCCTTCACCTTGTATCTGTTCAGAAAGAGTCTAAAATTCATTGTTGACACTCTGGTTCCCTTAACCCCTTCGCCGCGGCACGAATTTTGCCGCGGCGCTGGGGGGGTTCGGGGTGTTAGCGGCACTGCCATGCTCGTGACGGAACCACTCCATCATGAGCCACGGGCACGCTGTGCTCATGACGGAGTGGTTCCGTCACGACTCCGCCCACTTGCATTGTTTGCCCGCACAGGCGGGGAATCAGTGCCGCGTGGGCGGAGCGGCCGCCAACGGCCGCAGCATGACGGAACCACTCCGTCATGAGCACACGGCGCCCGTGACTCATGACGGAGTGGTTCCGTCATGAGCAGGCAAGGGGTTAAAGGCTAGTGGCTGATCACAAATCATTTTTGTCTGATGCTGTTTTATGTGTCTAGGGTATGTCTTAAGGGGCTTTGTTGGATCAGCGCAGACCTGGGTACCCTTTTTAAGGTGAAGCATAGACAGCGTTTGTGCTATCGCTTAGGGAACTCTTGTACATTTTTTGTGGTGTTCAAACTCCTCCCATTGCTTGCTGTTGTTTTCATTTGTATATGTCAGTGTCCTTTTAAAATCCTTGCTTGCTAATAGTCAGTTCTTCCTCTTTATCTCTCCTTTTTCTCTTCCGGTCCTCACACAGACCAGGGACTAAGTGCTGTCTCATTACGCTATTGTTCTTTAGCTGTTCCTTAGGGGATTATTTTTTTCTTGGCTTCCTGCTCAGTAACTGTTTGCCCGTGTTCAGCTTTGGTGCCATAGCTGTTTGCATTTGCATATAGCATTCCTCACTCCCATCTCCTATAAATGCCACAGGTGTGTTAGTTCTACCTCCTGCATATACTGCTTTGGTGCTTGTTTTCTTTTATTTGTCTCTCTGCAAAAGTTCGATGTTTCCTGTCAGTTGGGCTTCTTTTGGAAGAATGTAGGTATTTGGCTTCCTTTTTAAAGGGGATCGGGCTTGTTTCTTTAACTGGAGAGGCGGACATGCTCCCATCATGCTCTGCTCTGGAGGCATTGGAACTGCAGCAGAGAGACACCGCATGCTGACTGATTCCAGCACGCATGGCTGCATCCAAAGGGTGTACAGGAAATATTGCAGATGTAATTTTTTCTTAGTGTTGTAAGTGTTCTTTGCAAAGCTTGCAGTTGTTATGACCCAGTTACAGGAAGTGATATGACGTGGTCTGGAAGAGCATGATGTACGCTGTGTGCAGAGGTGGGTCTTTTTCTACATTCTTCCTGCCCATTTCAAACAGTTTCTTCACCCCATCAGCACTTACCCCAGGTCCTAGTGGGCTCCGTGTGATTCAGCTGCTCTGGTGAGTGGTGCTCAGTGAAAGTGGCCAGCACAGCCTCTGGAGAGCTACACGCCAGCTTGTCCCACACACTGCAAGTGTAGAGGTCACCCGTGAGCACGTTGGCGATGACAGGAAGCTCTGCACAGCTCGCAGCCTTTACTGCAGCTGCTCCAGGATAGAGAGCAGGTGGCAGTCAGAGGATGACCTTGACACTGCTGGTCTAGAGTGGTGAGGTTTTCCCTATCTGAGAGATGGGGCTTACTCCTGCAGCATAGACCACTAAACAGTGACAGCTCTGCCTCCAACCCGTCCAGTCCAGGCCTCACCCCTTTCACAGTAGCACTCTGCCTTGCTTGCCTGTGTAAGTGTCCCTGGCAATTATAATTTTAGTAGTGGGTATTTTTAAGTGTGACTACATACAAACGAGCGTGCCTTATTGGCAACCTTGTGGAGGTAGGCATGCCTACTGCCTAATTTTATTTATAGTGCATGTATAATATGCTTTAACAGATCACTGATTTATCTATTTGATGCCCAAGTTGCTCTGTTTAGTAATTTATCAACAACAATTTGTGTACCTTAATTTTATAAACGTTTTCTATGATTTGGCGTTCATAGGTGTCGGCATGAAAGCCTTAATTTTTCATTTTATTTTAAATATCTAGCTGACATGCATAAGAGGAAGGGAAGTTTTAGTTGTCAGTTAAATGGTTCCATAGAGCAGAACTAAGGAGAGAGGCTCAATCCGAATAAGTAATGCCTTGACTGCCACCTTTTTTGTATTCAGGACACCAGGCGGGAAAACAGAGTTAACTTGCCAAAACTGGAGCATTTAGTATTATTAGCATTTCCTGCTACCTGTCTGGGTGTGAGATTCTGAGATTCCAAGTGAGCTAACATTAGTTTGAAATCTTATATGTCTTTGATTTGCCAACACTCGGGTGGAGTCAGCCAATAGCAAATTAAACACCCTCTTTCACTGTCCTAAACCATTAATTTATGCAAATTCCCAAATAATGGGGCATGTCCACATACAAAAATCCACTACACTCAAAACCAAAAAATATAGGTAAAAGACTATGGGCTTATTCACAAAGATAATCTGATACAAAAGTCTAACTTTAAGACTTTTGGTGTTCACAAATGCAATTTATGACTTTTGGTATTCTCAGAGGTAATTTACGAATGTTCTAATCTTACACACAGATAGTCATTACAATTAGGGGAACTTTGTTTTCCAGGCAGTTCTGTGGCCAAGTAAGGGCTTAAAAAAATGCTACCGCTGGCTACAGCTTGCAGTGCATGTGCGCTGGCGCCCGCTTGAGCAGAGGCGCCAAATGGCATTCCTCATGCTCATTAAGCGCATCGCTCGCCGCGCACTTGATCCCGATCACTTTCACTTTTGCGTTGCGCGATGGCCATGCGGGCTCCACTCCCTTTATACTCTCGCTTGCTTTTTTTCTAATTGTGGGTTTGTCAACTTCGTATTTGCCATTACGGATTTGTCAACTTTTAATTTGCATCTGCCACAAACTCACTAAAGCATGCAACACTGCACAGAGATCACTTCGCTAACTGTGGGCAGTGGTTAACTTGTGTTAAAAAAACAAACTCTTAGAGCCAGGCCCGCATACTTAAAAGGTTACAGTGGTGCTACCCATGGGCCCGCCTTTATAGTTCTGCCCGGTCTATGCCACCGTTCTTATGTCCGCGTCATTCCTATGCACACCATTCCATTTGTTGCCAGTTTAGAAACATTAATACACATATTGCATGTATCCATTTTGTTTATATTTATTCACTGTTTCATTAACCTCTCCACTCCCCGTGTCTCGTGTGAGCAGTTTTCGTTCTCGTATTTGCTGTCCAACCTTTATAACTGAAAATAAACGAAATATACCATAATATAATGAAAAAGAATACGTTTAAGAGTTTATTTGCCTGTCATTAGTCTATTTGGGAGCTCCAATTTCTAAATATAAATTGGGTCCCACCAGTGTCAGGCCAGCGCTTAATTATTGAACAGGAGGCACGCGGAGATATTCAGTGGTTGCCTAACAAACCAGCCAATGGCAGGCGAGCAGTGGCTCCACCCCCTTTCGAATGTGGTGTGTCCTGTGGGAGGGCTTCTATGCCATTGGGGCTCCCTCCCCTTTGCCGTGGCAGTAGTGTTAGTCTTAAAAAATAAAAGTGTGCGTCACTCACTGCTACTTAACATGACTCTGCAGCATTTTCCGTAAAAGCAACAACTTCCGTCCCACTGCGCAATCAGTGCAACCGTGAATAAAAGCCCCTCACTTTAGAACTGGTGGTCTAAAAGAGTTCTGCATCTGGGCCCTGTCACGTAGTGCACTAGCTTGTTATTATTATTTTTTATGCTCGCGGCCGCCCGCCATTTCCTTTCGTTTTCATTACTTTTGTTACGATCTCAGCACCAGCACGGGTGCCACGATTGCATCAAAAGTAAGAAATTGTAGTGGCAGGAATGAGGGAGTCGAGGCGTGATTGCTAGGTGGAAACAACTTTTATTGCGAGTACAAATGATAAGGCCCACGAGAAGCAGGCGGGGATACAACCGCCCATTCAGATAGTCGCGCTCCTCTTTCTTCTTCTCGCCGCCCCCTGAGGTCATCCGATTGGCCACGACGTCAGGAGGCGAGACAAACACAGAGGAAGGACTGCATCCTTCTAACCACACCACGTACGTTAACCTCACGTACGACATCTCCCTTCTTAACAAAATAAAGAATCATACACATTTTCATCTCATAACAAAGTCTTCGAATCTCTTTGGTGCTCTGATATGCCTTGTCGGCCTGCTTGGAGTAACATACTGGGGTTGTCCCACCCCGCCAGTGCTCGTACCCTCACTCTTGTCTGCACTTCAACGTCCGTTCCATCCTTGTACGGGGGAATTACCCCCATTCTCATCATCGCACATACTTCCGCCGGCGATCTCATCATCCTGCCGTTCAAGCACACTGCCATCGCTCTCGGTCTCACTCACATGACAGCTTCTCATGATGATTTCCTCTTGACCAGCTTTAAGCTTGACTATGTCCTTGCTACGCTATCCCCCTCCTTCCAAACACACTGCCTCTCTTGTCGCTCCTTGCACACGTACGGGGGTTTGAAATAAAGATTCTCCCTTCATCACTTTGTTTGGTTTCTTCACCAGTACCCAGTCTCCCTGCGCTATTTCTTTTGCTTTGGCTCTGTTTACCATATCAGCATACCGTTTGTTGCTTTCTTGCTTAGCCACAATTCGCTCCTTGACTCTCAACCTCTCATCAGGTACATCCTCGTTTTCATCCCTCACGTCATACCACTTATTAAATTTGGGGGTAAGCTCGCTCATGCACCTTCTCCCTCTCATCAAATAGAATGGTGTGTGCCCTGTGACTTCATTAGCTGTATTATGAAAAGTGTGCACCTTGTCTGCTAAAAACGCTTTCACATCCATGTGGGACGCGACTGCCTGTTGGATACCTTCTTTGAGGAATCTATTCATCCGCTCGACCTGCACATTGCTCTTCGGGCTGTACAGTGGTGTCTTCTCTTGCTTGATTCCCAGCTTGGCCAGGAATTCTGTCATCTGCCTGGACACCAGCTGGGTGCCATTGTCGGAAACCATGATCTTCGGCTGCCCCTCCATCGCGAAGATTTTCTTCAGCACTTTGATCACCCATTCAGTGGTAACCTCCCTGACGAACTTGTAGTGGATCCACTTGGAGAAGTAATCCGTGAGAACAATGAGGTGTCTGCAGTCGTCCAGTAGTAGGGCAAACGGGCCTGCGAAATCAATGGCAATCTTACTCCATGGGCCGACCGGTATGTCCACCATTTGCAGCTCCCCTTTCGCCGTCTTCCAATGTTTGTCGGCTCTCAAGCACGGTCCGCATCGATCTATGAAGCTGCAGACGTCACTGCACATCCCTGGCCACCAGTAGTATTGTTTGAGGAGATTTTTGGTGGCAGTACTGCCCGGGTGACCCCTGTGGGCTATCCTGATTAACTTGTCTCTCAGACCTTCCGGGGGCACAAACAGCTCATGCCTCTTCAAGAAGCCGTTTTCAATAGTAAGTTCAGCGCTTATCTGCTGGAAACACCTGAGTGCTCCGTGCAAGTTCCGGACCGGAGGCCAATGAGTCGTCATGTGGTCCATCACCCTTCGAATGGTCATGTCTTTCTCTTGAGCTGCCAGCCATTCTTCCTCCGAGATGGTCCCTTCGCAAATGGCCGTCGCGTCCACCAGTGCCACCACGCACTCCGTGTCATGCAGGGAACAGTCCTCCTCTCCGGTCACTGGCATGCGCGATAGGCAATCCGCCCTGTTGTTAAGGCCACCCTTGATGTGTCTGATGACAAAGTGGTATTCTTGCAGTTTGGACAGTAATGGTAGAATCCTCGAGCTGGCCTTTCCATTGCCGCGGCCTTCACCGTCCATCATATATATCAAGGGTTTATGGTCCGTGACCAGTTCGAGCTCCTTGCCCCACAGTTCTTCAGTTTTTCCACTGCCCAGACGCACGCGAGCGTCTCGTGCTCGATGGTGCTGTAATGTTTCTCGCGTCGCGCAGCGACCGGGATATGAACGCGACGGTGGTCTCCTTCTTCCCTTGGAATTGGCAAAACACTGTGCTGATACCCTTGGCGCTGGCATCGACCGTGATTACATTCCGGTGGTCCTTGTTGTACGGTTGCAACACTGGAGCCGCAACAATGGCCTGCTTGATGGACTCGAAGGCAGCGCGTTGTTCCTGCGCCCACACGTACTTCTCGTTCTTCCGCAGCAGTTTCCTTAGAGGCTCCACCGTGGTCGCGTAACCCTGCATGAACTTCGAGTAATACTCGCTGAGCCCCAGGAACGATCGTAAGATGTCTTTATCTCCGGGACAGGGGGCATCTCATATGGCCTTCACCAGGTCCTCCTTGTGCGCAATATCATCCGGGGTCAGAACGTGCCCCAGGTATTCGAACCTGCTCTCCATGAACTAGCACTTGTCTTTGGAGACCGTCATCCCTTTCTCCCGCAACACCTACAGTACCTTGCCCAGCGGCTCCAGGTGCCCCTTCTCATCTTCCGTGTGGACTAGTATGTCATCCTGGAATACCTCGACACCCTCCATATCACAGAAGAGCAGATCCATCAGCTTCTGGAAGACACCCAATGCCGATGCAAGGCCGAAAGGAAGCCGGACGTACCTGTACGCTCCGAACGGGGTGATGAAGGTGGTTAATTTCTTGGATTCCTCCGTGAGGCACACCTGGTGGTACGCTGACTTCAAATCTATCAGGGTAGAAGAACCTCGACCCTGACGTGGATGACAAAATCTCTTGAATGTTGGGTAGCGGATGGCAGTTCACCAGGATATTTTTGTTCAAGGACCGCAGGTCCACACACAGCTGAATGTCCCCTGTCCTCTTCTTCTTGGACACCACAATCGCGGACACCCATTCTGATGCGCCTGCTTCCTCTATCACTCCTTCCTGTTTCAACCTATCTAGGACCGCCTTCAGCTCCCCCCTGACTGAGAGGGGAACTGTCCTGACCTTGTGCTTTATCGGCACCGCCCCCTCTTTCAACTGTATGGCGTGCACAAATCCCCTCACACATCCTACCTCATTTTTAAAGACGGACTCAAATTTGCCAATGACCTCAGCCAACCCGCCATGCACTTCATCTGGCTGGACATAGTTGACCCAGTCGTCCCGCAGAACTATGGGATCGTCAGCCCCAGGGACTAGCACCACACCCAACTTTGCCAGGTCCATCCACCCCACCAGGCTCCTCCCTTTCTCAGCCACATAGATCTTCGTCTTCACAGTTCGCCCTCTAAAGGTGAGAGTATCACAGAAGTACCCCTTCATCACTATGTCTTGTTCCCCGAAGGCCTTCGGATTCACATGCGTCTCACGCAGTCGCACACCCTGCCATTTCACATCAAATGTCGTGTCAGATATCAAGGTAATAGGGGAACCAGAATCAGCTGTAAACGGCAGCTCAACTGCACCAATCAGGACGGAGCCTATGGGCCCCTTCACTCTGCCGTCCACAGCATCAATGGACAGCACTATGTCCGCATTTGCATCCACATCGCTATCGCTCACCGAGCTCACTTTCATACCCCCCACCCCCGGTTTCCTGGTTTTACACACTGCTGCGAAGTGGCCCACTTTCCTGCACTTAGTGCAGCTCTTGGTCAGAGCCGGGCAAACCCTGCTGTCCGCCAAGTGATCCCGTGCCCCACACCTAAAGCAAGCGAGCGGTCACCTGCTTCCCCCTCTATCGCTCGCCGCCTTGTCTGGAGTCTTGGGCGCACTTTTATGTTTGTCCTGCACGTAGAACACGTTCGAGGCCTGGCTCGTGCTGGCAAGCTC
Source organism: Triturus cristatus (assembly GCF_964204655.1). NCBI lineage: Eukaryota > Metazoa > Chordata > Amphibia > Caudata > Salamandridae > Triturus > Triturus cristatus. The sequence goes on from NC_140590.1 coordinate 1,114,018,617, forward strand.
CCTAGTGGACACCAAGGAACGTTCTATGGCCTTCGCAATGGCCACCACATCCTTTAGAGAAGGGTTCCTGCAAGACAGCAACCGTTCCTGCACCTTCTTAGAATGGCAGTAGAACACCACCTGGTCCCTGATGTATGTATCAGTCATCTCCGCAAATTCACAGTCTTGGACCAAAACGCATAAGCATGCAATGTGCTCTTCGATAGTCTCTCCTTCATCCTGTTTCTGCAATGCAAACTTGTGGCGCCCCGCCATGATGTTACCTTCCTCGGAATACTGCAGTTCAAGTCGCTTAACCGCCTCCTGATACTCATTCAGAGGAGCGAGGGCCCCCGGGGGGTTCACGCACACTGGTAAACTGTCGAAAACCTCTTGGCCAGCCTTCCCCAGCAGTCCGAATAAGAGTGCCTTCTTGCACTCGGGGCTATACCCCTTACCGTCTATGGAAACTATATAGTTCTCAAATGCGCGCAGCCACCCCTTCCATTTCATGCACGGCTTACCAGGGGACTCGAGGAACAGGGGAGGCACGCAGATGTTGACAGGCTGCGCCATCACCGGAGAACAGGCACCACCAGCAGCACGAAGAACTGGGCACACTACCCGCAGCAAAGGCAGGTACAGGCACTATGCCCACCGGGGCGCACTCGCTTTGGAAGATTGACCGGGCCTCGTAGCACACCGCCTGGGCTCCATGTGGCAGCCGGATGGTCACCGAAGAACAGGGAACTGCAGCACCCCCGCAGCAGCTCACCGTGAGAGGCGCACGTGGGCAGGCAGGGTCGAAGCACTCCAGCGAGCGCTGTAGGCAGCAGACGGCGACGTTGGAACTCGCCGGTATACAGGCAGCACCCGCAGGCATCAACTGGAAGGAGACAACTTCAACGGGAGTCCCCGCAGGATCACAGGAGGGGACCCATCAGCACGCTGCACCGCAGTGTCAAGGGAGCGCTAGACACGTAGGAAAACCGGGGCTCACTCGTGGGCTGTACTGCAAGTTTTAAGCCTCGTTGCCATTCGTAGTGGCAGGAATGAGGGAGACGAGGCGTGATTGCTAGGTGGAAACAACTTTTATTGCGAGTACAAATGATAAGGCCCACGAGAAGCAGGCGGGGATACAACCGCCCGTTCAGATAGTCGCGCTCCTCTCTCTTCTTCTCGCCGCCCCCTGACGTCACGGCCGCCCACGACATCCGATTGGCCACGACGTCTGGAGGCGAGACAAACACAGAGGAAGGACTGCATCCTTCTAACCACACCACGTACGTTAACCTCACGTACGACAGAAATAGAAAAAAAAGTCCTTTTTTATTTCTTTACATTTGATGCAATCGCGGCGCCCGCGCCGGTGCCAAGATTATAACAAAAGTGATGAAAATGAAAGGAAATGGCGTGCAGCCGTTTTCAGCATGTGAATAATTAGGAAATGAAGTAGCAGTCTTTTCTTTGACAGCCATTTTCTTCAATATTTTTCTCATGCAATAAAAAATAAAATGTTCATTTGCTGCGAGCACAATTTAAATCTTACAGTCTTTCAGACATGCCAATTCTCCCGATTCAGGCGGGAGACTACCGATTTCAAGGCTAGTCTCCCGCCTCCCGATTCAAGCATTCAGAAACCCAGGGCTTGGTATTGTGTAGCGTGCTAATTCTTCCAGCAATAGTCAGAGTGGCGATGTGGGGGCTTTAGAAGGGATGGAAAACCAACAAAGCTTTGTTAACAAGCAAATAGTCTTTAAAAGACCTGTGAAGTACCCAGGGGCACAAGCTGTTTCAGCCCAGGCTGCCACACACAGGGGGAGAGGGGGAGAAGTGTTGGTGTATGCACTGCCAGCAACCTGCCAGGCCAGTGCACAATACCTGCATCACCCTCTCTCTTCCTGCCATTGCGCTCCATGAATTTAAAAACGTGCATTTGCATTTCATATGTCCGATCCTGCAGCAGCACACTTTCAAAGTCTATACATGACAGTAATCCGATTCAGGCCCCATTTCCCCGCTTTTTTCTAAAAAATCTCCCACTTTGCTCTTCTGAAATGTTGGCATGTATGGTCTTTAACAGGAGTGAGAGGGAGCTACAGTAGAAGTAGACAAGACAATGAGGCTTCTTTTGTGGGCTGCGGTTCTTCGCCATAATTAAAGGAAGACACACTGGCAACATGGGAATTCCTTTATTGTTGTTCTTATTCCTTTATTGTTGCCCCAGTGAAACAGTGGCATTCATACATTACACGCAGTAAAACAAGACACAGCAGGGCCCTGCTTTGATGTTTATGTATCGTTGCCGAGGGCAAGGAAACCAGAAATTCATCTTCTCCTGTTGTCTCTTCCTTTTAAAACTGAAAAAGTCCAGGATTCGCTGTGCAAGGATTTACACGTGTTTAGAGCAAAATAAAAAAAAACAGGTTAATAGTTTTAATCTTTGGGGTTAATCCTTAAAAGGATGGTATTTCCTGTTGTTACTGTCTTCACTAAAACTGACTCAGCTGAGTGTGCTTGCTGCAGAAATCCGAGGAGCTTGTAAGCAGTTCAGCTTTTCATGTATGCTGCAGAATGTGTGCATTTTAATCACTGAGAAATTCCTCCCTCACTATGTGCTTATATGAAACCAGGCACTGATCATTTCCACGTACAACAGTGAGTGGCTAACCTCAAGGTGTTATATTTACGGAGTCATTGATTTTGTTACTAGACTGCTATGTAACCGTAACGGTGTTGTCTAGTACTGTGCATCAGCATCAAGGCGGTCGTTTTGTGTCACTCACGCTCCAGTGATAAGTTGTAGCCATAGCGAAACATGCCCGATTTGTTTACAGGCTTTGGGCATGGTTTTTAGTGGTAAACTAGGTGGATTGTGGTCAGCTCCACAGAAAAACATCATCTGGGACGTTTGCAGCTGAAATAAGTTTCTCGATAGCAGTGCTGGAAATTAAACAAGCTTTACAATGCATTAGATCTTGCTTTTATGCGAATTTGAGCTAATGGCATTGTAAATGACAATGTCTTACTTATGTTTGTTTTTTAAAACAAATAAAAGGCATTGTCATTTGCAAAGCTAATAGCTTTAACTCTCGCAAATGCGAGGCCTATTGCATTGCAAATGCTTGTTTCTTTTAACTGATGGTTCTATTAATGGGGATGACCCAGCCTCAGAAGGAATCTTTGAGAGGCTGCTAGAAATTGCGAGAGGGCCCATGTTCTCTACTAACTCAGATTGAAGTAATAAGTCGGCAGTCAGGGTAAGCACAGTTAGATCGACACCTCTCCTACCCTCCTACCCTCAGTCAACTCGATCTCCTTTGACAGTACATTTGCAGCCCTCGTTAAGAATGAGTCCAGGGTATTAACTATTTGCCCCTGTCTGTTGCTGGTTTGCTCTTCTTTTACCCATTGATGTTAGTGTTGATGTTTGTCCTTTGTGTCAAAACAGACACAGGGGGCAATAGATTAAAGGGGGCATACAGCCCGGACACTTCCTGCTGCTGACGCGCGTGGACAGTAAATGCTGTCTGTGACCAAACAGTACATGTGGCCGGAGACAGCCAATGACTGATAGAATTGCATGGCATCAATAAAATATAAACCACAGTGAGTTAGAGGCGGCAGAGAGAGATTCAAAACAAGCATTGACATAGCCAATAGGTCTCACTTTTGGGGCCTTATAAGTGTTTAGCCATGAAACAGTTGCATAACTAAATACTTATAAGGTCCCAAAAGCGAGGCCTATTGGCTATGCCAATGCTTGTTTCTGTTTATTACTGCTCTGTAGTAATGGTGGCGCACAGGTGCCACAATTACTACATAGAAGTAATAAACAGAAGAAAAAGTGATCGCGATCAAACATCAAAGCGGCCGTGTGGCCATGAAAGTGAGGCGCGCGCGCCCGCGCACATGCACTGTAGCTCTAGACTACAGTGGAAGCCCTTTTTTGAGCCCTCACAAAAAGTCTTGCCTGACCCAGCGCATGCGCTGGGTCAGGCGAGACCTAAAAAGCAACTGGTCCTTAACATTTTATCAATTCCCCCAGAACCATGAGTTGGTTGCTACCACACTTGGCCTCTTTGGGCTGAGCACATTGACTACTTGTATTGCATATAAGGTGGTTCATATACACACTAAGGGCTGCATTACAAAACGTGGCAGATTTATCAAGATATTTTATCCCCAGGAATTGCTCATGAATGGAAAGCAGCACAAAGTCTCTAAAGGGTATTTACTTTCCAGCGTATTTATTTTTTGTGACAGAAAAGGGGTCATTACACTTGCACTTTGATGTCCCAACAAAGAACGATTAAAATTGACAGACAAGATTTTCAGTAAAAAATTACCCTTAGAAGAGGCTCATGCAAAGTTGGAAAAATATTTTTATTCCTGCAATCATTTCACATATTGTGTACATGTGGCACTGTACAGCATCTGTTCAATGTGTGAATATTTTGAAAATTGTCTAGGCATACAATTTTGTACTGTAAGGGTATACATATAGTACAAAACCTATGCTGGACAGCACATAACCGCATATTTCCACCATTTTTGTAGGGTTAAAAAGCTTGTTTGTGCAATAGCAGAGGGCGAGAGAGAAGCAGCTCTCCCACGTGCAAATCACTACAGCAACATTGATTGCTGCAATGCGTTCTGCTAAAAGTTACTATATCTGCCCCAAAGTCAGCACAAGGAGTGCTGAGTTAAGATGCAATCTCTGCCTCAGTGTTGTCTGACAGAGTTTGATAGGCTGGAAAAAAGGAATCTTTTCAGCTTATGGCTGAAAATGTTGTAGTGTTTGTTGATGTATCAAAAATACACAACATAACATACAAGTAGTAACATAAAACCATAAAACACAACAAGGCTAACCACAACAAAACAGTGAAAACAGAACACAACACAACAACTGCAGAGCAACACAACAAAATCACTTTGTAATAATGCAGCCCAAAAACACAGCAGTGCAAAAAATAACAGAACACATCACTACACGACAAAATACTACACAAGTGAACACAAACGTACTTTTGACATAGCAGGGAAAGAGGTCACAAAGTTCTTACTCTTTGCAGAAATTGTACAGTTAGCTTTGGAAAATAATGAGGAGGAGATCTTAAAAGAAGGTATCAAATGTGTGTCCATGAAGGAAGTAGCTAAGAGTGAACAGTGGAATAATTGTTTCCTACAACAACATGATGGGCTGGAGAAAAAACAAGTAAAACTATCAGATAAATGTTGGAATATAAAACAGGTAGATCGTGGAAATAAGGGCTCCCTGAGAGTAACGGTTCCAACAGACAGTGCTGGCAGGGATAGCTATGTGGACGAGAATCAATAAGCTGATCTAGCATCATTAGAGGAAACAGACCAGGGGCATATGAGCAAAATAGATTAAGACAAACGTTCTTCACACAACCTGCTCTTACAATCTGGGAATATATAGTTTCAGGACATTATTGCGTTTAGAAGTTTAAAAAGAGATTTTGGATCTATATGAGATCATGTAGATTCCTACAGGTTAGCAAACAAACAAAGAAATTGGGCTCAGGTGAGCCTTTGGGGGGGGGGGGGTTCTACTAAACTGGCATACGATGTGACAGAGATAATTGCAAAGGATAACTGGATTTTTGTATGCCAATTTCAGTTTTTTAAAAACCTTTTGCTTTGGGAGTATATAATTGTAAATAATGTGTGTTTTCAAGCAGTTCGGTTGTAAGGTTAAGGAGTTCAGGTAACATTGTTTAGAGAAGACGAGGTAAAGATGTGAGCAAATTACTGCTCATATGTTTTGCTATTAAAGGGTGATTTCAATCATAAATTAGACCCTTGCAAGAGTGAGCCAATATGCATTGATGTATTATCAGCATACAATATCAGCAAGATAAGGGAGGCTTTACCTACACAAGAAAGCACCAGGTATAGTTTAATAGGGAATGTAGAAGCCTAAAAAACAGATACAAAATAAGAGAGAGAAATACGATTATGAGTTAAAAATGTTCTTTGTGTAGCAAACAGGGATTATCAGAGAAAACTAGATAACAAGAAAAAGGCTTACTATGGTAAGAGTTTGAAAGCTATGCTGTAGGTGATGGAAAAGAAAAATGTATAAAATTCTGGCAGCTCATGCAACAAAGGAAAGGAGAAAGGGAAATGCGCTACTTGTTAGGGGAGGTGGAATGGGTAACTTATCTGGAGTAAATTTGCAGTAATAGTTATTCACATGCACCACAGGAGTAAAGATGTATTGTAGGTAAGGAGATCAAAACTCAGTTCTGCATTAAGATTATTATTATTTTTTTTTAACTGTCTTTATTGCCAAATAGCACATGTCAACTTACAACATATTGCGCCTACAACCCTGAGGCCGGCTGTACTCCCGCACCCCGTCACATAAATCCAGTAGCTTATCACACATCCCGGAGGTCGGGCATCGCTGTACCCCGAATTAGTCCAGACGGCATGCAGCCCCATTAGTGTGGCGGTGCGCCACAGCCTATTTGCCCTCCCCCACGGAGGAGTCACAGTATGCTTGCATCTTTTATTGATTTAATCAAACACCCCAAACTCCCACCCCCACCCCCCCAACTTCCCCTCCTCTAGGCATCCGATCAGACCCTCCCTATCAGCGAACTCCCCAATTGCTATCAAATAGCTCGGTGCACACTGAATAATTCCCCCTCTCCTGCCTGACTCAGAGCACGCTTCTGCATTAAGATTATTAAGGACACAATAATGTAAATAAATTTGACTAGAGCCATTGGGACCAGATAACCTTCCAGTAGTTATATTTAAAGCAAACATGGACTTGTGAGTGAAATTATATTATTTAGTGTTTAACAAAATGCTACTGACAGATCTGTTCCCAGAAAACTGAAAGGGTGCAATTATAAGACCTAACCATAAAAAGAATGATGCCCTATACCCCAAAACTATAGACAGATTAGTTTACTAGATGCGGGGGTAAAGCTAGTTTCACAAATTGCATTGAGCGTGCAAAAAGAGTGGACAGATACAAGGAATATAATCCCCTTAGAACAAGGAGGTTTCAAAGAAGGCCACTAAATAAATCACTGCTTTATTCTGTTTGCAGGAGCGTGAAAGTCAGTGGAACAAAGGGGAAAACTGTCCAGCTGCTTCATAGCCTTTTTGTGCTCCTTTTGACTTGGTGGATCATAAAAATATGATACACCCTTGATATAATAAGAAATCCCAAAATGGCTTCTCCTAATTCTGCAAGAACTACACAGGCAGAATTGGGAACCTGTGGTAATAGATGCAGAAGGAATACTGACCCGTAAAATAACAATCAAGAACGGTCTAAGACTAGGCTGCTTGTTGGTCCCCTTGTAATTCTCTACATTTTAGCAGATCAATCAGTTGACCTATCAGCATTCAGGGCATGAGTCCGAAAATGAAGGATATGCATGTCCCATGTCCCTTATATGCGGGTGATCTTATCGTCATGGATATGTCAGAATTAGACCTCCAAAGGAAATTAGCGTCATTCAATGCTTCTTTTAGTGAGAAGCAATTGATAGTAAATATGGATAAGACCAAGGTTCTGACATATGGAAAAGGGAATACAAATTATGATTGGTAATTAGAAGACTAAAGAATATAGACAGTTAGTAAATAAAAATATCTAGGGATGTGGTTTGAGGATAAACTGTGGTGGGGAGAACACATCGATCTTCAAAAAGCAAGAGCATAGTCTTCAGTATGTGGGCTCACAAATTCAATAAGGAACACAGGTGCCCCTCTCTAAGGCTTGTTGTATCAGCTTGCCTTGCAATGATCGGCCCACATTTTCAATATGGGGTGAAACTGTTATGCTTAAGTGTTAAATTCAACTGGAGCTATGAAGAAGGGTAATGCTTAAAAAGTCCATTGTCCCTACCAATGTGAACAATGATCCAGGCTATAAGAATGGAAGTGAGTATACCTTTCTGGAGTTATGCCAAAGTAGTGACATTTTGGTTAACATACTCTCATTAATTAGGCATGTTTGGTCTGGCTATGGAGGGATTGTTTGTCCAGCCTTGGCTGTTGCTTCAAGCAAATAAATACCACTTTGCTGGGAATGTCTTATTCGAGGATGTGCCTTTTCAGAGGGACTACCCACCCAGCAGTGAAGGTCATACAGCCTGACAGATTGGCTCCTAGTGACCTGACCAAAGTGGATGGGGTCTGGCGATGCTAGCTTTTGACAGTGCCTGGTGGTCGAAGCCATGTATGCCACACTTTTGATCTTCTTCACCAAGCACATTTCTGCAGCAGCTAAAATGACTTTCCGGTAGTGTGTCCCACCAGCAATATCAGTTAGATTGCAAGAACTCCTAAGTCTTGATCGGGCTTCTCCTCGGCCTGCACTTCCCTTCTGTCATTGAAAAGCAGACTGGGCTACCGGTGAGTGTGCAATCACCCTTTCTTCATAGCCCCTCTAGACAGTCAGGGCCCAAGGGTTTACAAGAGTAAGAAGGTCAGTCTGGGAGAGGCATGTAGCTCCATCCAGTAGATGCGGCTATGCCTCGAGCAGCATACGCTTGTCTCAAAGATTGAACCATGATTGAGTAAGTGCACACAGTCAAGTTTTAAGTTTCAAGTTTATTTGTTTTTGCTCTGCTAATTAAAGCCATTACAAAGATTGATAAAACATATAAAAAACACGGTTAGGTATAAAACCAAACATACAATAGAAATAGTACAATTTTTTAAATTATTGTTTAAATTATTGTTGTAAAATGATGTCACATGTAAAAACGTTTGTTCACACGGTCAGTATGATCAAATTTCAAATAGCTGATTAAATCAGTTATGATTCCTTTGATCGCTCCATATATTACTTGGATAGAAATCTTTGGTAATTCCGGAACTAATACATGCCAATGAGCACTGACCTCCCAGGAAGCGTGCATTTGTCAGACAAAGACAAATCTGGGCTAGGGTGGCCGATTTGCGATTCTAGATATCCTTGGGCAATTGCACTCTCCCATACCTGTGATGGTACGTCCAGAAGTCAAACCTATTAATTTTAGCTGGTGTTCTCTGTTCCTACCATGGTGCCCATGTTGGCCCCATGTAAAGTGGGATTAGGGTTTGATTATAAAGAAGGAGCTTGAGAAATGGCTAGCACATTCTAGGAAGTCAGCAGGAGCTCAAATTACCGAATCCCCACCCAGTGAAAATTGGGATGACTACACTTCAAATCCTTTAATAAGGATCCATTGGAGGGCAATTATGTGCCAGCAACGATTGTAATTCCAGAACTAACAGATTATATCAAAGTTGCTGCAATTAAAAAAAATCATAGATAAATCCTGGGATGAGCTGATTGTCCATTCAAAAGGTGAACTCCTACATATCCAGTTCCAAGTAGGGATGAACGTGTGAAATTAACCTAATATGCTTTTGCATAATTAGGTGAAACCTTACCAAAATTGTGAGTAACTATGTAAACTTCAAATCTGTCATTTCTGACTAAATGGCAGTGTGAAAAGCATTCTCTGGTCAATTGTTGTTGCAAGGACCCATAATAAAAAAAAAGTACCACAAAATACAGCCACTCACATTCTGTTGTTCACATGTATACAGTAGAGTTTTACCACGAATGGCGCTTAATTACGCAAAGTGGCATAATGATGTAATTTGAAGTACTTTGTGTAACAAGCGTAACACAGAATTCCAAATTGTTTTCTTCATTTTATTTTTTATTTGGCCTGACCTAATTGCAAACCTCTTGGTCCCCCCTGATACTCTTGACTGAGTGTCTTGCAGGACTGATGCATTTACTGGGGCAATGATGAAGAGAGATGATCAAGGACATTTGTATTGCACATCAAAATATAAAATTGGACATGTACAAGACAAACCAAAAATAAATCATTTGACAAGAATGATTTTTTTTTAAATGACTAAATGCCAGCCTGACAGTGGTCTTTCTCTAAACTATTTCCTGTTTTCCTCCAAATTTGCTGGATTCTTTTTATTGACCTTCGGACTATGAGCACTTTGACACTGAGGTGCATGTTGTTCTCCACTAAACTTGTTTTGATTGATGTATCCACAATTGACAAATTGAATTTACTTATAAGTCCCTAGTAAAGTGCACTGCCTGTAAATTAATGCTACACTGGTGCCACCCCCTCAAGTAGCCATTAAACATGCACGGAGCAGTCTGTTTCTGCTCTTTGCTGACAGGTGTGTATTACCTGCTAAACTCCATTTGTGATAGGGATTGGGGATGGCAATAATGTCCTTAGAATGAAGAGTTTCCATCAGATACATGTCACCAGCTTATGTTGATTATGTCCCTGCCTTTTGTACACACTGCCCATTACTACTAAAAAAATGGATGGATTTGTAAAGTCTTCGGATCAGCTCTGCTGGTGTCTGCAACTGTCCTGGCAAAGCGCTAAAATGACGCAGGTCCAACTTCATCTGTCTCTCAGATTGAACACAGGCACTTGGTTTGGCCATGCTCTTGCATGCTAGCCAGTGGAGCAGCCTGTGACTGCTGGGTCCTTGGGTGAGGTCTGGGCACAGGGAGGGTTCCTACCCAAGAGAACATGTCAGACGCCTAAAAACCAGGTCATGTGAGGTGAAGGATGAGCTTGGTAGAACAGTCTGTCAGATCAGTCATCTGAAGAGGACCCTAACTGTTGAGCTTGGGCCTTGGAGTGTACCAGTGTGATAGAAAGGTTCTCACAAGTCCTAACCCACCCACACCTTGCATAATCCTTTGAAACTAAACTATAGTACCCTCCTTGGTTGGGCCCCCGAAAGACTCTACTACCTGCGGAGTGTATGCCTGATCCAGCCCTGACTCAATTTGCAAACAAATACAAATGGGGCCAAGCTGGAAGGAAAGAAAGCTTGATCAGAAGTAGAAACCTCATGAGGAAACCCATGGCTTTTCTTAAAGGAAACAATGTTCTGCTTAAAGCTACTGAGTGCAAACACCATAGGTTTCATGAGGTTTTCCCTTTGAGGGTCAGGCTCCTCCTACTGTTTAGGCTTCTACACATATATCCCAGTAGTCACATGAGTTGCCTCCTGCAGCCCATGGGCATGATTCTCGGCTGCTGCCCAGGAAGTAATTTGATGTGCAACAATAGTGGTGTGTGGCAAATGGCAGATGTGCTGATGTAGTTTCCTTACTTGCTGTCAAGTACCTGGATGTTTAGTTCCATGTGTCTAGGTAGAGGTTTAAATACTTGTGTCATTCAGCCTGGATGTTTGTGTGCCTTCCCAGGGTGACTGTAGGCAGAGCTGCTAGCTTCTGCTTCTGTCAAAAGTGCTTTCCTGTCTGGTGTTGCAGAGTATGGCTCGAGGTCTGAGCTCTTGGAACCTTTTTATGACCTATTGGGTTTGACTGGAGGAGCGGAAGCCCGTGGGGGGAGACTGATCTATCTTGCTGTGTGGGTGACAGAGAGAGAAGTTTGCCTTTCTCCTGCCTCTTCTGCATATGTAGTGGGGGAAAACTGTGAAAGTTTCTTCAATGAGAGATACTTGAGCATCAAGCACGTTCAGGCTGTCACAGTGTTCTTTGCTCCATTAGTCCCCCTAAAGGTCAACCACTGAGCAATTGTTGCAGGACCCTCACCTGCTCATGCCTGACCTCCCGTACATGGGGAGAGTGAAAGCCCATCTCAATGGGTTAAACCGCAGGGGCTCTAGTTGAGTGTCACGCATTGCTGTCTTTGATGTCCAATTGCAGCTCACTCACAATGCATTGAATTCCCCTTCTATTACCAGTGTCAGGAGACCAGGGCTGTGAAGTCCACACAGACACTAGGGGACTGTTTCCTAGGCCAGTTCTCAAAGCAATGGCCAGGCCTATCTTCCCCACGAGGACATCTAGTGTTCCTCTGAGTCACCCGAGCTTTAAAAACCCTTCCTACTCCTAAACACTACCCATTGCAGAGCCATGAAAATGTCTTACTCCCCTTGAACACTACCAATTGCTGACCTGTAAAAATGTCTTATTACCATAAACACTAGTCATCCTTCAACTTGAAAAACATCTTACTACCCCTAAACACTACCCATCACTGTACCCTAGAAACTCCTTAGTACCCCTAAGCACTACCCATCCCGCCACTCTAAAAAACATGTTTTACCCATTAACACTAGTTATCCATAAACCCTAAAATCTGTTTTCTCCCCTAAACACTAGTCATCCCTGATTTCTTAAAGCGGCAAAACACCCCTAAACATTACACATCCCTAAATTTAAAAATGAGTTACGAAATAGTATGACATAAAGGTAATTTAAATAAACTGTACATCTAATGTAAGTCACCTCCAGTAACTGTATGGCAAAATATTGAATCCACACAAAAGAGGTCACCCACACAATTGTCATCTGCAATTAAGGACAACTATGTGAAGGTCTAGATTTTACCCTCACATTCTAATTCTTTGAAGATGAAGCAAATAGGACATGTTCAGCACTTGTGCTGAATAGTGAAATGTGGATACAACATTTGTGAAGTTGTCAAATACATCAATGTTTTTTGTGATCGCCAAAACTGCACCAAATAGTTTCAAATATGGTGTCTCCAAGGAGGAATGCAGAACCTTGGGCCCTATTTCAAATTATACATTTGCTCCTGTAATTTTAGTTTTATATCCAGGACACATTTTGCATGTTTTTACATTTACAGAATAAAAAAGTGAAACTGGGACCGTCACAGATTTCCGATAGGACTCTTTCCCTTACCCTTGATTAAACAAATATCCTGGGCGAGAATGTGGCGAGATAAAGTTTGAGAATGTAAGCAAACTAGCAGGTGTTTGTGGGTTAACCCACGTTACAAAGCATTCCCATTCAGAAAAGCCCACACCTGTGACTAGATTGTCTTGTGACGTATTTTCGCATGTGCGTAAAGGTTTCTGACTTTGGAACTGATGCTCTCATCTTAGGAATGTATGTATTTCTGTGTTTTATTGTGTTTCTTCGTACTCACAGAGTTGAGTCATTTTTGGCAGAGTGGGATTAAATATTGATTCTTTATTACTGAATATGGTTTATTTAATCATTCTTGTTATTTTTTTATCCCCATTAGAAGTAAAAGGTAAGAACCAGCGTTTTTATCAATTACTC